>NC_044195.1:5473497-5834112 GCF_900880675.1 Sparus aurata | reverse complement strand
GTTGTCAATTTCAGTGAATACAATTTCAATGGTGCTCCTTGTTCAAAAGCAGTCTAACAAAGCAGCAGAGAGTCGGGATTCTAAGAAAAGAAGCAATGAGCAGAGGTTGAAGCCACAACCCAAAGATGGGACCGTCCTCACGGTGGGAACTCTGTGGAAGGACAAGCAATACTTACAGGGCATGAACTAATCTTAAAAGGGAAATTGGCTCTCCTGCTTCCTTGGTTCTTCTAAGTGGCTCAGAGGAATGTGATTGTGTTGGAGGAGAAAAATACAATTCGCTCCAAGTTTCTACCACTTCCCAAAGTATGTCTGACATTCACTGATAACTCTGGAGCACTGGTTGGTGGGTTTTCAAGGCAGTCAGCGAAGGAAAGGGCCTGTTGAATGTCAGAGATGATGATGCAACTGTAAAGGCAAGGGTCACTTGATGGGGATAAAGTCGCATTCCACCAATTGAAATGTGGATATCAGACACCGTAAATGATGAGGAGGGGCGTTGACTGCCACAGCAACGGCCCTCAGCATACTGTAAGAAGACAAACAGGATGACTCACAGTTATGCTATTGTTAGGCTTGCATCTTTTACAGTTTGACATCATTTTTGTGGCTCAACTAATTTTCACTAAAAATTACTCCAGAGTTCAACAACATATACAGTGCCATCCTTCAGTGCTTCAACAATCAACAACAACATTTTGAAATCTGCTTTGTCAGCAAATCAATAAAGGAGTTCTAACATCTCTGACATTTTCTAACCAGTCAGTTGATCTTCCTACACACAGGATACATGTTTGGAAGTGTGGCTGTGCTGGTTTGCTAATTTTGTTGTGTTATTCCCAGGGGGAGTCGGGTGGAGGCTGACACTGCCTTTGAATTCAATAATATAAAGTGAAAGCTATTTGATTGATTTTTATTTTAGAATTGAAACCGTGGCACAACAAAACACTGTACAGTTGTGTTTGTATACCAATTACTTGACAACATTCTTTGTGATTCCTGGACCTTTTTTTTCCAGTATAGAAATGTTTTTGTATCGTATGGAAGTCAAATAGAGGAAGTGGTAAAGGATTTTGAGGGTGAACGTGTGGCAGGTCAGGGCATGTCAACATGATTCCTGGCCAAATAGCTGAACGATAGGGGAGATAGCTGTGTCTAAGTGAGTTTTTCTTATTTAAACATAAAAGAGTTAAGAATAGAAAATAGAAAATAAAGCATGTAAATAGCTGAAGCATCTGATAGGGCAGCACAGCAACGTGAAAAAAAACACAATGCTGGAAATGAGCCATCCACTGCCAGTGAAGCAAGCACTCTGGCCAAACAGAAACTACATTTCAGAGTGGACAAGAACTTAAAGAGCTTGTTGTTGGGTAAGTTATATCGTGGAGCAGCTGTTATTTAAACGTTTTTGAGTGTCACAACCACCCCATAATGACTTTGACTATGACTTTGCTGTCATAATTTGAGCCGTTTGGTCCAGTAAAATGTTGAAAAGTCTAGGAGAGTCGCACTGTTATTTTATCGCCATTCAAGTTAGCTAGGCATTAAACTAGTAGCTTGACAGCTTGGTTAGCGGAGGTCTCAAGTTTACCCATGGGCCTCACAAAACGGAATATCTGGGTGAAACTCAGCAGTTTTCATAGGAATGAACAGAACTCCACCTCCAATGCTGTGTGTAGATTTAATACAATGTCCTTGGGAGAGAGCCCTGGTATTAAAATGGCAAAATCTTAACAAATGAAAAAGGTAAGAGCTGCTAGCTGGATCATTCATACTCTTAGCAACCAGGTTTTCAGCAAACATTTTAAGTATGTAGGTTGTTGGCTATGTTGTTGTTGCTGTTTCCTGTAGGAGGGTTTTGAAAACAGAAATACAGAGACCATAGAAGGGAGGATAATGCTGCCTGAAATAACCCAATACTTGTTGCTTTCACAGCCTGCATAGCTGCCTCATTAGCTGCGAAATGCTCCTTTTTTCATAAACTGTGTGTGTCCGTAATTTGTTGATTAGCAGGAATGGTATAGTCAGATTTAGTTTTTCTTTTCTTCTGTTTGCTGCCATAGAAGACACATTGAGAGTTGTTAAAGTGTAAACGTTGGATTAAGCTAGGGCATGCTAACTTTGTGTGGTCTCATTTTTGTATATAGACTTGAGAGCCTCATAAATATCGTCATCCAACTTTTGGCAAATTAAACAAATGACAGTATTATACAAAGTGTCAAACTATCCCTTTAACCAAGACTGTAATCCTTCCTAACCAAGTGCTGTGAGTGCCTGAACATAACTTTAACAAATGTTCATTATTATTTCTCTTCTTTCTATTTTCTATGAGACACAAGAAGAAGAACCATTATTGTTAGAATACAATTGACTGTTTTGACACATGCAATCATTTCTTGCGTACACACAGGTCAATTATTGGGGAACATAATGACAGGAAAATAACTGTCTTCAGTTAAGAAACTAATCATCTCTGAAATGAGAAAAATAACTTAAATAGGAATAAGAAACCTCCTCTATAGTTTCTCTGACTGTTTTTTCATTTATCAAAGCTGAGTGGGCGTGTCATGTGGGCTCGGACACAGGTGGCTTTTAACTGTCCAAGTGATGAGATGAGATAAGAGGACATGAACTTGTTTCATCACAGGGAAAAACAGCAGTTGCAACATCAAAGATTCATACAGTAGAAATGCAGTGCGGCTTCAAGAGGGGTTTGTGAGTAGATTTAAAGCTCTGATAGACGGTTTGAAGGTTACAAGTCAGTCAGTTTCATGTGACACCTGCTAAGAGGGAGAAAAAAACGGTAGAGGATCCATCTACTGCTGCAAACCCTGATTCTTTGTTTCCAGAGACCCTCTGTAATTGTAGTTGTTCAGTAAGAAAGGCTCTGCACCACAGGCTGTTGTTTCACTTCCCCCAACTTCACGTTTTGTCTTTATCTCACAGAGCTGCATAACTGATACGTCACAACCGCACAGTTTCACCATAGGTATCGTTACAGTTTCAGTCATGGACAGTTATTTACATGGAAATAACTGGTGTACACACAACTTAGAACCACACATGCATCACATGCACACCACCCACACAGGCAGTGTCTCACACACATATACACAATCACAATCAATAGAACAACTCCAAAACAGGAAATGTTTAATGTGTGTGCTTGTGTGTGTGTGTGTGTGTGTGTGTACGTGTGTGGGTGGGTTGGTGGGTGTGTGTGTGTGATAAATGGTCTAAAGACAGATGCAGTAGCTTCAATATTGCAAGGCAGCTGCATGAGCAGTGAAGAAGAATAACTGCAAGAAACATTTTACATTCCATTTGTTTGGCTCTTGAGCATGCTCAGCTGTTTTTTATCCACTAACATGACTGATTTCTTTCATCCTGGATTGCACATGGAAAATAATAGCAGCAGTAGTCATTCACTTCCCAGTCTGTCCAGCCTACTCATCTGAGCTCCATTCATCTACATGAACACATCCCCCACAATGTGTGAATCAAAGAGTTCACAAAAATCAGTCAGGGACGCTCTCCAGAACCATTGGTAACATTTGCGCACACTTCATAGTGGAGCACACTCACGGCTGGGAAGTGGCTGACAACTCAATTACTGAAAAGAGTGGATTAGTTTTTTTTGCACTGTGGCCTTGACATCAAGCTTTTCATTCCTCCATCAGCTGGCAGTCATTTCTGGAAAGTCATACACATGGAGGATTATTGAATAGGCCTCAGACAAGGTGAGTTCATCTAAAACCATCTTCTAACTATTGAGTTCAGAGTTAACACTAAGATAGAAATAATGAAAAATGTGTTTTTCTGGCAGCAGAAAGAAGAAAAGAACAGGGCCATGTCATCATATCTGCGGCCATATGTCTTGGCCAGTTAACTGATCATCATCTGATGGTTCAATAAGTAATGATTAGCAGGGATAATTATAAATGAATAAAAAAATAAATAATAAGATCAACCACTAGGGTTCAAAGAGCCATGCCGCATGGCATGGACAAAGAAAGACTACAAAGAAAATGGTTGATCAATGGGGACTACGCTACGGCCGATGAGGGTTGGACTCAGATCCAAAATGGTGGATCACCAATTGTTTCTTTGATGGGGAGAAACAAAGAAACAATAGTGGTGCTCACACCATTAGTTGACTGATATCACATGTAGTTGGGTTGTGTCCAGGCTGATGATGTGTGGGAGTGACGTGATGCCAGGTTAGAGAAGATGGTTAGCTGCATGCAAAGACCGTGAGTCTGTGTGAAGCATAATTCAGCTAACATCAAATTTGTTGTGTAGCAAAGCAAAGTATCAATAACCTGACCTGAGATCACAAAAACACCCAAACATTGAACATACATATAGATTGAACGCAAGTGCATTAAATCAACCAGAGTGAAACAGTCCTGTACTTAATCGTGCTATGCTATGCTGTGTTCTAACTAGGCCCAGTTCAATGATACTAGTCTTCGTAGAAAAGGTGCTTGTGGTTCCTTAGCTGATGAGCTAAGCAGAAGAACGCTGTAATCCTATGTTGAACAGTGCTGTCCTCTATGTCTGATGAAATAAGGTGGATGAAGGAAACTGGTCTCTCCTTTCCTTTGCAGGGGTAACGAGCGGGAAAGGAGTGTTCCCCAGATTGTTGAGTTAGCGGCAAGCTTTGTGTCACAGCTGCTGGTTCTAACTGAGCTGTGGTACTAGCAGGACCTCACGTCATTGCTGCGGGGAACGGTTCTGTGGGCCTGCTGGAACTGCAGCTATGGGCAGATAGCAGATAGCCCCATGGGGAAAGAGAGTGAACAAAAGAAGGAGCTGGAGTTTTGACTGCATGGTTGTCACCATGACCAATAGTAACTCAAGGCTGTGTCTCTTGGCAGTCTTTGCACCTAGATGTGATGGGAATTCTGGAGTCCATTTTGAAATCCACAATGAACAACTTCATCTGTGGATCCCACCAGAGCTGTGGTCAGAAGGCCATTGTTGCCTGTCATAGCAGCAACCTAAAAAACAACAGGTGGACAAAGGGGCCGTCAAGTTGAATAATTAGACCTTTTGGGTTTGGTTGGCCTAGGGCTTACCTGAAGCAGTAGAGAGGTACATGGAGGTCAGAAGGGCTGCAGCCTCAGAGGTTGCTGAAGTTAAAACCGGGGTGTGGGAGGATTCTATGGAAATAGACTTTCAGTCTGCCTCAAGGAAGTTCTGAAGAAAACTTGTCCATATCCCTGGCAGAGGTTACTGTGCTCCTCAGCAGCAAGCTGCCAGGGTTGGATGAGCTTCACCCTTAGATGCTGAAGGTTCTGGACATTGTCAGGCTGTCTTGATGACACACATCTTTAGTGTCATGTGGGGGTCAGGGACAATACCTTTGTAGTGGCATACCAGGGTGGTAGTCCCCATCTTCAAGAAGGCCCAGTAGAGGGTATGCTCTAATTATCAGAGTATCACACTGCTCGGCCTTTCTAGGAAAGCTTATCTAAGTGTACTGGAAAGGAAATTGGATCGATAGACAGACCTTGGATTTGTAAGGAACAATGCAGATTCCAGTGTGGTTGTGAAACAGCAGACCAACTCTCCACTCTTGTGGGTTTGCTTTAGGTTCATGGGGATTTGCCCATCCAGTCTACATGTGTTTTGTGGACTTTAGAAGGCCGACCATTTCCCCCAGAGTACTGTGAGGGGGACGGTGGGAGAATGGTGAACTGGGCCCATGGCTACTGGCTTCCCCGTCCATATATAACCAAAGTGAGAGCTGTGTCTGTGTACTCAGCACTAAGTATGTTTCTGGTGGGTGTTTTACTCCACCAGAGTTGTCCATCCCAGTACAAGTTGTGATATTTATGGACAGGATCTCATGTCATGGTGAGGAGAGTGTCCAGTTTTAAAACCTCAGGATTAAGTCTCTGCTTTTTGCAGATAAAGTGGTTCTACTTGCTTCTTCAGTCTTCAGTCTTCTGCCTCTAGAGGCACTGGAGCAGTTTGCAGCAGAGTATTAGAGAAGTATCTTGGGGTTCTGCTCACAAGTGACATAAAGATAGATTTGACACAGACTAGCAATTTGGTGCAGTGTCAGCAATACTGCAGGCATTGTACTAGAGCACTGGTGTGAAGACGGAGCTGATCTGGAAGGCAAACTCTCAGTTTGCTAGTCCATCTACGATCCAACCATCACCTTTGGCCTGAAAAAATTAGATTGCAGATACAAGCAGCAAAAATTAATGTCCTCCATCGGGTGGCTGAGCTCAGCCATAGAGGTAATGTGAGGAGCTTGGATATCCGTGGAGAGCTACTGCTCCCTTGGGTCAAAAGGAGCCAGCTGAAGTATCTCATTAGGATGTCTCCTTGATTCCTTTGGAGGTTTTCCAGGCCCAACTGACTGGGAGGATACAGGCAGGCCCAGAAACCGCTGGATGGATTATACACAGATCTGCCACAACATTAAAATCACTGGCAAGTGATGTGAGTGACATTGATCTTCTCGTAGCAATGCATAGTTTAGCTGAGAAATCTTAGGGGGTGTACTTGGTCCGCAACAGTGTTTGGGTGGCATCAACATCGATGGACCTAACAGCAACAGAACTCTAACAAGGCTAACAACTTTAAAAGTCTTCATAGAAAGAAAAAAATAATCCCCTTTGTGAGGACATGAGGGTTGTTTAGTCAGTCAGTTTCTCTGTGTCCAGCTCATTTTGCTTTTTTCTGTGCCTTTTCTGGTGGTTGAACTGCCCTAATGTATGGAGCCAATCCAAATACAACACAGCCAGCCAGTAATGGGATTTATATTTGGAATATTGAGCAGCCTGGACTTCTCT
Organism: Sparus aurata; assembly: GCF_900880675.1. Taxonomy (NCBI): domain Eukaryota; kingdom Metazoa; phylum Chordata; class Actinopteri; order Spariformes; family Sparidae; genus Sparus; species Sparus aurata. Next base: position 5,827,300 of record NC_044195.1, on the reverse strand, counting down.
AGGGAAGAGAGGCATTATCCCCTCTGAGTCCACATTATAATAACTGTTTTCTGATACATAGAGAAAGAAATCTATTTGATTGACAAAAAGCCAGTGTAATAATTATTCTATATTCTTAATGAAATAATTTGCCAATATTGCTCAGAAACACCCACAGCTGTGGATCTTGAAATAAAGTCAACATTAGAGGACATTTACATTCAGATAAAACATTTTTTTTAATTCATTCATTTATTAACAGGCTCTGTCAGAGCCAAATGACGGAGCAATCTGCTGCTCTAGTATCAAACGTTTTCCTCGCCTGTTGCGTACACACATACACAAGTTTGACACTTTGACAGAAAAGGGGAGAATGTGAATCACTTGAAGTCAATTTATTGATCGTCTTCACCTTATGTGGGACATGACATTTGCTAGCCTAATCTTAACATGACATATCACTTCCTGTCATCAGGCCGTCAATGCAGCAGCTTGCTGGCTGCTCTGGTTCACCTCTCATGAAGAAGACACGCTGTGTTGCAGAGTTGCTGCAAGATAGCTGGACTGACAGTGAGATATCAGGCTGGCAGTTGCAGACAGTGCTGATGTAAATACACCAGGATATCATGACAGTAAATCCTCACATTAGTATTTTGTTTGGTCTCAACATTTTTGCCCGTGTTTCTGCTTTGTAGACAGAAAATGCCACTGAAAAAGACTTAGCTAACTATCAACAGCCTAGCCTAGCTGCTAGGCTGTTGTTAGTTAGCTAACTACCCACACAATGCAAGCCTCCTAGCCTAACATTAACACCCATTCTACTATGGAAAAGTGTTATTAAGGTGTTGGTGTAGTGAACGTAGGCTAGTAGCTAACTGACTGTGGGTTCTGTAATGCTATCTGTGTCCCATCTAGTCATTCAACCAGTGTTAGCAATTACAAGGGTTAAACTAGTGAGTAACTGGCTAGTAACTATGAATCACTGCTAACAGGAAAAACAGCAGCATGAAGCTACAAATGTAGAGCAGGCTGATGATGAATCAGGACAGAGTTTCAGGTGAGGTGTTGACCATGTCGATTAGCAATTTTGTTTGGAATAAAGATGACATGAGCATTGCAGTTCTTTGTATTAGGATGCCTTGCAGTGGTGACCTATGAATCTCATCATCATGCTTGTTATTTTGAAAATAAATGTTGGATTTGCATAATTAAAGGTGTCAAGATGTTATTCTCCAAATGTTACTCAAATGCTCTTTCTTATAAGTTTGATATGTATAATGGATATAAAGATGACATTTTATTCATTGATGCATTATTTTGAAATGCATTTAGGAAACTCAGAATTCCAGTACAGATGTAGTGCAGGTTGAGGATGTCCCTACCAAAAGCTGAGAACAAATTTACACCATTGCAATCTACATACTGTATTCTTATCTAAATTTCATATTTATTCTAGATAAACTACTAAACAAGAATTATTCTTTAAAGCTGCCTTTAAATTAATCTGGTGAAAGCTTGCTACATTGATACATACTTAACAAATCAATAGAGCCGAAACCCAGTGCTGGTTACACGTAATCAATCTTAAAATATCACTTTTTCAACAGATAGGATCAATAGCTGTAGCAGTTACATTTGATAAATGTACTTAATTATTCACCAACCTCTTTACAGCCTTCTCCAGCCCCAAGGGCCTTCACATCATCCCTAACTCCTTCTCTTGATGGGAGGATAGTGTCACCATACGCGATTCTAAAACTGTATGGAAGAAAACCAATCCAACTGTAAGGTCAGCATCTGGCTGCTGTAGGCTGCTGATGGCTCAGCTGGTGAAAGCAGCCAAAATACAGATGACAGGAATTCAAAATAATCCTTAAAACTTCACTGCTTGTCACATCTTGCACTCTCCATCTCTGCTGTCCGTTTCAAGTCTGTTGATAAACAGCATCTTTAGATCAGCAATTCCAGAAAAAACATGATGAGGTAGTGTTGTACATTTTGTTATAAAGGCACAAAGTCTGCAGACAAAGGACATCAGGGTGGATGGGTCAACAAAATGCCTGACTTTAACACGGGAGTCCTGTGTTTGCCAGTGTTGCTCTCCTCTACCCATGACTACAGTTGATACCTACTGTAACCTTAAACAACTGCTTATCAATATAGGCCCTCTGATCTGAAAAAAGTAGTCATTTAAACCCAACAATGATATTTCTCTCTCTTTTAGCTGAGTTGTTTTTGTGCCTAAACCAACCTGAATTCTAATCCCAACAGATCTTAACATGCTTCTATGTTTCATTCCAGAGTGCGGATAACGTATGTCATTCAAGACTTGATGAGATCAACAAAGAAATTGTAAATGATTCCTCTATAATTTCTGATGCTTTCAGTCAGCATTGTCTCCTCTGTATGCAGCTCAAAAGCTTCTGATTTTCCTTGCTCTTGTATTACATTGAATAATTTTAAATATGGGAGCTCCTGCTCCTTTTGAAGAATCTGCCCACGGTTTTTATGTGGTTTAAGCTCTGATAGTGATGCTGGGAGCATGTATTAATGCATTTGTGTTGATTTGTTTAGTGTACTTTGTTTTATGAATATTTGTGTTTAGGAGCCCTCCTCATATATTTTTTCGACTGGGAACGAAATGGTAGTACATTTTCTAATGTATTCTACTGCTCTTACCCAGTCGGGAAAGAAAATCATTTTTATCTCTCCCTTATTTGACATGTCCATATTAATTTATTCAACGGCTCAGTTATAATAATTAAAGTTTTATCTGACAACATTTTTCACATTTGGTTGCTCTTAAAAATCTTCTGGTGGAAGAAATATAGATTTCCATTTCAGTATTGCCTAAAAATTGTGAACCTTTTCTATGATAAATCTAAAATTAATCCACCTTAAGAACTCAGTTGAAATATAGATGGAGGATGTAAACTCAGATCATTAAGCCAAACACATTCCCACAAACAGATCAAAGACATGACTGGTGTGTCTTGAGGCTTGCTTTAGAGATGCTAGATCTATACTGATGACTTTATGCTCTTTGATGGGACTGATTGGTTGGTGTTGATGAATTAATGCTAAAACTGATTACTCACATTTGGAAAAATGTTTGTATGCAAAACTGTTGAATGGTTTATCATTTGCCCTATTACAATACTTATACATGTAATATTTAAGACCTTATTTAAAAAAAACCTAAAGGCTTTATTCAATAATAAAAACAGGCCAAGTAAAAGAGAATGTATGTGGTTTATATACATGTGCAGGTGAAACAATTTAGTGACTCCCCATGCTCATTATGTCTTAATCTGGAGCACACAGTCTCTTGAAATCATCCCAGATGGCCGACTCATGTGGGTGGATGTGGGAGCTGGGATGCAGAGGAGGCGGTGAAGGACACTAATATCAAGGATGGCTTTGATCCTACGAGGTAAATCCCTCTCTGATGTCACTGAGCCACTCAACTTTGCACATGCTGACTGTTGATGAAAAAACAAAAGCCCCATTACACATGTCATGATGGAGTGAAGACAGAGCAGAGGTAGAAATTTTGTAATATATTCAAATCAAGAAACCATGCATATTAAGTGTACTGCAAGGAGCTTTAAACTGCTTATGAAACAGTCTCAGTTTAATACTGATCCCTCTGTATGACCTACATAAGCAAACAGGACCATCAGAGAGAAGATTGGCTATTCCTTTGTAGTTATTCTTAATGCTTGCCACTGAGTTGGATTCCAAAAATGAAAACTATGTTTTATGGTGAATTGAGTATATCTCATAGCCTAAAGACAGAAGCTGCTCTGTAGTCTCTGTATTGTCAGATGGCAGCAGAGCAGTTGACTATTAACATAACATTTTTTGTTTACCTTGCAACTGAGATATTGCTGTTGGCATATGATTATGAAGACATCACATTACTATAGTGTTGATAACATTCTCAACAAATGACTAGAAGAGAGCAAAACAATCTGTTAATGGTATTAATTGTAACAAAGGTAATCGAGGGCAGTACAAAGTTAAATTTGTTTCAGCATTGCATTATTAGAATTGTTAAAGCCACATTACAGTATGTTTACTATTCCCCCCTTAAATAACAGCTTTAAAAAAATTTGAATGTAATCTCTGTCTCAGACACTACGGCCTCCCTTTCACTCGTGTCTGCACAGTGTAACCTAAGTGAGAGGATAGGATCTCTGTGCTTTACAGCAGCACACACTGCACCAACTAGTATTGATATTTTACAGTTGGTCAAATGGATATGCATGTTGGTCATAACAAAAACCCACAAAAAGTTTTGTCACCTCAGTGTGCAGTTACACTCAGTACTAATGAACATTTCAACATCTTTCATCTCATTCTTTTGGTCAGCCACTTTTGTAGTTTTATGTACTCACATTGCTTTAAGCAGCATTGGTTTGAGACACAGCAGGCAGTTGTGTTCAGTGAAAAACCCTGTTAACCCGCTGTCCAGTACCTGACTTAGCAATAGCACACAGACACATTTTGAGACTAGCTGATGAACATAGCATCTAAAGAGCCACATATATTAAACATGCTTTATAGACTGGCTTTCCCATCATTGTTAGGCTTCATCTGTCTGATTGTGGATCTCTATTTGTGTTGTCTTTGTATGTTTGCTGGTTTTGCATGCACTTTGACTAAGTTTTGTATTGCATGACCCTGTGCTTAGTATGTACCTTTGTAATCTAGATTATTGTTGATGTAAAGTACTGTGTAATTTGTGTATAGAAAAGTGCTATACTGTTTAAATGAAGTTTTACTTACTTACTAAGTATACATATATTTCCCTCAGGAGTTAGTAGAAACTGAAATGAGTGAATATTGGACATACATCAGCCAACCAGAAATACAACTTCAAATGACAATACTGTTGCTCTGTGTATGCACGATGTGTAAATAAACAACTGTTTGTCTTCAGGTTTGCCATATCAACCCTGTACAGTTACTGTTAAAAATGCATGTAATGTTTAATTTTCCCAACACCCAACATGAAGGGGTTACTTGTGCAGCAACAAGGACATGATCCCTCACTGGCCTCCCATCCATAATTGGAATGCACAACCAAGCTGACATCACCAATACAATGAAATCGAATCCCAGGTTTCGCTATGGTGGGCTAACACTACCACCATCACGACCATCTGTGGGCCCATTCCTTTTCTGCTTTAGTTCACAATCTTTTTTACTCCTTTTTCATAAAAAGATAGCTGTTGAGTTTCCCGTGAGGGATAATCTCACTTGTGTTTGTTCAGCATGGTATGAAATTTGCACAACTCTTCACCTTACTGACGTAGTCTTATTCCGCCGACCTCAGCTTCCTATGCAACCTCTGAATTATTCAAAGGTTCACTTCAATTATTTAATCTTTAATTCAAAAGAAAATGCATAAATTGGATGTGAAATATTTAAATGCATTAGACCTCCAGAGATGCTGCTGCTTGAATGTGCAACACATACAGTAATGCCCCAGCTACTCTAAAGTTTGATACTATATTAATAAGCTGTTGTGATTTTTCTCTTTGATTTAAACACAACTTTTGAATGTATTAATTTATTAAAGCTTAACTTATCAATATTTCTATATTAAAAAAGAATTTGTTAATGAAACATGTAGTTCTTTTTTTATTAAACTTTGTATCATTTAAAAAACATTTCTCACACATTACTGAAATGCTGTTTTAAGGCCTTTCATAAGATTTGGAATAAATGATTGTGGTGAGCCTGACAATTCAGACAGATATGTTGGTCACTCCTGAGTGAACGGCAGCAGTATAGATTCAGTCACCTCAAATCACTACACCAAACTGAAGACCTGCTACCTGAGAGGTGTTTTTCATCAGTGTCTCAGCTGTAAAACTCACCTCTCCTCACCTCACCTCCTCAGAATGTGTGAGAGCAGAAGCTGCACGTTCTCTTTAATGTGAAAAGGGAGTGAGATGAGCAGATGCAAGCAATCAACAGCAGAGATTTGCTCTTCATCTGTGACATTAGCAGACTAACAACAGCAGCAGACTGCAGGGTGGCACAGAGGCCACTGCTCCCAAATGGAAATGTCACAAAGACATTTGTGCTCACAGAAATTTGACATTCAAATCAGTCATTTGCCATTTTTCCCAACAATGATCCCATGTGTACTGTACAGACACCCGCAATCACATAGGGATACACGCTATTATACTTAAACTGAACTTAAGCACAGTCTTAACTAGAATATGGTAAAGTATGGAGAGTATGGTTGAGCGAGACAGTGAGCAGAAAGTTAGCAGTGAGTTTACCAGTAAATGTGCAGTGTAGATTACAGTTGGTCAGTGAATACAGGCTGCAGCTATACACAACCATATATGTTGTTTCATAACTGCTATGATAAGTAAAGGCACATTGATTACAATCTTCCACTGTCCTGCTAGCTAATCATTTGTAATTTACCACGACATTATGGAGGATCAAAGAAAAGGAAAAGGGCATTTTATGGACACTGAAATAAGAATGCTAGTCCAGCTGTATACCCACAAGAAAACATTGTCAGCCAAGTGGTCCAGTGTAATAAGAGACTCCCTTAAAAAATAAATTACAGGAAACTTGATAAACTAAAACACTATCTATGACGAACTCTAATTATTTATCCCCTCTTGTAAATTTGCCAAATGTAATTAGGTAAGTCATTAGCTAAATCCTTTCTCTGTGTAATAACACATTGTGTCAGTTTGTCCCAGTGTGTTGCACTACCAGTGTGTCGGCTACTCTGTGACTAGACAGATTATATGCCTTTTTCACAGCTGATCAGCCGCACAGATGAGTTCACTGCACCGCCTAAATTTTGACTTTATACCTGCTCCTGACTGGGTATAAGATTATCATCCTGTCAGAGCGAGAAGAAGGCTTAATCTAAGGTGGAGCAACCAACGTAACTGTCAGGTCGGACTTATAACGCCAGGTTATGATCGACTTAGCTTGAGAGCAGACACAAGTCTTGTTGATGCAACTACAGCAATTACCAAATGGATTGCCATGAAATGTTGTACCAACCTTCCTGGTCCCCAGAGGATGTGGGGCAAAGTGGCAAATAGTGGACACAGGTCTACATATGACTTGTTTACTTTCTTAACGTTGAACGAAAAGTAATTCTTCATTGTAAGGTTGGATCAACATGTGTGTAATTATTGTTGAATTTTGCTACTTTGATATTTAAATTTTGAAGAGTATCTAAGATTTGATGATGAACTGAACATCTCTGATGCATTATTAATGCTATCTGTACCAACTCACATGTTTCTAGAGATACACCCGATAATAATGTTTATGTTTATGAGTTTATGAACATCATTTAAATTGAACAGTCTTTCTAAATGTTTTAGTAAGCTTGAAATTTCTAGAATTAAACCAATTCATTTAACCTATTATGTGTTACCAATTTGCCCTCCATTGGAGTTATTTCTCTACATTACTGTACATCTTTTACGATATCCAACTATTCAAAAATCATAATTATAGTCATGATCTTGCTGTGCCCTTTCTTTGACATCTCTTAGTTTAATCAAGATAGATCACATTTTCCAACATCAGAAATAAGAAATGAGACTGATGCCAACCCAAACATTACTGATACATCCCGTTCCTCATGTGAGAAGCAGACACACTAAGTCGTGAGAGGAAAAACAGAAGGCTGAAAGGGCAATTAGTGAATTAGTCAATCCCCAGCTGAATGGTCATCTGATTACTTTGGCCCTTAAGTCTTATGTGATCATCCTGGATCATTTTCCTTCATTTCCGCTGCTGGTCATGGATGTATTCCAGCTGCGGGGAGTAAACACACTGATGTACTGTTCTCCACCAGCCAAAAGCTGTGCTCCTAATGTGGTTAGCATGCTTTAGTGTACAAGCCCCACTGTGGAGGTCTAGCTGACCAATTACATGAGGGATGGCAACCATTACAGAAAAAACCTAAAACTGAAGTGTTGAGAAAAGAAATAAACAGAGACATTGAGGCTTTGTGTGTCATATTATAACTTACGCCATTGCTGATAGGTGCTGAAAGAGGACAAACTGCTAAATCTGCTGTTTATTTTACACTGATGATGCAACAAGCAGTGGTTCTTCCTGCTTCTTAGTGGAAACACTGCTCGCTTTCATTGAGAAATGCCTCTCTGCTACTCCTCTGCTGATGAGGCACATATAGTTCAATCAGAAAGATTTCAAGCAGGCCTGAAATTATTTCCTGAGGAACTTGAGTGATTTGAGTAATACAAATGATCAATTCCAATTATCTGCTTATGATTTAAAGCTTCATTTCGTCATGGATCTATTTTTGAGCAGATGAGTGAATGGACAATCTTCATGGTCGCACAATGAGCCTATGCTGGCCCTGCCTCCATAACTGCCTCCTGTGTATGTGTTATTGAAAACATATATACATGTCAAAGACTAACAAAGTGACCAGGCTTATTGTTTTAACTTCCTCTCAGTAAAACAATACATATTTTGAATACTTCCTCTTCTACTTACTTTGCATATTTTGGCTGCATTTTATATCTGATGATTTTTGATTTGCTTTAAAAGAGAGAGAGAGAGAAGGCACAGTCAGGTCTGTGACGCCTCAACCCATGAGCTGCACATTTTAGGGTATAGTCAATGCAATTTGAACAAATAAAACAATCAATAAATCAATGAATGAGCAACACAACCATGTTTCTTTCTATCTTTTATGTTCAGTATTCACAGACTTTTATTTCTCCTAATAAAAATAATAAAGAAAAATATTAGTGATATTTTTCCTTCTCTTTCTCATTCGGAGAAAAAATATTCCAACTAAGCTTTTTACATGGCAAATGAAAAACTAATATTCCACTCATTTTCCTCTTTTACTTGCAGCAGTGCAACCTCTGATTAACATAATTACACACATCCTGTTAAGGCACTATGGAGGAATTTACTTTTCCCTCCTCTACCATCCTTCCCGTATGATGTGTATGTAGCATCAGTGACAACATGGTTAGATATGGGGAATAAGTTACTACTGAGCACAAACTGTCACAAACTATGAATGTTGTATAAGATAAGATTAATGTTAGATGAAGTGAATACCTGTCTGGCTGAAGTATAATGTGAGTGGACCACAAGTGCATCAGTACAAGAGGGTGCAAATGCTGTTTGACGAAAAAAGGCAGCACTTTGTGAAACCATGTTACCCTGACGGAAGCATTCGGCCAGTAAAGTTCAAGGGCTCCTATTTCATCTGAGTGTTGGTTGCTCACACACATAGGCTACATACTGTTCTCAATATTATTAGTAATTCTTGATCAAAATAGACAGAACGAACTCAGACTCACGGTCATTTTGGCACTCTGTCTGTGGCCGACGTTGTTATTACACCACTGGTTGGGGATCTTTCCAAATTAGTAGGTGCTAACAGTCCTGACTTACATCCTGAGGAGGCTTTTAAGTTTTGTTATTGCGTTATACAATCCCTAAAAAGAAAGAAATATTTGGAACAACACATTTTTTTAATGGATCAATGATCTACTCCTGTCTTGGAATTATTCAACTACTAATTGGTCGACTGTTTTAAGTCCTTGAGGGCTATTAATAGTGTAGTTCATTATGTTACTCGCTTTTTCAGTATTTGTGGCATTCATGTTCTCGGTTGTATTGTAACTAGTGCAGTGCTGGTTCAGAACATGCTGTTGGGCACAGATTACCTGGCACTGTGATGGGTTTACAGATCCAGGCTTAAGCCTCCTGAGATGCTCACAGACTCATCAGGGCCGCCCTCATTACATCAAACATGTTTGATATGTTTACCATTTGAAATCTGGGTACGTTACTACATTCTGAGCCGGACCACAATAAGTGATGAGACAGGCATCCCAGAGCAGCTGACAGTGCTGCCAAGTCCCGGTAAACATTTAATCGTAAGCTAGCATGCTGCTGTTGACAGAAACTTAAAATCTCACCTTGCGTTCTTACCAATGAATAATAAACCTGTGTTGACCATGTCTTCCCACTGATCCAGACTCATTCAATCTTCTGCTTTTGTTTTCTTCCAACTGTGGGTTAAAGTAGTCAGAAAAAGCACAACACCAAAACCGATGCAAGCAACATCCTCAGGATCACACTGACCAATACATAGTGTAATCTATAGATTTCAACCTGGAAAAATAAAACCACTGTCAGCTGTGTAAAACAGTGTTAAGTTTAACAATGCTCTTAATTTCTTTTTACAAATACATCAACAGTAACTAACAGCAGAAACATTCTGGTGGAGCTTGAATTGATTACTAGAAGTTGAAAGTAGAAAATATGCATTTATTATTTTTCCAACTTTCCTCTAATCTTTGCCTTTTTTTTGTAAATTACCTGCTACTTTTACTGACACAAAATGAGTTTTAAATGATTGTTTTTTAAAAACTAGAAAACAAAACCACTCTAGTTGAAATGAAAACTGCTGAGGAGTTGCAAGTTGGCATTAGTTTAAAGGCGCCTCCGATACCTGCATATGAATGCAGAAACTGGAGGCAAGAGACAAGATTTTGATATTGGAAGCATTTGGTTTGCAGGTAAACAGTCTCTGTGGAGAGCAAAACAGGCTGATTGAACATGGCAAAAAGCAATCTTGGATCTGTCTATCTATTATTAGTTGTTTTGTTTTTTTTATTTTATTATTATTTTTTTTAGATCTGTTAATAAATATGGGCCAAAATGACATGGAAGAGTATGTCTACTAGCTGTCACCCCCAGAGGGTAATTTGTTATGGGACAGTAGCAGATGGGTTTTGAGATTGAGGTGTCACAAACCAAAAAGGTTGAAAATTATTGTCTTAAACCGTGACCAGTTCCAGCTCTTCCATCCACCTGATAATCAGCACAGAACCCATCGATCAGCCATGTCATTTACGAGACAAAGCTTTGAAAGTCTCATAAAGGATTGCACATTGTTCAATATATAAAAATGTTATTGTCCTGCACGTCGCAGTGACGTGAACACCTGCTGGAATCAGTCATATAATGATTTGAAAAGTGTCTGAAATAAACTCACAGGCGCAGCAGACAATGGGAGTGCTTGGAGAGAATTTGGGCTCCCTGTAAAGATAATAATTGGGTTCCTGTTATTGGTTTCCTCCAACTGAATCAGGCGCACCATAGTGTGCGGCCTACACACCATAGGAATGGGAAGACTTGTCAGCGGCTGCCAAGTCTTCTTCCAGGATCGCTGTGTCTCAGCAGTTTTTAATTAAAACGCTGCATTTGTGCCACCTACCCCAGCTGCCTGGGAGAGAAAATACAAGAGAATAAATTACTGCATCCATCCCTGCTGGCTAAGCTCTACCATTTCACAGCATTTCATTAGGACTGATAAGCCACTTCTGAAACATCTGGGGGCTTGTTTACTGTTATTGACTAAAAACCTTGATGAGATGCTAATTTAAAGAGAGGACAATGGATGCAAACAGTTCTAAATATAGAGGAGCTATTATTTTAACTGCTAGAAGAGGTTGGATCAAATGGAAATGTACCTCCTCAGACTGATCATTCAACCAGATAAAGAAAACCTATTTCTTCAAATAAATCTTTTCCTATTCTGTGACATGCACAACACATTCTCCATGATTCCTCCATCATATTTAGTTCTGAAACCATTTCTTGATGTCACACACATACAGTAACCACTTCTGGTGTTTAACGGTCCTAACACCAGTGCAGCTTGTGTTCACACGCAGACTGACAGGAAGTTCTGTCATTTGCTCAAGTACATGCAGTATGTTATATTCATCTGCCTGATAACAGAGTGAGATACTGAAACCTTTGGGTTTCTACCCACCGTGTTACTTACAGGCTGCCGTGAGGTAGCCTACGAGTAGCTCCAACTTAAATACATTTCATGATGTAGAGGTCGAAATTCAACACACTGACAGTATTTTCAAAGGGATGTCAAGAGTTACACGTCACCTATCACTTAACATGTTTTCTGACGCTGTTAACGCGTCATTCACTCAAGTAATGCCATAACCACAGGAGTGCAACATGTTCAAGTTCAATTAGGATTCTTTGAGAAACACACAACACGCACATTTTACATTTCTTTATTTTCATGAATATACTTCAAAACAAATCGACAAGGTAGCAGACACAAATGCTGGTCAACAGCCATGTTAAGCTCAGTGAGGTTCTACTGACGCACTGTGAGGCCTTAAAGTCCAGTCCATTTATTTATACAGCCCAATGTCACAGATCACAGAGGGCTATAACAATCTGTAACATATACAACCCTCTATACTTGATTCACACTTGATTCAGATGTGGAAAAACTTCCCTGTTAAACCTTAAACAGGGAGAAATGGTAGAAACACCATGTGAAGCAACAGAGGAGGGATCCCTCTCCCTGTGTACAGTGTTATAATACCAATGCACAGTTTTGAACAACAAACAACCATGTATCGTATTGTTATGTCCAGTATTGACAGACTTTTTCAAGCACATAAAGAATTTAGTAAATCATCAAGCCCTGGCTCCTCCCCACCTTCACAAATTTGGCCAATCACGGTCTGAAGTGGGTATGAATATCTGATAATCCTAGTGCTGGATGAGGGTTTAAGGAGCTGTGGGACTGTCTGATTGGTACTTTTGACTGTATACTGGCATCTTAACTTCTGGGGGGGTCAGGGATCCTCCATAAGGGCCTACAAGGAAATTTTGTGGGGTCTTGAACTGATTAACAGAAGTTGAAAGTAAAATATGTATATTTCTGTTGCACATATTTTGCCCTTTTCTTGTTAATTGCCACATTACTGACAGAAAGTATGCTTAAACTCTTCTGTTTCTCTCTACTTGACACCATTGTAAATGAGAGCCAGCCCTCAATGATTTTCAAGTTTAAATAAATGAATAAAACCAACTATTGAACTCTGTCAGACATTTTGAAATGTTTGAAATCATGGGGACGTTTCCTTCATGAATGCAGGAAGGAAAAGTTCAGTGCAGCATCAGCGAGATCACGGTAACCATTATACCATGGTTATCAGTCATACAGGTCACGGCTGAGGTGAATGGTAGCTCAAGAGAATACTTCTCTGGCTGACATACAATGAGAGTGGACCACAAGTACATCAGTACAAGAGGGTGCACAAGCTGTTTGAGGAATAAAGCAGCACTTTGTTAAATCATGTTATCTTGACAGAAGCATTTGACCAGTGAACTGCAGTGTGGACCACACAGGGGCTTCACAATCTGTGCAGTTTACTATTCTTAATTCACAGCAGATTCAGATAAGGACAGACTCCCCCAACAGACAGTCACAGACTGATATTTAACAATGTTTTACAATGTTGGGAAAGACCAACATTTTAAAATTGCAGTATGGACAAGTAGGATGAAAATCAGACATTGCAAAATTGGCTAAATCATTACTTCAGTGTGCTTACATGCTCTCAATGAACGGTCTAAAATACTGAAGTTTAGCAGGCATAATGTTTACCATACTCAGTATTTCAGTATAGCGTGGTAGTACATTATGCTAACATTTGCAAATTGGCACTAAATTTGATATGATGATGGCACTAGATGAACAGTCATGGAATTGCAATTCATCCTGAGGAAGACTAGATATCTGGACCAAGTTTAGAGGCAATTTAACTCTGCAATTTATTTCAGTCACTGGACTGACTGTGCCATGCCTAATGCCTCATCGCTAACAGCTGCTAACAGGGCTTCACACTAAGAGCACAAGTATGAAAGGGTAAAAGATGAAAGCCAGTATTCACAATGGAGAGAGCTATAGTAGTGTAATACAGCACACTGACCTCTGCGGGATTTAAGGATTGATTGGATGTTAAACAATTTGGCTGAAGAGAGTATGAAACTGTTCCATATGCTCCTGCTGAAGAGTTTAACAACAAGGTACTAAGATTAAAAAAAAAATAATATTGTGATTATTTCTCTTGAGATCAACAATAATAGCATGATATAACATCTTACCTAGCTGCTATGGAGGATTATGTGTTGCTCTTTATTCTGTGTCCAAAACTATGAGATTAAAAAGTCACCATTATCTCATCGTAATGTCTTTCCCTCTCATAATTAAGGTTTTTATCCCAATATGTTTTTATTAGCCCACAATTATGACTGTTATGTCATTTTTTATCTCAACTGGGGGGCACAGGCTTCCATAACTCGAAAGACAATACGGAGTTATATTATATTCATATTTGAATACAAATCTAAATTTGCTGCAGTCCATGTTATGATATTTTTTCCCCCTGCAATGGAAAATGGATATTATATAACATATTGTAAGGAAGTCAGAAATTCCAGTATGGTGACAACGCTACTGTAAAATAATTGGTATCTTGCAAAGCTAAGACAGCAGCTCTACTAGAATTAAAGGACACAAACTGTTGCAAAGAAACCATTGAAAAATAAAGTATTCTAAAATAAGATTTATTCAACAAATATCAAAAAGAAATTTGTTCAACATAATGTATCTCATTCTGTGTCTCTTATTCACATTCACGTTCACACATGCACACGAGTCACTGAATGTCATGGAAACAGAATGGTGACCAGGTCAGAGGCTATACAAGGCCTGCACATCTTTCTAATTTCCCCTTTATACTTGGATTCTGGCACGAGTTGACCTGTTGACCTGTGGCAAACCAACCTTTGGAAAGATAACTCTCTCTCGGAGAGCCGATCCCAGCTGACATGTGGTGACGGCAGCTTCATCACAGAAAATTTAGAGTAACCAATTAACCTGCAAGTTTTTCATTCTTTATTTAAATCATCCATCTCTTTTAAACCATTGAAAGCTTCATCAGTACAGAAATAAGCGTAACTTTATACATTTATCGGCAAATTGTAGGAAAATGGAAAATGACAGGGCTGAATTCCAGAAGATGATAAAAAGGTTTTCTACATGTGCACCAGGGAGACGATGGAACTGTCAGCTCTGAGCGACGTCAGGGCGCACAGGTGTACTGTTGACCCTGAGATAGTTTGATTTGACTGTTGAAGATTTAGTTATGGTATCAGGAAACATTCAGCCTTTCTAGCTTCAGAGTTTATCAAATTAAATGAGCTTATCCTATTCCTCAAACACACCATCAGATCAGTGTCATTAAGAAGGTGAGTGAAGGAGATGGAGTGAGCGATGTCTGTCTGTTACTGGACCTTCAGTCTGAACTGTTGTTTTCACTCATCACACAGCTTGCACTGGACATGTTGGTATTGTGGCAGCCTTTAAAAGAAGTAACTAGTAACGTTTTTTTTATTTATTGGGAGGTTGTAACTTGTAGAGCTATTTGTCCTGCAGGTGTATGGGACTGCGCACTGTGTCCAGCATGCCCCACCTCTCCCCTGCATTCAGCTCTACACTGAGGGAAAGTTATGATATTATAAACTAATAGTTTTGTGTGCACAGAGGTTAGTGTGGCTGGTCGTACACCCACATGGTTCACTGTGCGTAATGACACGTGTTGTGCAGTGCACGTCTGGAAGTTTTATGATGACATTGTTCCTGTGACGTTACCTTATTTCCTCTGTTGACCAGTTTTTTTCTTTTTTTTACATTATTATGTAAAATATGTGCTCTTGTTTTAATAGCATTATTTACACTAGTGGCCTTTTTATTTTAACCAGCACTGCAAGTTTTGATGTATTCTTTGATCCATTGATGTTTCTGTCAGTGTTGTTGGAGGTTTGTGTCCATCAGTTATGTGTGTAAATACACCTGTAAACCAGGCTTTTGTGACATTTTCAGTCATGTTTTGTTTCTAAATTTTTAACTCAATCTCTTCGGCTGTATCTGTGAGCACAGTTGGGTTTTTTTTTATAGTTAAAATTTCAACGATAATGATTAACCCTCTCCCAAGGTAAACAACTTAACAGATACAAGTTGTGCAACGGTTCATCGTTGCATAACCTGGTTCTCATTCTGTTCAGAATTACAGAGGGAAAACTGCACAATGTTTGACTATTTGACTACTATTATAAGAGTGTTTTGTGTGTTGGTGGCTTAGTGATATGCGTATAACAGTCTTAGTATGTGGCTAGATCATCTTTTTCATAACTTTGTACTTTAAATACTTAATGTTGTGAGAAATGTTTAAAATATGGTTAACTTTTTCACCCTCAGGAGGTGTAGACGGCATCTCTAAGATCGTCTGGATGGTTGCCAGCAATGAAGAAGATCTCTATATCTTTATCTCCTCTGATGAGGAAGAGGTAGGTGAGGTTGAGGTAGGTATCGTAAATGAAGGTGTAGTCATCTACCCACTCCCCCCGGATGTTAGGGATGAGTTTGATGATGCAATTGATCTAATGATGGTGTTAGACTACAAGAACGATACAGATGATGAGGATGTTGGGGAGTCACCGATGACTTTTCAGACTGGTCTTTGGACTGGTCTGATGAGGACAGCGAAGATTCTGGCTATGACTCCATGTCTGAGGATGAAGAGGACAGTGAAGACAGTGATGAGGTATGAATTGAACTGAATTGAACTGTATAACAATATTTATTTTTTCTTTAAGTGAATGAACAAGCTGTTCTCAGAGGAAAATAAGGTCCCCAGGACACTGTTTGAAGCTAGAAAGGTGGCAGGGTCCGCCACCTATAAACACAGTGAAAGAGTATGAAATTGTCGATGCTATATAAAGGCTATGTCGTAGGCAACTGGGCTTGGTTCCGAGAACCAACTCTTGGATTGGTAGGTGAAACATCTTTGTCCTTTGAGATCAGTTTGTTAATTCAGTTTGTTTAGGCAGAAAAAAAACAGTCATCAGTAGAGATCTTTCTCTACTGATTCAAATTTCTTCCCCAAATCTACAGAGTGCTCCTTTCAATGAAAGAATAGTTTAACGTTTTGGGGGTTGTGTTTCAATACCACTCTCACATCTGTCTGTTAAAGTCGACAACAGTTTTTGAAATTGAAATACAGGCAGCATTTACTCCCTGCAAGGACACACTATCAAAACACTTTTTTTGCTATTAACAGGCTCTTGTTGTCATTCGAGGTGACTAACATCCTAACATCTCTTCACACTGGACCAAAAACCCTCTAACAGCTACCAACATCTGTGCTTCCTCTGCTTCGGCTGTGATTGGACAATGACACCCTGGTGGACAGGCTAGTTTTGGTCATTTTGAGGCAGTCTCTGTTCAAGAAGAACTCAAACTCGATCTGTCACCGCTGAGTTTAAAAGATAGACTAGAGAAAACGATATAAAGAAGGAAACTCTAACATTATCACTGGGCTTCATGTCAGTGCTGATCATTGCCAGCTGTCTCTGTACGATCAGTACTGTGTATGTGCAACTTGCAAGAGAGGTGGGAAAGAAGCAGGATGTCTCAATCCTAAGCTACATTCATTATAGTGTGTAATACAAGAAAAAGACAACAGAAAAGCAAACTCATCTCCTGGAAATGTGAAATATACATGCTGATTTTTGTGTAAAAATGGTAAAACAGGGTCATTTGTCAGTCCACACCCCTCCATGAGAGCTTGTCCTCTGACATCCATCACTACATAGCATGGCCTTGTCTTTTTTTCCGCAGGCAGTCAAACAGAGCACACAGGAGCTGTGTTACCCTCTTGTTCCTTCTCCGTCAGATTAGAGAGAGCTTGCATTGACCTCCCCTTCTCCTCAGGAACCTGACAATAATGTGCTGTGTGTGTGTGTGTGTGTGTGTGTGTGTGTGTGTGAGAGAGAGAGAGAGAGAGAGAGAGAGAGAGAGAGAGAGAGAGATTATATAATTGTCTTGATATAGATATAGTTTAACAGCAGTGGCCCCATGTCTCTTGTCTAGAATCAAATTTAACTGATCCTCTCACCTTTGTTAGACCTACATTAACATTTTGTTGACAGAATCCAGTGAGTTCAGTGTATGAAAGTGTGTGAGCAACTGAACACTGTAAGACACCCCTCATTCATCTTCCTGTGGACATTATATAAACACAGCAGGCTCCTCTTTGGTTCATCTGACTCATTTGGCCTGACTGAGCACATCATTACACCCAGTAAATCAATTTCACATACATTCAAACATGAAGAGTGCACCAGATACATCTCAAAGACAAGGTGACAGAAAGCAGACCCCTTCTGCTCCAACCTTTCAGCTCAGTTGTGATGAGACTGTCTACATACTGAAGAACACTTATCTTGAAATACTGATGTTAGAAAATAGGATGGAAAGAAGAATAGTGAGCCAACAAAAAACTGAAAGAGATTCATTCATATTGTTGAGACAAAAAGATGGCGTCAAAACAAACGAACTAACAGCTGTAACCTGTTTACCTTTAGGATAACTGGGTTTAGAAAATGGAGGCATGCACAGATGGATGGATGTGATTTTCCAATATCTGCTCTCAAGCCAGCCAAACATAACTCCAAAAACTATTTTTAAAGTTACATTTTAAAGATTTTAGCAATAGAATGTTTAAAAATGGCAAGACCTTTGTTAAATATATTTTGAGGTTGTTTAATTCTATTATCAAAATAATACAAACAATGTTCAAACCCAGAGAAAACCAGTTTATTCAAGGTTACAGTGTGTTTCAGTTGCTTGCCTGTCACTATAACTTACAGGAATTCCAGGAATCGGAAAATTAGGAACATTTGTGCCTGAGTCATCAGCTACATATTCATCACCGGTGTTGGTTCTTATAACGGTGTGCTTAATGCCAGTAAAGCAACCTTTCTAGATTACTTTACCGTACATTGGCTGTAAGCTAGTGTGCAAAGGCAAGTGTGTGCGCATCAGGGTTTTTGACACATGTCCATCGCTGAACTCAGCACTCACCAGAGACTCTACTGTAGTTCTCGCTCTTCTCATCCCCCACATTACAGACCATAAACACACAGCAACAGAAAGTCACCACCACAGATCACTGCTGCAGCCAGGTTAATATATAGGAATGAAGATAAAACCACTTTTAATCTGAAGTGTAAGCATCTGTGAATCAGAGCAGATTGACTGCGGATGTTTATTCCTCCAGAGGGTCTGGTTCTGCACCCTCCTTTTCCTTCAGAGCTGGCCAGCCCTGAGCAGCTGAGCAAAAGCTCTGCCCGGCCCTGCTAACACAACACATGACAATGTCTTTTGTTTTGTTTTGACTGAGGGACACAGCAGAAAATACCTATGTGATCAGCTCTTAAAGGAAATATCTCACTCTTTAAACCTTTCAACTAAGTTGAGCAGCTAGTGTCTGTGTCAGCTTGCTGTTTGGTGCTGGGTAGGTAATGCACAGTGTGACTTTAGCTTTTTTCCTGAAAACCATTGCCTGCAACAGCTGAAAACATCAACATAAGAGTGAACTGAGAGTAAAAATTGTGGCAGAGCAGCTAAATAATCTGAAACTCACTGTGAAACAAGAAGCTGAATGAGTGTTGTAGATTGGGATAATGATTCTCTACAGATTCAGTTTGTTACCAGACAGCTCTTTCATAGTGTATTACAGCAGTGCTATACATACTATATGGAAAACATTGCTGTTTCTGACTGGATCTGTAGCTTTGGAGCTTTCCATGGAGATTTATGTTGTCAGCTCATGTCTCATTCATATTCTTCCTAGTAAAACACCAACAAAGCCACAGATTCCGCACTGAACCACAAATTGTGATCGTACATCCAGTTAGTCAGACTTACTTGTAACTGGCTTGAGGTGTAATCAGGAAGTATTAGTGTAATTGAAAACACATTTGTGGGTGTCCCTTTATTAGCAAAGTACGGGAACTAGTAGCGATAGCTATCAAATAAATTGTGGAATTAAAAAGTACCTTCTGAAATTTAGTGAGGTAAAAGTATGAAGTTCCATTACTTGGAATAAGTATAGTCACTATAGTCCCTAGAGATTTTTCAGGATCCATTTTCCTTTTGAATTATCAATTTTTCAGTGGAAGTTGTTCATCGGTTTAAGAATGACTCAAAGCATAATGGCACCAAAAGAACGAAGGTCAGTCTTGATATTTCTGAATTACCTGCCTTTGTGTACTAAAATCCATATTTAGAAGGACAGTGATGAACTGAGTGGCTGGAGCAAAACTAGAAAACACTGGTATTAACCTGTATTACAAGAGGCACATCTGCTGAACCCCTCAGGCATTGGTTAAGACGGAACCTAGCATAAAAAAAAACAGGACTTTTTCTCACAAGATAGAAAATCGCCGGCATGTATCAAAGACCTACTGCTTCTTTTCAGGTTTGACTGCAGTCCCAGGGTCTGATGTTTATCTGCCTCTTCAAGTGCCTCCTCAGCTCAAACACAGAGCGATCTCACTGAGATCTCAATTAATGTGACGCAACCCGGCTCTCTAAACAAACCGCACTGTGCTGCTTTGGAGCAAAATTTGGTTTATGTTTCCAAGAATAGATTTGGTAAAGACCATGTAATACAAATCTGGTGACGTTTAAGAGAAGGGCAGATGCCTGGGGGTGGGGGGAGATGAAAGGTTGAAGAAAGGAAAACACTCCAGTTTATCCCAGATATGTCCATTTTCCGTTCTGCGCAGGCTATCAATAGAATTCGCTTTGGGAACCTCTGATTCCATGATGGGCTTGTTTTACTGTTGTGTCTCCATGCCAATTTCCCTTCAAAGAGAATACTGCAGCAAGTTAATTTCTAAAAATAAACACACTGAACCAGAAGGACTGGCAGGGCAGCCAAGACTTTGCGGTTCAACCCTCATTTCCTGAGGATTGTCCCGTGTCGTGGCCCCAGAGTCTTCCAGTTGGATTCAGCTGTGGCCAGGATCAGAAATCAGTCTCTACTGCCACCATCTAGATATTTCTGTCTCACCACCCAAAAGCTCAATTACTGAAAATCAAGTATGGCATTTAATGTATTAATTTAACTTTTAGATTATACCAAGTTAAACCTTTTGTATTTTGACCATATAAATATAGTTTCAAAGACTTCTCTCAGCTGCCACATTACTCAATAAAAAAAAGCTAATTTAAACCTTATTAATATTTGTTCAATAAGCCATAAACACATCATTGACATGTTGTCATTATGTTTCTGAACAAGGTCACAATGTGATGATGTCATGTAGCTGGCCATGTGATGAATGTAACACTGTGTCCTAACCGCATGAGTTGCCAAAAAACTGGCCACGAGTGACGCCTGAGAAAAGTATCTAGCACTTTAGCTGCTAAACACTCTGCTACGTTTTGTCTTTTTGTTGTTCAGTGCTGAACAGGCAGGTATTGGAGTGGCTTTATCAGACCTTTTTCCACAGTAAATGAGACCGATGAGAGCAGTGAGAGTGAACTAAAACAATAAGCTGAAAGTCACTTCATAGAGGGGATTTAGAGCTGGGTGATACTTCTTTTTTATTCCTTTCACATTAAACAGAGTCAGCTGATCCATTGCTAATATAAAACTACAACACCAGAATCAGTGAAAGGACATTTGTTGTTCTTAATTGTAGCTACAGTCCAGAACATGTTGTTGCCCACATATAATGATGATGTTACCTTCCTGTCACTGTGGCATTTTCATTTCCTTGTACCATTCATACCAAGTGTTGAAGGGTTAGAGGGGGAGTAAGTTGGGGCTGGGGGTGTTATGCAATGCAAGACATGACAGGGTTAGATGATGAGTCTGTTATGGCAACCCAAGGAGGAAACAGTGGCAGTTCTGCAGCATACGACTGTTAACATTCCCATCCACCATTACTACTGTACAGGCTGAGGCTTGAGTTCACTGCTTGGTCAGGTCAAAAAAAACGCGTGCTTCAGCCTGTACCTCATGTAAATTTAAAATTTTCTCCACATAGCAGTTTTCACTTAATTTAATGGTGTGTCCATGTGGCTGAGTCTCATCCTGCAAACAGAAATCACACTGGATACATAAAAGACAGGTGAAAGCAGTTCATACTGCCTCGAATGTTTGTCTGAATGTTAAACCTGTCAGTTTTTCGACCGAGCTTTGGGAGCCTTCTCTCTGCGTGTGTGAAGCAAACAGAAGGTGTTTTACTGCCATCCGCTCGTCTCTTCATTAGAATGCAGCACCAGCCTGCAGCTGCATGCAGAGCCGAGAGAGAGGAATGATGAAACCAGAGCTAAAAATAGCTGCCTCCCAGGATCCCCCCTCATACGGCATTGTAAACACTCAGAAAGCCAGCGACAGGCAGCCTAGGCCTGTGTGTGTGTGTGTGTGTGTGTGCATACATGGTTTAGGAGCTAGTGTGTGTGTTGGACACATTGCAGTCCTTTTCTCCCTCCCCTCGTCAGTCATAAACCAGTGTTTGGTTTGGCAAGCATGCATCATCGAGCTGCTGTACAATTAAAGCCATCTGTGGGGTTTTTGCTTGAACTAGTCTGGGGAACGTTACTGCCTCACAGCTCTGCAGCAAACACTAAAAATGTGCCTTGATAAATCAAAGTCACTCCATATTCACAAGTGCAGATTGTCATAAGGGGGGGAAATCTGCATTATGCAAGTATGACAACAGGGAGCATGTTGTTCAGGGACCGTCACCTTTATCACAAGGTTTGTTATTTCATGACAGAGTGCCAACTTTTTACACACTAAAAGCAAACAGTGTCACAGTCTGTACACATATTCAGTAAGGTTAGTTTCCTGTTCATCTCAGAGTCGGGCAGCATCATAAAAATAAGATCTTATTAAACTGAATCAGATGCTCCAAACTGACTCTGTAGGAGATTTAATGATTTGATCCCATGGAAAAAAAAAGACATCAGCAGACAGAATCATGTCATCCAAGTTAAAGCCAACGAGCAATTAAGGTTCAATCCAGACACCAGGATTGCAAATTAAATCAGGAAAAATGCAAACAACCTTAAATCCCCACACAACAACAAATCCATGTGACTGAAGAGGACGACATGTGCTGCACAGGCTGGAGATGACAGAGAAGCGCCTGGGGACATGCACTGTATCTTTGGGCCAGATGAGCTTTAAACAACCTGAACCAAGAGTACTACAGAGCAGCTTCACTACGTTCAACTGACTGAATGAAAGGCTAGTTTGACTGCATGCTGATTTAGTGTATGAATACCTACCCCATCCCTACCCTTATAGCATGAAATGCTATGAGTGGTAGAGGCAAGGGGTGTATTGGCATTGGTCCGAAGACTATAGAATGATCCCATTTCAAAGGTCCAAGTCAAGATACAAGGTAATTTATTCATCATTGAACAACACAGGTTTGTAATATGGATGTTTAACTTCATTACACAAATTACAGAACATGTTTACTGTTTATACACAAATATACACATAGTGCCTCTTGATCAGCGTTGTAGTGAAAGTAGACAGCAGCAATAAGACTGTAATGATAATATGGTCAGATCAAAAGTCTGAAATCTGGGAAACACTCTATTAACCATAGTTAAGTGAGCACCAAGCATCAGCGTTATAAACACAGAGTCCAGCTCTCATTGTCCAGCTGTAGTCCCGTGCTCTGTCGGCTCAGACCGCCATCCGCCGTGTGCAACAGATTGATGTGAGACATAGAAAGGTCTCTGTAAAGATGTGGGCACAACAGCCTCTGATTTCCCATTGTTCCCATGTGTCCATTTCCCTTTCCTGCAGCTGGATATGAGACAGGAGCAGTGTTTAAACCAAGGTGGATTAGCATGGCTCTTATTCCAGCTCTCTTGCTCCCTGGGGTGGTCCAGTCAGGATGGTTGAAAGATGCTGTGGGCCATGATGGTCAAAAGATAGAGGTCAAAAAATACCAGATGTAGCATAATTTTGAGAAGCTACCGACTGCTGCACTTCACTTAATTTGCCTGATAACTAGATATCTAAGGTCTGTGTGGCTTTGTACAGACTGTTTGACTAATCTCACTGCAATGTGCAAGATGAACTAGATTACAGTTTTTGAACCTTTGAAACAAGATTTAGTAAGGTTATGATGTTGTTGGTCGATATACATTAATTTAATATATGGTATAATCAACTGATCAAATCAACTGTAAAAGCACAAAACAGTCCAGTCGGCAGGATACAATGTTGGCAGTTAACATTTATGCAAACTAATTTTATGTTCACTTTTGTATGTGTCATAGACTGCGGAGCCAGAGACATTGGGACGAATACCGTCTACGTCTGTGGCAACCAAAACAGGATCTTTTTCTAACCCTAACCAAAGGTTTTTTGTGCCTAGACCTCACCAGAAAATAAGCACAGTGTTTTCACAAAATAAAATTAAAATATGAAAAGAAGAAATGCAACATTTCAACAAATTTGTGGTTGGCAGACACTATTGCAAAAGCAACTCCTATAAACATTGCGTATGTCTTTAAGAACATGTGTCTCGTCCACTGTTAAACAGGCAATAAAAACTATTTATGTGGCAGTCTGTCATTAAAGATAAACATGAAGTCAGTAACAGAGCTACTGTCCAAAAACATATTAATATCACTTGCAGGCAGTCGTCCTCTCTACACTTACATAGTAACCTTAAACATGTGTCTCGCTTTCCAAAAAGATGCTTTCTTTTTGAGCAGCACTGCATGTCTGTGTGATAATACAGCCTTCATGTTCTCAGATCCAGGACGGATCAGAGATCATAGAGAAACTGAGGGAGATGGGTTTCCATGGCAATACGGTTTCTTTTTCCTTCTCCCCAGCTCAGCCTCCCCTATAAACCTTTAGCACAAAGGTGTGTATGCACAGACGAGTGCAGAAGAGTGAATGAATGCAGAAATGGGTTACAGCAAGTCTGCAAAGATCCATATTCACTGTGAATGTGGTGAATTAAGCATGAATCATCTATTGACTGTTGCGGCACTACCTGCTGGTTCTCCATACTGGCCTGCCTAATACTACTCTGTGTCTGACAATTATCTTGTGTCTTGTGTTTTATATATATTGCTACAACTAATTAAATTCCTTTAAGTTCCTATCTGCGATGGAATTCATTCAAACTTAAACAGGAGAATAATTTTTTACTCTCTTCTGATGTTTTACAGAATGATCTAGATTATCAGACAATACCGGAGACGTACAGACAGCTGCGTCTGACTGATGCTGCTCCAACAGTGATCTGCACATCAACCAGCTTGTTCAGTCTGTTTGGTTGTATAAAGCCTTATCCCAGTTTCAGACTCTGTGTACAATTCTGCCATCTTGTGGTTTCAAGTGAAACTTGTAAGTGTGAATCTCATGAGATACAGATGATTTTGAGGGCAAAACATCAGGCAACAGAACATTAACTTCACTCAAAAACCCTGTTAATATACTGTAATTATTGGGATATTTTGCCTTTATTATGGCCAGTGTACTAACTAGTAATTATAGTCATAGTATGTTTTCTGGTCCTTTGGAAGAGCTTTATATTTCTTGTGACAACAGGATAATATTACAAATGGTAATAAGTACTATAAAGTGTATATAGTAACATATCTAACAGTATACTGCACTCTTGTTATGACGTCTCAGATCTGGTTAATTTGTGTTCCAGCACAGTGGGTTGCTTTTCCTGCTGAGACCTTAGGTCCAAATTAAGGTCCCAGCAGGTCCGTATGTGTGCGAGGTGCTCGCTGTGAAGGGTGTGAGCTAAGGTGCCTGTGTCTGTCTGAGTGGCAGGTGTGTGAATATTGGCTAACTGAGGGTGTGATGGGCAGGGAGCCACATCACAGGGACACGACCTCTCTGCAAGGGGTCTCCTCAGAGGACAAGAGGGTGTCAAGAGACCGAAAGCAAATTTATCTTGTCCGGCTGTAGCAGTATGTCACTTTGGACCGGAGGCTTTAATGTTGACTTAGAGACTTCCTGGATCTGATGGTGCTGTTTTAGCTTCAACTTTTGGTGTGAGTTTTGCTTCTGTTTCAATATCTAACAGGCCACATTCACTGGAAACATTTTAAAATGTCAGTGGGAAAGCACAGGTCTAATTTTAGAAATTTTTGAAGGCTTCACCAGTCTGCAAACCATAAAATCAATAATGTATGTGAACTTTTTTCATGTGTATGCAAATGGCTTTGTTTCTGTTGGGCTCATATGGAACAACACAAAGGTTGCAGTACAGGTTTGTACTGTTAGTGATAAGTGTAGTGGCTGTTTAATCACACACTGTTCATACTAACAATGATGTCAAATTGAGTTTGTAAAGTGTGACATAGCATGTGAATGTGTATGTAAAAAAACATTTCCTGATATATACACCATTTGCATACATTTAGGATACACCGTCAGTTTACAGAAGAAACTCATCCACCCCTGAATGCATTGTTTTATCGTTGTTCTATCTACTGATGTTACCTATGAACTAAAAAAAAGGCTGACAGTTGGAGTTTTCTATATTTTCAGAACAGCAACTGATTTATTTTGATTAACTATGATGCAGGCCAGCTGATAAAATTGTGTACTTGAACTAGATGTTTGAAGTTGAAATGATTTTGACTAAATGATATACTGTTGGGCAGTTTTATCTACAGCAATGCCTCCATCATCATGGCTGTCCTGTCAGAACCAAGTATCTCTTTAAAGTAAACTCTTCATGGTGTCAGAATATCAGCCTGTTGTCAGCTCTGTGACCATGCATTTTCAAGAAAATCCTATATGGTTGTAAGGCAGGGGTCTGAAACTGCCGGCCCTTGGGCCTCTTAAGGAAAGAAAGATTTTCACAGTTAAAACCATATTTGCATGCAGATGTATACATATAGATATGTCAGAAGTGCTGCCAGGTGTCTGGCAATAATTAAAGTACAACTGTAACTCATTAGTTAGTTCAGTGTGAGGATTTAAGTTATTTAATGAGAGTATGGAGGAAAAAGGATTTGCACCAGCTGTTAAAAACTGATCATAATAGAATGTAAAAAAAACTGCTGTTTTCTGTATAATTATGTTAATAATGGAAACAAAAATGAAAATTTCAGGAATGTAGCACTTTATTGAACACAGTAGTGGCCATCCTATGAGATGACAAAAACAACAGTGGCCCCTTAGAAAATTTGCTATAAGGAACACTTCATCCTGCAGTTTATTACACACGTTCAACCTCATCACATCTGGAGATTCATTGTTTTCACTTGACAGGAAGGGTATGAAAAATTGTAATCTGAAAAGTATCTACAGGAGTAACTAAAGCTCTACAATGACTGTGGTGTTGTAAAAAGTACAATTTGTTACTGCCACAGCGGGCAGCAGCACCAACATGCATTTGGTACAAACTTCATAAGAAAACATACAGAGCCAGAGAAAATCCTCTTCCTCCGCCTCTTCATACTCACCTCCTCAGCTCAGCAGTATGCTGTACTGCTTCCTACTAAGATATACTGACAGTAGCTATTAGGATCGCACTGTCCATCTTTGATCTTAGCAGTTATTTCACCTGATTTTTGTATCCTTTTGTTTTCATTTGCTCTAAAATATTATGGGAAATATCAAGTTAATGGGGCACATAACGTTGATTTGACACAAGGAATGTATGGAGGTAATGTGATAGAAACAGTATGCAGCAAAGATGTATAACTTATGTATACCTCAGCTGGTAATGACATAAATGTCATCAGGCAGCATGTTGGTAGGCTGTGTGATCTCAGCACAGCCAGTCTGAGAGGAACTTACCATTTTCAGCATGTAGGCTGCTAGCTTGGAGGTTTCTTGTTGTTTTCCTGTAGGGACATGAATAAAAACAGTCGCACTCAGATAGCAGGCATCCAGTGGCAGGTTGATAACAACAGCCTGCATATGCTTGTAGAGGTCTGGTGGAGTATGCTGGCAGCTTAACCACAACTGAAGTTTGAACTGCTGATGTTTTATGATTTTACTCAAGAAATCTCTTCTCTGTGCCTCTCTTTGTAGAGACACACATGCAGAGACTACAACACTGTCAACAAACACTAATGTAAAAATTTTTTTTGTCTGCGAGGAGATGATCGAGGATGTTTTCAGAGCATCATTTGGCCACATTCAATAGATCCAAAGAGAAATAATATGTAATGTAAACACAGGCTGAGTTTTAGTGGATAATAGCTTTACAGCCTCAGGTGAGCTTCTCTGACCACATACAGAGTTCCTACATTCATATTAGCATGTCATTCTAGTGCAGATCAAAGACTTTTACATGCAGCTTTAGTGCTGCTCATGGTTGCTGTCATCCTGAATCAGCTTCAGGTAAAACTGTGTGCTTCAAACAGGCCCGGGTGTCATTTCGCAGCCTTTCATCGGCTGCTAGCGGTGGATCAGCAATCATCATTTATTGAGCAATCCATTACGAGTATTACTGGGAGACATTTTTCTTAGGAAATCATGTACATCATGATGGGTTTTACTCATCATAATAACACTGCAGGACTAAGCTGTTCCAGCAGCAATGTTTCTTCAGCTTTAGCTGTCTGAGTGGTTTTGTTCAAATTTAAAAATATTTATCTTAATCTATTTATAACTCTACAGAAAATGTTGTTCTTGTATTTGACTTTGTTCCTGCCCATCAGCCTTGTCACTATGTTCCTGTCTCTCCTCCCTCTCACTCTATTACATCCATCTCCCTTCTCCCATCCATCCATTGTTGCCATACAAGGTAACTTGGCCAGAAACTACATTCCTGGGATTAACATATTTCCTTTTCGGCTGCTCAGACAAATCATATCCACACAAGTTAAAAATAACTGAGCTGGAGAAATGTGGGACTCAGGGGAAGACGTCCTGCAGCCGAAATGTTTTAGGACTGCAACATTCAAAGAAGTTTTTGTCAGTGCAGATTATAAAGATTCATACATATCTGGACATGTCAGTGACACAGTTGGTACTATGGATTGAAAGGCAATACATTAGCTAATTCCTACCAGCATGCATTAAGAAATCTGGTTTTGGATTATAAAAATACTTTTAATGATTAGAAAACCTTAAAGGAATAGAATTGTAGTCTTTATCTTTCGTTTTGTAGTCCCCAAAACATTTCAGGTGCTTCACAGCAAAACGGAGTTGCAGCATTTTAGTTTCACATAATTTTGTGAACTCATTATTGAATTTCTGAAATGTTTTTCTCACAGACAGATTATTATTCAAATCAGGGTATTGTTTATGTCTTAAAAAACATGTCTGGAGTTTAGTTGAGTTTATTTCCAAGTGGACAACTTTGCAGCTTCATGTGATGGTTCAACATCTCCAAATAAGCACGAAGCTGCTGCCATAACTGCTGCACCTGTGAAAATGTCTCTCATGAACTTGCTGCAGGGTTATTCTCCTACTGAGACGTTAGAGTGATAGTTAGGTCCAACATTGATGTTGGATGATAGAGTCTAGCTTAAAGCAGTCGGTGGGGTTGATGCCAGAGTTCCTTGCAGGCCTCGAAATAAAGTATAGACCCTGCTTTGTGCATGAGGAGAAATGATGTTGCTAAAGTATAACTGCTTGCTGTTACTATAGATGATTTACATTAAGTGAACTTTTGGTCCAAATGATGGAAAAGCCCCAGACCGATGTACACAAACTATTTTGACTGCAGCTGCAAGCATCATCCACAGGAGGGCGCACACTGGCTCACAGTGAAAAGAGGCCCTTCTGACACCACCCCACTTTCTCTCTCCTGTCACCCAGCGACAACACCAGGGTTTGTGGTAAACAAAGAGGCTTTAGAAGTGAATAACTGCAGCTGGGAGAACGTTCTGGCTGGACTCCCTTTGTGTTGTTGGGGTCACAGCGTTTTTCCACTGAGCTGAGCATCAGCACTAACAGCAGCTGGCATGCTGCAGGCTCTTACTGGCAAATCCCACTGAGTCATCAGCAAGCTGCACCTCTTTGTCCGCAGGTTTAGCTGAGCTCTGTGACCTCTGCTGTGCACTCCTGTCAGCTCTGTGTCATAGGACCACCTATACCCACAGTCGGGCACAGTGGAGCAGGACACATTCAGAATGTAGACTGGGCAGAGGAGGGCCGACGAATGCACAGTATACAGTGTGTTCATGCACCTCAGAGTGATACCTCAGTATTCAAATCACAAAAGTATTCAACACATCATTACTCCAATGCAACTAATCTAATGCTGAGACCTTTTTATTTTGTGACCTTTTATAACTGTGTTTGCAGTCATAATCTGTTAAGAATGAACTTCTACACAGTCTTAACTTGATTAGTGCATGTTTTTCCAGATTAGTAAACTGTTATCATTCAGGAACCACAGAACTCTTACTCATTTTGGAACCAAAAAAGATATTACTTTTATTTTATTATGTAGATGGAATATTACATAATGGCATATTATTTTATTTATATATATATATATATTCCCAAAACATGTATTGTGCCGGTCAAATAAACTGGCTGCCATAAGTCATACTACCAGTCAGCTGACCCTGTCAGAGTATTATATTATATATTTTATCCAGTTGGAGAAACTTTATAAAATCTCTAATCCACTGAATATGTGACGGTGGTGATTCTTGCCTCCACATCTAATCAGACGTCAGCTACGAGACAAGTGAAAATCACTAAATTAACTTGTTTGAATAAAGATCATTCCCCACTGACAGCACCAACAAATGATGATTTGAGGTATTATTGTCATTGTATTTAATAAAGCTGAAGTGACGGACACTGTGCAGGATTTTTGCAACGAGCTTCATCTTCAGACAATTAGTCTCATATTCTCAAACGACAGCAAGCAGTATCAAACAGCATGAACATTACTGCTCAAGAATAATTGAGGTTGTATCAGGTCTTGAGCAGGTTTGAAGAAAAGAGTTGTGCTTTCCATGTTTTGTGTGTCAGAGTGGAGCTTGGTATGTCACTCCAATCAGTAAAATCAGCATCTCTGCAGGGACAGAAATGTGAGCTTGATGCATTCTTTTAATCAACGAATTGAATAGAAGAGCAATGTGCAGAAATGTTATTTTGTTACAGCCATGCCATTTTTATAGATATTAGTAATACTTATTACATAAAACTTATTCACAAGCTCAAGGTGTATAATCATGAAAACTGTATCTGAGGTCTGTGTCTGTGCTGGGGGTGAACAGTGCTTCAGTTGTGAATCAACATGTTTAATTGAGGTCACTAGTTCATAAGTCCAAAAACCGACATGTTCAGTTACCCTCTTAAAGGAGAACTTCGGTCGATTTAAACATGCAGCTTCATTGCTCAAGCTACCCTTGACTTGCCAGTACCGAAGACGCGAACAAATTTGGTCCAACCATTACAGAGCTCCGTGAACGGAGACTTAGCATTGAACGCTAACAGTATGGGGTCAGAACTTTGCACTGTGTTTTAAGCGTCTTAACATGCTCCACATCTCACACCAAAAGTTATGCAACATCAGCAGACACCTTACAACACAGCACTGTAGCGTGTATGACTCAAACTGAATAAAAAAATAGTTAAAATAGTGTGTTTGTGCAAGGAGCTACTTACCTGTTTGTTGACATCCGTGTGTTCCGGTAGCTAGACCAAACTAGCATATCCATCGAGTGTGCACTTAACAGGCTTAACAGGCTATTGTAAGGCTCATGGCTCATGACAGGCTGTAACATGGACATGTACATTATGAACATAAACACGAAAATGCTGGATTACATTTCCGTCTCCGCCAGTGAGGGAGTAAGTGCACGCTCGACGGATTGACTAGTTTGGTCTAGCTACCGGAAGACACGGATGTCAACAAACAGGTAAGTAGCTCCTTGCACAAACACACTGTTTTAACTACTTTTTTATTCAGTTTGAGTCTTACACGCTACAGTGCTGTGTGCTAAGGTGTCTGCTGATGTTGCATAACTTTTGGTGTGAGATGTGGAGCATGTTAAGACGCTTAAAACACAGTGTAAAGTTCTGACCCCGTTCACGGAGCTCTGTAATGGTTGGACCAAATTTGTTCGTGTCTTCG
The DNA here is from genome assembly GCF_900880675.1 of Sparus aurata. Classification (NCBI taxonomy): domain Eukaryota; kingdom Metazoa; phylum Chordata; class Actinopteri; order Spariformes; family Sparidae; genus Sparus; species Sparus aurata. The sequence goes on along the minus strand of NC_044195.1, from coordinate 5,795,509 downwards.
GTACTGGCAAGTCAAGGGTAGCTTGAGCAATGAAGCTACATGTTTAAATCGACCGAAGTTCTCCTTTAAAGGAATCTGTTACCGCTTTTATTGCATATTAGGGTAGTCTTAGTGTTGCTTTATTTCATTACTGACCAAGGCAAAATCATCTCTTCCTACATGAAAGCTGCTCTTTGTTTCACCAGAAAGCCTCTGGTTAATGCCGAGTTGAGAGCCTGATCTCTACAATGTGCTTTTACCTCTGCTTGTTGTCAGGTAAGTTTGTTTGGTGCCGTTCACTTTGTGCCACTGGGAGGGAGGAGGTCATGTGGCCCAGCTCAGTCACGCTCCGGATCTCACATTCTTCACATAAACGTTATTTTTGTATTCTTCTATGTAATATTTTGTCATATAATCTGTATGCTGTGTGAACACGTGTCATCATTACAGGTCTGTTTGTCCTGGGAGAGAGATGTCTCCACTGTGGCTCCATCTTTTTCCTTGATTCTGGTGTTTGTCGGGGACTTTTGCTGGGGTCTGAGTACAGAAGGTGTCATACAAAGTACACATTTTCAAAGGCCACCACGGCACATACTGCTGTTCACATCATGTTATAAGCATACAGTGTGACTTCAACTGACCATTTTTGACATGTTTCCTTTGAGGAACCTTTAAAAGCCTTTTGTCACACAGTAGTTTTAGAAGAAAAAGTAATTCCAATCTGAAGTGTAATTATTTTGAGGAATGTTCTTTATCATGCAGGCCATTGACCATTACTCTGGAACAAACAGACAGATATTCAAAAGTAGACAAGATATCATGGATGAAATCTCTAAACCTGTACCCAGAAAACAACAGATCTCAGTAAGCAACATAGCTGTGTCTGTGTCTGATTTTTGCAGTTTAGTGTGGTTTTACAAAAGTCAAAAGGCTTCAGCTTTGGATATGTGAATGTTCAGTCTATTGAAAGTTATCGAACTAGGAGAACTTCAGACTTTATGTTGAATAAATCAGAATTTCTTCAAATATACAAAACACAACATGGATGAGCACACTGAGCACAATCCTTTTTTATTAAATTTCCAAACAACAGTCAAACATGAACCGAAAGAGAGACAGTCTAATAGCTCGGGACGTGGCGGAAAGAGCCCACATTGGGGTTGACAGCTGCCCACTCTGTGAAGCGACGGTACTCTCCTCTTTCCAGCAGGTACTGGCGCCCGCGGTAGTTGGGGAGCTCATAGAAGACCCAGGCACCCTCAGGCACCTGGGCAGAGTGAACCTCTCGGAGACTCCAGCGGTCGGGCAGGTTGCTCAGATCTTCAGTGCACTCCAACATCTGACCGCCAAAGTCAGGACGCTCGAACACACGAACCCTGGACACACTAGAAGGCTACAAGACAGGGAGCAGGAGGTCTGTTAATCCCTGCACAAGGAGCGACCCTTCAGCTAAGACAACAAACATCTGAGAAAATATATAATATACTTTGTATATGTTTGGTAATTTGTGGATTTTTTTTTTTTTTTTTTCTGTTGCAACTGAAAACTTTATTTTGATTTAATATTACATTTTGAACCACCCCCCTCATATTGCATGTGGCGGGTGGTGGGGTAGGCAGTTGGACCCACAGTACAAAGAAAATACCATGTTCACATCATGGTGAACACAAGCACTCACATGATCTGACAATTGCATGAATGCAGAGTTGCACATGTGAGAGAGAAACAAATGTAACATCACATAATACTATATCTATTACGTTTGAGTTTATTTACTTTGAACTAGGCACTTTGGCTGGCATCCATGCTGAAGCTGAATATATCACAATTTCCAAAGATTGACCTGAATTTTGTTTGCCGGGGTTTACATCCTGAGTGTGGTTAAATCTAGCCAGCAGAAACACTTTGGTTCAGATAAAGGGAAGTCACCAGTTTCATTTAAATGTTAATAAAGTCACAGACATTCAATATTTTACCCAGAAAATAAGAAATTGTGTATGCATGTGTGGTTAAAAAGTACCTAGAAATAATTTTTTGAGTCAAATTTGAAATATTGAATTAAAATATGTCTTTGGTAAAAGTGAAAATCATCCATCTAAAATAGTTCTTGACTAGAGCTCCTAAAATACTGTCCTGAAGCAGCATGCAATCTGCAAATTAAGTACAACCTGAAGTTACCGAATAAATGTAGTTGAGTAAAAAGTACAATATTTACCTTCAAAAGTTTGTGAAATGGAATTTTTAAGCAGCAGAAAATGGAAATGATCAATTAAAGTACAAGTACCACAATACTTATATACAGTATTTTAGTAAATGTACTTAGTTACATTCCATCACTGTATTTACCTAACCTGAAGCAAGTGTTGCCTGAAGATAAACACAAAAACAAAAACTAAAAATGTTATTGTTGATAGGTGGATATTGTTAGAAAACACATATTACGTTCACAATCGGTGTTTTGTCACTTGTTAAATTCTTGAATTAACACAGTTTCCCGATTATATTAATACAAACTCAATCGGGTACACACTATGTTTCCAAACAAATGTATTTGCGGTTGCTAATTCGCAGCACATTATGTGAATTTCCATGAGACAGGCTTGAAATATCAATGTTAAACACACTGGTGAAGTTGGAAAGACCAATCTGAATCTGAAAATAGTCAGACACTGACAAAATGGATGCCAGAGTTATTTATAGTTAGATTCGCCAACATATTGTTTAATTCCAGTAAATCTTACATGCTATCATTTAAGGCTTCTCACATGTTTTCTGAAGGAACTCACGTTTCGTATGATCCTGCAGGACCTGATGCTGTCGTTGTAGCCCATCCAGCGCTGGTAATCAGGATACTCCCCCCGGGTCAATATGTACTGATAGCCCATGTAGTTGGGCCTCTCATACAGCACCCATGTCCCGCTCTCCACACGAATAGAGTTGCAGCGGCTGAAGTGGGTGTTGAGCTCGGGACAGTCACTTTGACACTCATAATAGCGACCTTGGAAGTTTTTGTCTTCATAGAACACGATCTGGAAGAGGACAGCGGGTGTTCAGTTGATGTCCTCAACTGATATAGTGTATTGTTTTTATCTACCACAGCTCTGAGCACAGACAAGAAAAGTATGGCATCCAAAATTCACCTTATTGCTGGGTAAAAATCGGCGAACGTACTTCCAAATTGCATCAAAATGCAACACAGCTAACATTAACATGCAAATTGGATTTAAAGTAGAGTGAAAATCAATTCTCCAGCACTTGTAGTAAAGAGAATAACTTTAAAGCTGCTCGGTTGAGGTAGAGGGTAAAGTTATCATTCCACTCCAAGTGTCGCTGAAGTTAAGACCTCTTCTAACAAACCAAATAATGAAGACATGTTGGTCACAAGCATGTGCCTACCTTTCCCACCTGGTCCATGTTTGGGCCTCACACTAACTTTTGATAACTGTTTGTTAATCCCAACTTTTTACATAGACAATATTGCCCTCAGGCCTGCTCCAGATTTATATAGGCAGTGTATGTGGGCACAGTGAAATGCACTGCCAGGGCCATCATTGTCATTTTAATTGCCTCAGCATTTATATATGCACAATAGCTGATGCTGCGATTGTTTTAAAAATGCTTGGCTTTATACAGTGTTTACTCACTATTGCGACGGCTGACCTTTGGATCTGTCAAAGCCTGATTCCAGAAGCAATTTATTGATCCTATTAAACTGTCTCCTCTGCAGCTGGTACTGAGGCTGATGTGGTGAAGTTGGCTTGTGGCCACATAGTGTTGAGGTACAGTCTGTGGTGCAGGCTACAGGTGTATTCAGACTGTCACGCTCCACCCTCTGGCCACATCCACACCAGAGCACACAGTCAGCTGACTGCTGTCAGACGAGCTCTGAAAGAACTGGTGGATAAAGGCTCATTCTATTCTGTTCATATCAAAGGCTAAACATATTTACAACCACCAAACTGCATGACTCATTACTGCAATGACTAGAAGCTGCCCTAGCCGACTGAAAGTTAAAGTAGAGATGAAATTGGAATGTGTTTTTTTTGTACTATGATTTTTGGTTCAGAGGATTAATCAATTAATTGAGAGAATAACTGTCAGACTTGTGAACAATAAAGATAATCCCAAATTGCAGCCCTATGCACAAGTCTCAGCAGTGCTCTGGCTGTGGCAGAAATCTTTTTCTCTTCGAGGAACAAAGCTGATACTTACTGATGGGCCAAGGGCCAAAAGCAAAAGACTCTTTTTTGGTTAAGATGCAAGCCAAGTTTGGCTCCACTTTGGCCAGCCGTATTTTATCTGTAATACTATAACAAATCTTTATTAAGCCTTTTATGAGCAATTGTTCCCATTTTAGGAGAACATGAATGAATGAGTTTAGCAAAGCAGTGATGTCGAGTGGTTTATTGTTTGTGTTGAGGCAGAAATCTTAAATCTTAAAATATTTGAAATGCTCCTCAGGATATGCATGCAGTTCAACAGTGTTACAAACACTGAAAGAGTTTCAACAAAAGTAAGTGTTAACAGTGCATACAGCAAGTATGATATACTGTACTCTACCTGTATTTTCAAAATAAATAATTCGTTACATTTTATCATTCATTTCTCTTCACATCATATGGTTCAATGGTTGAATTAGACTTCACACAGGCAGAATCAACATTGGCATTAAAGGAGTTTATTGTATTATAACACAATAAACGTCAGTCAGAGGAGTATTGGTAATCCCCTCTATCCAGCACATAGTAGTGCCCACTGTAGTTGGGTTCCTCGAAGAAAACCCAGGAGCCCCCGAGGATCTTGCAGGACATGACCTTCTGGCTGGGCCATTCCTCTTGGGTGGACATCATGACTTCTGTCAACTCCATAGACTTTCCTTGAAACCCTGCATAGGCAAACAACTTCAGCTTGTACGGTCCTTTGGTCTGAAACCAAACCAACATGTTCAGTTTGATGCATCAGGAATACAGTGTATGTGTTTTCTTGTATTTTTTTGATGGGTGACTTTTATATTAATAATAATAATAATAATACATTTTATTTATACAGCGCTTTTACAGCTCTCAAAGACGCTTTACATGAAAGACTTTGCAGGATTCGAATAGGAAATTGAAGCCTAACCAAAAGTCTTTGAACACGGATGGACCAAGAAGCGTCTAACGGACCGTATGGTTCTTAAACTCATACAGAACCCACAGGCCAAGTTCTACCTTGAAAGATTTGCATCCGCGTTGCAGGGCATCTGCCTGGCCAGTGCATTCGTATGACTTTCCCTGGAAGTCCTCTTCCTCGTAGAAGTAATCTGGAAAGAGTAATACTATAAAATAATAGCTAATTTGTGTTTTTTGTACCCAATGTGGAGACTTAGCTCTCCTATGAGGACATATTTATCCATTATCCATTTGTGGCCCTTAAAACACTAGACTCTTTAACCAGTGCAGTACTTTTTATACATGCAAAATGAATGGTAAGCCTGGTATTAAACTGTAATCACTGATTATTGTCACTGAATTGCCTTTACAAACACAGTGGTTGGTAAGTGGTTGGTTGTCAAGTATCTTATCCTCAGTCATTGACGTATACAAGTTTCTGTTGTGTGTGACTTCTTAAAGGTTTAAACGTGATTTTTGGTCTGAAATTACTATATTGTGAAGTCTTCCTACATTTCAAATCAGTTGTAGACATATGTGGCTCACTACCTGGCAATAACTTAGTGTTGAATGTTTATAGTTATCAGTTGCACTTGTCACGTTGTTTTGGGTTTTGTTATAGAAGACCAGTATCTGCTAATGCTTGGCAGGATTTCACACCAGTCGTTCTTGAGATGTAACATCTTGTTTTTAATGTATGCCTCTGTAAAGCACTTTAAATAGCCCTGTGTCTGAATGTTGTGAAATAAATAACCTTGACTTGCCTTGGAAAGACACTAGAGGACAAACTTGTAAGTCATTGAGGTGTCAGGTAACTCATTAAAAACAATACAGACAGCTCTGTTTTAATTAAGGAAGACCTTTATTCATTTGTGTGCAACACAGGGTTCTGGGGAGACAGACGTTCAAATGGAAAAAGCAGGTGAAGGATAAAGCCCTTCTCGAATCTTAACCTTCTGGAACTCTGAACTTCCTGAGGGGTTGAGGAACTACCTTAACATTCTGGATCTTCAGTGGCATTAAGACCCTGTAGCTCTGAACTTTTGAAATAATTTCAACTTGGTTCTGAAGACTGATTTTCTTTAGATTCAAGAACTTTGGTGACCTTAGCATTAAATGACTCTTTTAGAGAATGCACAACCCTGCATGGCCGCTGCTGTTCTAGAGCTCTTTGATCATGCGGAAAGACCCCACAGCAGGGGAGGTGGCGCCCCAGTCTGTATAGTTGGGGTACTCGCCACGTTCCAGGAAGTACTGGTGTCCTTGGTAGTTGGGCTGCTCGTAGAGGACCCATGCACCATCCATCACCACACAGGAGTGGAACTCCTGGAACTTGAGGGCGTCGTAAACCGATGGGCAATCCTCAAAACACTCTGCCACTTGTCCTCCGAAATCCTGCTTGTCGTAGAATCTGATCTTCCAGGACTTTCCATATACCTTGAAGGAGATTGAGATTAAAGTTGATGAAATTTATGACATTTTGCATTCAAGTTATTTTTGTGCCCTCATTTCTTTTGAGTTCACATCTACAAGTGGGTTTGTTGGCAGTTTTCCTAGCTTCCCTCAATAACTGATGTGCATCCTCCTGCCAAATCATGAGCCTTTTATCTCTCCTTTTTGTCTGTTGGCCTTTGACTGATTACTGCTTGGTTGGTGCACTCTGTGGTATTTCACAGGAGCTGGGCACTCTCCTGCAAAAATTAACCCACAAATATAAAACAAATAATGTTGTGCCCCAGATTAAAGCACTACCCATACGTTACATTACAACATTATGTATATGTTTGTCTTAATCTATAGCTTGATGTAGTAAGCTTATCCCAGTTTGATTGAAACTGGTGCAATCTCAATAGTATAATGAAGCAAATGAGACAACCTTTACTAAAGGATGACTTTAATACTTTATCTTTTGGTTATTCTAATAAGCATCGATTGAGCTTACATTTTTGATAGAGCGACATGACTTGATGCTATCATTGAATCCATTCCACTTTTGGTGATCAGGGTAGTCCCCGGGGCTCAGGATATACTGGTAGCCAGTGAAATTGGGACGCTCATACAGCACCCAGCAGCCACTTTCCACCTTAATGGAGTTGCAGCGGCTGAAGAAAGTGCGCAGGTCAGCGCAGTCAGCGCTGCACTCATAGCATTGGCCTTGGAAGTTCTTATCCTCGAAGAAAACAATCTGGATGGAAGAAAACAAGGGCACATCCTGGTAAAATATCTTCACTACTTTGTAACAAATACAAAAACAACATATTGTTGAGCCCTGTGGTCATTTAAATAACAACAAACTAGATAGAGACAGTTAACATGCACTAGATCCACTGCCCAAACAATCTTGTAACCCTTTGGAAAATGGCATTTGCTCCTTACCTTCCCCATTGTTACTGATATTGCTTGCCTCCCACCCAGCAGCAGCTGTGTTGAGGTTTATATCGAAATGCAGAATGTGCAGACGAGGGAAAGCTATTGTCATATAAATTAGCCTGATTTGCATATCAGCAAAATGGTTTGGTCAAGTTTGATTTCCCTTTGTCCACATGTGATGGCCTCATATCAAAGAATTGCCAAAACTGACATATGAAAAATATAAAAGCCAACAGCCATACTTATTGATAATCTTGTGTATTGTTTATACTGGGTTCAGACCAACTGAAGGATATTTGTTTGTTACTTCATCTCTATCAGCAACTATTTTTGAGGTAGAGGAAATTATATGGTGACTTGTCTTCATTTTGGTATTTTTCAAGATGAGATTAAAGAATATCCTCACGCTGGTGAGGGGCAACATGGCCAATGGTTGGAACCTTGGATCCTTGAACATTTAATACTCAAACATGTTGTTCTTGATACCAATGCACCATTGTTCTATGTTATGCGGTAGAACCTTTAGTCAAGATATTACAGACAGAACTTAAACAACAAAGTGTGTATGACTGAACTTAAATTGTCTTTTTAGCTCTTCCATCTCTCTTGGAAATTTTAAAGCTATGCCACATTGGGGAGGACACCCTAGGGTCTTAATGAAATAAGGAATTACATTGAACATAATGAAAATCTAAGCTGCAGTGCCACACCCTCAGAGATGCACTCCCAGAAGATAGGCGGGAAAGTACAGTTGGAACTAATAACTTTAATCATGACAGCCATAATTAATCTTATTACATAAAACTGTGTTTGTCATGTCTAAAAGTCTGCACTGAGAAAAGTCTGTTTGAGAAAAAATCCTAATTTACTCATGCTTATCTGAACCCAGGATGTTGTGGTTTAATGGTATGAATCCATAATCTTTTCTCAATGGTGCTACAACTGTATCTGTGTTCTTATTTAATTAGATCCAGTTAACTATGACTGGTTTGGGTCCAGTTATGTAACTATCTCAAAAGGAAGGTTTTACAGTAATGGCACTTGACAAAGAGTTTCGTTACAGCACAGTGATATTCTGTGTAAGTGTAATAATATAGCTTTTCATACAATACAAAGCTGATCTTCGTATTGTGCTATATAAAACAGCCCCATGGAGGTCTATATCAAGATGACAACACTGCTGGCGAGCAACACACAGCCCAACATCACTACTGCTTCAACCAAAGACTGATGCTGACCTTCCTGTCAGATCCTTCAAACTAGACATTTAAAATAAAAGCTAAAGCCTGTTTAAATGAACTCATACATAATGTGCAAAGAAATGAGTGCTCTTCACTGAAAACACTTTTACATGTCACAGTAAGAAGTTAATGATTCTGGGTCCTGGTATTGTTCATGCTGCCTCACTGTGGCACTTTCATGACTTACAGGGTCACTTGAATTGAAAGAGCCATTGTTTTTACTGTTAATTATAATGACTTTGACTTTCTTACTATGACAGTCAAAATGTCTGAGTTGAAAAAAGCCTGTTGTAACAATACTGATCAAAGTAAAAGACATATCAGCCCTACCACACCTTCAGTCAAAATGTATTTAGTCACACCAGTCTTTGGAAGCTGTTTCAAATTTTGTGAGCAAAAGATGCTCAATCACTCAAAATGTATAATTTGATCATTTAGATACACATAGTGACACTTTTTGCTTTTTAGATAATTGAGTGAGTGAAACAGATTTCCATTATCAAACCAGGGCACCATGGTGAATGTTGTAGACCTTAGTGTAACAGGTCATCTAGAACAACACTGATCTCTGTGGTTCATGCCCTAATGGCATTCAAATAAACAAATACATTTATCACTAAGATAAAACAATATGATTCTGGGCATCTAGATGATTTGAGAGTGTGAATGTCAGATAAATAAAGAATTGACTATGTGGAGTAAAAGTAACAAAATGGCAGAAAGACATTTTAAATATGTGATCCCAGTTCTTAAGAAATCCATGGTCTGAATACGTAACACATTCAAGCAAAGCATGACAAAACTCAGGACATTCAAATTGTGGTCAAATTCAGCTTTTTCTTGTTGCTCTCATTTTCCCCAGTCTGAGGAAAGTCAAAACTGCAGCTCAGTTCTTCTCCCTCCTCTCCTGCCTTGTGTCTTCCATCCATTTCCCCTGCCTTTGTTCTGGATCATGATGGCACAAATGAAATTAACAGCGATCGCAGAGCTGCTTATTCATCAGCTTCCAGATAATTTGAATAACAAAACCCTGTTACAGTGCGTATAAAGTATAAAAGCCGCCTGGCAGCCACAGGTTTTTGGACAGATTCCCACAAACACAGATCATCAAACATGGGCAAGGTATGTAGAGAGCAGGCCAGACAACACGTGCTTTCCTGTAGAGGAGAAACTCAGGACAAAATATAGAGGGAATCCAAGTTTATAAGGCTATTTTAAAATGAACAAATTGATGTGTGTTCTAAACGTACTGTGTTTACTTTTATGTCCTACAGATCATCTTCTACGAGGACAGGAACTTCCAGGGTCGCTCCTATGAGTGCATGAGCGACTGCTCTGACATGTCCTCCTACCTGAGCAGGTGTGCTTCCTGCAGGGTGGAGAGCGGCTGCTTCATGGTCTACGACCGTCCCAACTACATGGGAAACCAGTACTTCCTGAGAAGAGGAGAGTACTCTGACTACAATTCTTTCGGCATGAGTGACTCTATCCGATCCTGCCGTTTAATTCCCCCGGTATGCAAAGACTTTGAAAAGATGTAAATGATTATAAATAGGAACCTACATCTGTGTAACCTTTAATGTCTAATTAGTATGTCTAATATCGATTCAAAATAGTCAAATCTTATTCCTGTTTTACTTGACTAATTCTCTGCTGTGCTGTTTAAATGCGAGTTTGAAAGTGAGTATCTATTGAGAAAGGCTGTAAATACTTATATCAGCAGAATCGCACACTGTAATTTTTACAATATTAACAGCAGCAAAATTGCAATCTCAATTCTTTTGTGTCCTATGCTGACTTGTCTTTCTCTGTGCATTCACCAACAGCACAGAGGCTCCTACAGGATGAGGATGTTTGAGAGAGAGAACTTCCAGGGCCAGAGTCACGAGCTGATGGAGGACTGCGACAACATCCAGGACCGCTACCGTATGTCCGACTGCCAGTCCTGCAACGTGATGGACGGCCACTGGCTGATGTACGAGCAGCCCCACTTCAGAGGCAGGATGATGTACCTGAGGCCCGGAGAGTACAGGAGCATGAGAGATATGGGATACAGTGGCATGAGGCTCAGCTCTGCCAGGCGTATAGTGGATTCCTGTTGAAGCAGAGTAAAAGAAATGTGTTGTCAAATCAAATAAAAGAGGAATCAAACATCACATTGTTGTCATGTTATGTTATATCTAACAGAAGATGTCAACAGGTATGGATAGATAAATAAGGGAAAGGCACATGATGTAGTTATATACAGATAATGTAAAATGAGGTTGTACACACACCACATGTTGACATCCTATCACAGTTTCACTGGATGAAAATGTTTTTGCTGTGGATCTGCATCATCTTCCTCTGCAATCATAAAGCTAAAGGATTACCCTACACCCTTTGACAGGTGCAAGTTAGTTATTGTTATTATCCTCTGTAATAACTGTAAGAACATCATGTTGAGTCAGCTGTCAGCTGAAACAATCGAGTTTTATCAGACAAACACCAAGTACATTTTGCAGACTCAGCTGATTTCTATACTAAACTGTGGAGCCACACTTAAAGGGGACCTCCACCAATTTTAAATCATCAAGTTTACTACTGAGTCTGATCAAACAGGTGTGTGCTGTCTTCTGTGGCACAGACGACTGTTGTGACGTGCAAGAAAATTATCCCTAATGATGTCATCAGGACATCAAGGGTCAGGAGTCAAACTTCAGTGGTCAGGTCTTGTGTGACCCAGCCTTTTTGAAGATGGACCCATATTACGAAATAAAAGCCAGGACTACTCAGCCTCTGCTTCAACTTCTCTGTAACTCTTTATAACAGCCTTCATTTAAAAAAGGTACATTTATAGTTAATCAAGCACTAGCTAACAGTTATTTCACTGTTAACAATGAAACGATGAAATGCTTTAAAACCATTTATTCAACAATTGTAAAGGTTTAAAAATGTCAGCAGCAATTTTAAAAAGGCCATTCAAATAATGACCTACACAGTATTTACTAAACATGTACAAAGTGTTAACATCAGTTGCAGCTTTATATAAAACATTAATTAATTCATTGTTTTCACTGTTATCTACATATATATATATATACACATATATACATATATATATTTCCTTTGAGTCCCCCACCTTTAAAAAAAAAACACAATATTAATTTGCTGGACAACACCTCTGAAATGGGTTTTCAATATCTGCAATAACAATTTCACTCTATTCTAATGTTAACTTAAGTAACTTAAGTTGAGACTATTCCTATTTTTTTTTCATTTTGTGTTTAATAGATTTTGATAATATATGTATCATACAGCTGGACTGACGGACAGCCATACTATTTTAGAAAAGGAAGCTCAAGTCCAGCACTTACACTTAAGATTTAAACATTTCAATTGGAACATTCATAATACATGCTGATTCTTTGAGAATATTAGTTTCAATGGTGACAGATAAAACATAGTGTGTACTTAACAAAAGTCCATATTTTACTAATGTATCATTTAAAAAACAGTAACAGAACAGTGATCAAGAAAGTTTTCAGATCCTTTACATAAGAATGGTTTAAAAATGAAGTGATAATGATCAAGTATGATTAGAAAAAATGTAAAGTTACAAGGTGCTTCACAGCTGAAGAAAATACAGTGCTACATAAAATACAAAACTTGTCCTATTAGGTGTTACACTATTTCACATCATTATTGTGTGTCACGCTATCATACATAAGTATTGGATGATCAAAACCGATGCGTTAATAAGCAAGTATTATTTCACTGTTGTAGCTTCTCAAGGTGGAACCAATTTCAACTGTTTTGTCAACTGATTGACAATGCATTCTTCCAAAAAAGGGGTTAAAGTGTTAAACCAGGACTTTTGCTATTGTTAGTTTTATTATCGTCCAGCGTCTTATTTTATATTGAAAAGTATGAAACAAAATGAAATATTATTTTGTCAGTTACACTCTCTACAATGACATGAAGGCCACCTTAAGACATAAAAACATAACTGCATGTATTCAGATGGTGGACCAATGATGTGAGTGTAACAAAGTGCTTGTCATCACAGACATAACACTGACAGCACAAAGGGTCCCAGCTGATACGTATGATGCTGTCACCCACCTGTACCCCATAGGAGAGCACTTGGCACTGCACCAGATGCATACAGTCTGGAATAATAACCATTTACACACTGATTTAACAAACATTATAGCCCTGAATGCTATGCTGCTGAGTAAGATTTTTAAAACAATGGCTCCATAGATCATTTAGCTATCGTGATGGGTATAAAAGTGACAGAGTTTGGCTAGGCAACCATCAGTGCAATCAGGGACAGGACTGAACATCAAAATGGGCAGAGTAAGAGACCATTTTCATTTTGTATTTAGGTTGAAAAATACATATAAATGTATAAACATATATATCTAAACAGTATTTTGGATCATGTGCTATTTAATAAGAAAGATTTATTTCTTTGAAATGCTTTATTTCCTGTCAGATCATTTTCTACGAAGACAAGAACTTCCAGGGTCGCTCCTATGAGACCAGCAGCGACTGTGCTGAGCTGACCTCCTACCTGAGCCGCTGCAACTCCTGCAGGGTGGAGAGCGGCTGCTTCATGGTCTATGAACGTCCAAACTACATGGGTCACCAGATGCTGGCGAGGAGGGGAGAGTACCCTGACAACCAGCGCCTGATGGGAATGAGCATGAGTGACTGCATTCGTTCCTGTCGCATGATCCCCATGGTATGAAGTTTAGATTTGACTCATGATTGTAAGGTTGAAGATACAAACACATTCATTAATCATAAATTCTCATGCACAGCACAGAAGAAGCCAGTATTGATTATGTAATCTTCTGATTTTTCACATCATTTTACAGCACAGGGGTCCATTCAGGATGAGGATCTACGAAAAGGAGAACTTTGGAGGTCAGATGAATGAGCTGATGGATGACTGCGACAACGTTCAAGATCGCTATCGTATGTCTGACTGCCAGTCTGCTAACGTGATGGACGGCCACTGGCTGATGTACGAGCAGCCCCAATACAGAGGCAGGATGATGTACCTGAGGCCCGGAGAGTACAGGAGCATGAGAGACATGGGAATGGGTCCAATGGACATGAGGATTGGATCCATCCGTCGTATCATGGACTCCTGTTAGGCTCAAGACTTGAAAGTGTAATCAATTGAATATTAATAAAGAATTTATCAATTCATCATTCCTTTTGAGTTTCAGAACATCAATCAGTGAGCCAGGAGGAAACTTCTGTACAATGAATTATCAGCATCCAACTGTTTCAGTTTGTCAAAGGACATTTTGGACCGTAGTGAATGCTGCTATTTTGATGCCTGTGTCCCAAAGCCAGATCAAGACTTCCTCTACATATGAAATATGCCATGTCATATATGATGCACTTGACATTAAAATAAATGAAGCTGGATGAAACTGCTATCCCTGAGATTGTGCATGATTTTCCTGAAGCTTCCTGAAATTACAGCAATACTGCAAAACTGTCTCAAATAAGATATGCTAATGTAAGTATGAAAGTCTAAGTCCAGTAACAATTGTAGGCCCATTTCACAGGACACATTACTGATATATCAAAGCAGAAAAAGTGTAGATGGGAGTAACTATGATGATGCTAATGAAAGGCTACAAGGCTGACTTTAGTATTGTGCTTGTTATCTCACTGAGTCACTACAGTTAATAAAGAATGGGAGAGTGGTAATTTTGTACAGTTTATCACAAAGTATGTTCACTCTCTGAATGGCCAGTATGAACAGCTGACAGCAACAAGCAAAAATTGCTTCAACATACAAATGAGCATGTTAATATTTTTAAGCCATAGATAAACATGTGGACTAGTTATCCTATGCTGTGCTCTAATAGCCTCTTATGAGCATTCCACTTGACTCCTGCGATGCAAATCACAAAAAAATAACCAAAATAGGTTGAATGAACCAAACTGATATTAGTGAATTGGACTATTGTATAGATACATACTAAATAATATAATATAAAATGTCCTCTAAGTCTACAAAAACACGAGTGAGGAGGCAGTCTGTGCACTTTTTGGTACTGGGGTCTTTTTAACACATTCTCATACCAAAATGACTGAATAAGTCAATTTGCAAGTGACTTCTAAAATGTATCACGGTTCCGACCTTGACCCACAGTTCAGTTAGCTTTTTGGTTTAGGCACAAAAAGTACTTGGTTAGGTTAAGGAAAACATTGTGGTTTGACTTAAAATAACTTACTATGTACTTCTTATGTAACATATGCATATACTGACAATATGTACCAAGTTTTTTGTATGTATCTATATATATAGCCCAATTTACGAATGTCATTTTGGTTAATTTAACCTATTCTGGTAAAAAAAAAAAAAAAATGTGTGTTTTGCATCACAGGAGTCAAGTGGAATGTTCATAATAGAACAGTATAGGAAAACTAGTCCACATTTTTGTGAATGTCCTGAAAACGTATTAACATTCAACTAATTCAACTCATTTGTATGTTGAAACTGCTTTCTGTTGTTGTTTTCATTCACCCTTTTCAACCACAAACTTCAAACTACAGTAAAATACTGTTAAATATCAACAAAATCTTCCTTTATTTACTGTAATTTATCTACATTAGTTACTTAAAATAACCAAATGTTGATATTGCTTTCAGACAAACAGCGGCCTACTGGGAGAATGTCCTGTGCTTGTTTTAACCATCCGTCCAACCTTGACCTCCTCCCTGTGTAGACTTTAGTTCTTACACTACATAGTGTGACTTCGTCCTTTGCTGCCATAAAATTTGCCACTAGAGAACGCTATCTAACAAGAAAGGTAATTATGTTGTCAACCTATATTTTCACATTTTACGCATACTAGTGCTGAGGAGGTTAATTCACTTGATAAGACGATGCTGAGTTTTTTAAGAATTAAAAAAAAAAACTTCATAGCAGCAATCCGACTATATCAATAAGCTTTATTGTGACACTGAAGAAGGCACATTCAGGGCAGGCACTGCAATAAAGGGTTGTAAATAAAAGGTTGTGTAGTTATCGATAAGGATCCAAATATGACTACCATTGTGTTTTGGAGCATCATTTTGTAGGCAACATGAAAAGGAACTACCCATTTCAAAAGGGAGGAAAAGTTCAAGTTAAGTGAGATAATTTTCATTTGTGTCAAGACCTTTGTACACAATGACTAATGGCACATTCAATCCAAACATATAGAATTACTTTATTTCTATCCAATTTCCAAGTTCAAAACCCAGTCCAAGGCATGAGTGTCAAAAAACATCTCTCAGTAACTCCCCCAATATCAACATTTGACTTATAATTACAGCTCAAAGCTACAATGACAACATACATAACTGGAAAATGTGCCTAAATCTTTATTTGAAAGGAATAGCCAGCAGCTCATGTTAAAAAAAAAAAAACAACAGAGACAAAAAAAATTAACCAAGGGCAAGTTGTTCATACAAGCACCCATACATCATATCCAAGTTCTGTAGTCCCAACTGGTGGCCTAATTTGCTTTTGTTCAGGTGAATGAAGCTAACTGCACTGGTCAAGATGATTAATAATAACAATTATTATTATTATTATTATTATTATTATTATTATTATTATTATTATTATTATTATTATTATCACTATCATTATTATTATCGTTAACATTATAATTATTGTTGTTATTGTTGTTGTTATCATTACTATTACTATTATTATTATTATATTATTATTATTGTCAGGTTTGAAGTTGGTAAAACACAAAGACTAATTAAACTCACAAGCTAACAAATAAAAAAAAACGCTATATCCATATTCCCTTGTAAAATGACTAATATTACAATATTATAATATATTTTCACACCTATCATATATATCATATATAAATGATAAATAAAGAGCCACTGTGGCATGGCTGCATTCATCTTGGAATTTGCATGTATCCATGTATATTGTTAAAGTTACTTCATCATTAGCCAGAGGATGATGTAACATCCAACACTCAGCTGATTCCTTTCCTTATATTTTTATATAAATGGATGCTAATACTAAAATATTTCTAGCCATTTAGTAAGTGAAATGTCCATCACACTGTGGAAGATACAGAGGGCTATCATATTGGAAGCTTCTCTTTTTTTTCTTTATGTCGGACAACAATACTGCCTGTATACAGTACATGCATTTCAACTACAGTGGTATAGTGCTGGATAATAACCCTTTAGTGCCCTGACTGCTCAGTAGGCTTCTATGGCATGTTGCTGGGTCAGGGATTTGCACAATAGAAGCCCTACATACTTTTTTCACATTGAGCAAGTATAAAAGTAACGGTTACCACCGACAGAAACACACAGCAGCCACAGCTCAGTCCTGAGGAACAACCAAACAACCATGACCATGGGCAGGGTAGGTAGTAGGAATAATCCACCCAGAAACAAATCATATATAAATGAATAAATAGATAAACAAATAAATTGATAAATAGATAGATAAATAAATAAATAAATGAACAAATTAATCCAGTTCAACTTTAAATTTATAACAAATTAATTGGCATCAGATATTCATTAAAATGTGTCCTAGAGTTCACTGTAAATGATACTATGAGGCATTGTTGTGCTTTCAGATTATCTTCTACGAGGACAGGAACTTCCAGGGTCGCCACTATGAGACCAGCAGCGATTGCCCTGAGCTGACCTCCTACCTGAGCAGGTGCCACTCCTGCAGGGTGGAGAGCGGCTGCTTCATGGTCTACGACCGTTCCAACTACATGGGAAACCAGTATTTCATGAGGAGGGGCGAGTACGCTGACTACATGAGCATGATGGGAATGTCAGACTGCATCAGGTCTTGCCGTATGATCCCCATGGTACAGCAGGATATTCATTCTTTAGGCAAAGTTTCCTATAGATATCTTTGAACCATCATCTGATCCTTTTTGATGTTCTTATTTCTTTACAGCACAGGGGATCCTACAGGATGAAGATCTATGAGAGGGAGAACTTCGGTGGTCAGAGTCACGAGCTGATGGACGACTGCGACAACATCCAGGACCGCTACCGTATGTCTGACTGCATGTCCTGCAACGTGATGGACGGTCACTGGCTGATGTACGAGCAGCCCCAGTACAGAGGCAGGATGATGTACCTGAGGCCTGGAGAGTACAGGAGCTTCAGGGACATGGGCATGAGTGGCAGCAGGTTCATGAGCATGAAGCGTATCAGGGATTCCTGCAACTAAATCTTTCAATAAAATCCACTAATTAAAGAAACTCACTCTTCTATTTTGACTTTTTCTTGCACTGGTTGTTTTGAGGCCTGGACTGCACAGGAGCAGATGTCAACAGGGATGAGATGGGCAATGGAAATGACCATGAAGCACCTCCCTGTATGTAGTAGACTTCCATGCAGTGGAAGAAGAACTGCAAAATAGAAAATAAATATGGTAATATCTACAAAGGCAAACTTGGCAAATAATGTGATGGCATTTTAATGACTATATGGTATGATTTGGTTTTGGTAATGTTAGATTTGCAAACAAGTCAGCTCTCAAAGAAGAATGAGTTTGCATCCTTGATTTGCATACAAGAGTAAATCCAAAATCATGATTTTCATTTAGTAGTCAAATCTAGCAGCCCAGCTCAAAGGACACAGCCAGTAGTAACTGCTCTGCAGGATAGGCGACTCGGACCGAAAGCCTAAAAGGTACATTTGCGAAGGCTATATTGTAGGCTTAAGTTTATGTGATGGTCTCATTTAAAAGACTTGTTTTAAAAGCTTGTGAAACATTGAACTCTTTGCTCACACACATTTCACTTACATTCATGCTCATACAAGATAAACTACATTGCCTTAAAGAACCAGTCTTTTCATTATATGTGGTTAAACAATATAATTACCACACAGATTACAAATGTCTATGACGCACACACTATAGTGTACATTATTTCCAGAAACTGTGCAGACTGCAAATTGTAAATCATCGCATTTGTTGTTGCTTACAATCATTAAGTGTCTTGGTCAAATTCATTGGTTTACATATATGTGTGATTTGTAGAACACATGTACAGTTATTTCTTCTCATTTATCTAACTGCTTTATACTTGTTCCCCTTGACTCTTAACTTTTGGCCTCTGAAACAAAGGTAGGGATAAGTTTTGCTTAGAATAATGTGACCAGTAGTTTTGTATAAAGTTTAAGTTCATCATGTTTCAAATAATTAGAAAACAAACGTACAAGTAGCTTCATTAAAAACTCAGACTTCATGCCGCCAAAGCCCTCTTCTGGCCGACTAGAAGAAAGTGGTCTTTTATGAGGTGATCCTTAAAGAGACGGGAGCCTAAACAGTTTGTTTGGAGAGATGATAAAGGTCACCTTAAAGGGCCATTATAATGTATATGTATAATAATGTGTTATAATAAATATACTAAACCAATCTAGTTCAAGAATAAACTCATAAAAAAAAATGAACTGCAAACCTTGTGTTAATGTTTATGTTTAACTTGATGAAAGATGATTCAATAAATAAAAGGCAGAAAATAAGCCTAAAGTGAAAGATACACAAATCGCTCTACGATTAGTGTGAATATTGATTTCATAAACAATTAGCAATAGGAGGAAAATGGATTAGTTGGCTCGCTGTTCAGTTAAATTACCCCGTCTACAGTAGGGGTATAGAATTAGTCACTCGTCATGTGGCTATACTAATAATTTGAGTTCAGCTCTAATATCGTCACCAAAACTAAAGCTTTATTGTGCCTCTCTTAAGATATTCATAAACGTTTCTGTGGACCTATATACAGAGGGGGGTCCTATGGGAATGTGTAGGGTGTACACATCTACCAAATCTCATCTTCACATTGTGCAGGCGTGCACATTAAACAAACTGAGTGGAGTGTTCGACTGCTGTCAGGAAGCAGGTTTGACACAGAGTTGAAAAAAATATATACACATATCCCATACGGGCATTGCAAACTAGCTAAGGCCATGAAATAAATTAAAGAAATTGCCATGCTAAATATCTGACTGACTAACAAGCACAGTCGCCAATGTGCACCAGGGAGAAGAATAACTCCAGTTTGGATTGTTAAATAGACCATCTACTGCATTTATATGATATAGATAAAGGGTGCATTGGACATGGAGGGAGAATAGTGAGGATGTTGCATATGAATGAAGAAGCATAATTTCAGTTGTCTGGCTGAATTGCCTTAACATACACTCAAAAAGGGATGGGTGCTTCAGAGATGTTACTGTGACTAGACGCATACAAAATTAAAACATCCAATATTTCCATCTTGAAATCTGTTCATGATATTCTTTTAATGTCATGTGAGGGGCATAACATCTTAAACATTGTATCTTTACTTGCAAAAAAATCCTCTTAAACCCATTAGTATAACCATGACACTCCATATTAATAGTTTGTATTTGTTTTTTTGTTGATGATGTTTTTTTGTTTTTTAACAAATTTCCATCACTAACATCATCTCAAAGGCAGTGTGTATTATGAGTTGATAGTGGATATTACCACACTTCAGAAGTCACTTTTGCAATACCATTGTGGTCTTGTTTGAAAAGCCCTGTGTTCAATGAATATTTAGCTTTGCTCAAATGTAAGCTCACTGGCTGCTATTGTTTTAGGGAAATAACAAAGTAAGATCAAGATTTAATTGAAGTAATGTAACTGTGGCTTTTTACTAGCCTATTCATATAATTTATAGTTGTATATTGTGCAGCTTCCAGAAACCATTTTTTGACCATTCATAAAATTCTCATGGAATACCATGCCATTTTTGACTAACATAAAGGAAAATTCTGTTCAGAGGTTGTGACCCTATTGGTATATGGGTAAGCAACTAAAAACTGTATAGGCTTCTATAGTAGGTTGCTGGGTCAGGACTTTGAACAATAGAGGGCCACACAGGCTTTGTTTGATCAGGTATAAATGCACCTTGTTCAGACAAGCAGAGTATCAGTTCAAATCAGTTCTCTGAGAGTTCTGCGAAACCACCACATTCAACATGGGCAAGGTAGGACACAGTCAAAATGTTTGAATCATTAATTAGTTTAAAAATATGTAAGAGGATAGTGTAATTTCTTTAATTAAAATATTTTTTAATACTTTTTTCAGATCATCTTCTACGAAGACAGGAACTTCCAGGGTCGTTCCTATGAGTGCATGAGCGACTGCTCTGACATGTCCTCCTACCTGAGCAGGTGTCAGTCCTGCAGGGTGGAGAGCGGCTGCTTCATGGTCTACGACCGTTCCAACTACATGGGAAACCAGTATTTCATGAAGAGGGGCGAGTACGCTGACTATATGAACATGATGGGAATGAGTGGTATCAGGTCTTGCCGTATGATCCCCATGGTAAGTATAAAACACACCTAAAAAATCCAATTTGGGGAAGTAATACACTTTTTTAACTCTGGAAACACAAATTTTTTTTTCTTTTCTCTCTTATATAGCACAGAGGCCAGTTCAGGATGAGGATCTACGAGAGGGAGAACTTCAGTGGTCAGATGCATGAGCTGATGGAGGACTGCGACAACATCCAGGACCGCTATCGTATGTCTGACTGCCAGTCCTGCCAAGTTATGGACGGCCACTGGCTGATGTACGAGCAGCCCCACTTCAGAGGCAGGATGATGTACATGAGGCCCGGAGAGTACAGGAGCTTCAGGGAGATGGGCATGAGTGGCACCAGGTTCATGAGCATGAAGCGCATCATGGACATGTGCTAATTGTACAATTCAACTTCATTAAATAATATGAATTCCTAAATTCTGGCGTTGTTCTGTTTCTTTTGTTTTGTATAATCTGTTAGAAATGCAGATTCTAACACATTACATTAAAGTTTTAAAGATGCACTATGTAGTTTTTAGGGACAAATTTTAATCGAAGAGAAAGATCTTCATTGACTGATTTGTTTCTGCCTAAACAAACTAAATAAACAAAGTCTCTTTGTTTTGAAGACTGAGTAAACTGAATTAACAAACTAACCTTAAAGGGCAACACAGTTTATAATGTTTAACTTTGTTTATATGTGGCGGACCCCGCCACCTTTCTAGCTTCAAATAGTGCTCTGGGATCTTATTTTCCTCTGAGAACAGCTTCTTTATTCAGCTATGGAAACTAATATTACTACCTTGTTAAGATAATAAATATTGAAAGTCTTATTTTGAATTTCTTCTCCAAAACTACATAGTGCCCCTTCATTTGAAAGATAATAACTAGGGCTGTCAATCGTTTAAAATATTTAATCACAATTAATCGTATGATTGTGCCTAGTTAACTCACAATTAATAGCAAATTAATAGCACATTTTTAATCCATTCTAAATGTACCTTTACGGATATTTTTTAGGTTTTTAATAGTCTTACCAACATGGGAGTGGACAACTATGCCTGCTTTATGCAAATGTACACTATATTAATAATGATAATAATAATAACAATAATAATAATGCATTTTATTCGAGGCGCCTTTCAGAGCACTCAAGGACACCGCACATAACAACAACAGTACGACAAAAGCCAAAAATATTCACTCACCCACCCAAATAATTGAAATCAGGTGTTCCAATCGGTTCCATGGCCACAGGTGAATAAAAGCAAGCACAGAGGCATGCAGAATGTTTCTATAAACATTTGTGAAGGAATGGGTCTCTCTCAGGGGCTGAGTGAATTCCAGTGTGGTACTGTGATAGGATGTCACCTTTGAAACAAGTCCAGTTGTGAAATTTCTTCACTCCTAAATATTCCACAGTCAACTGTCAGTGGTATTATAACAAAGTGGAAGCGATTGGGAATGACAGCAACCCAGCCACGAAGTGGTAGGCCATGTAAATTGACGGCGCGGGGTCAGCAGATGCTGAGGCGCATAGTGCGCAGAGGTCGCCAACTTTCTGCAGAGTCAGTCGCTACAAACTTCATGTGGCCTTCAGATTAGCTCAAGAACAGTGCGTAGAAAGCTTCATGGAATGGGTTTCCATGGCCGAGCAACTGCATCAAAGACAAACATCAGCAAGTACAATGCAAAGCGTTGGTTGCAGTGGTGTAAAGCACGCTGCCACTGGACTCTAGAGCAGTGGAGACGCGTTCTCTGGAGTGATGAATCACGCTTCTCCATCTGGCAATCTGATGGACGAGTCTGGGTATGGCGGATGCCAGGGGGACAGTACTTGTCTGACTGCATTGTGCCAAGTGTGAAGTTTGGTGGAGGGGGATTATGGTGTAGGGTTGTTTTTCAGGAGCTGGGCTTGGCCCCTCATTTCCAGTGAAAGGAACTCTGAATGCTTCAGCATACTAAGAGATGTTGGACAATTGTTTGGACAAGTGTTTGCGAGATCTCCCCACCATCACAATTAGTGAAGTACATCTCTGCTCCAAGGAGTAAGCGCGAAAGGGCTTCAAGATCTATCTGTCCAGTTTTATCGACAACTATAAAGGTAAATCATAATCGCAAAAACAGTGACGCTAGCTAATTATTCTAGCTCACATGAGTTGTAGTTGCTTGCCACCTTTGACAACTTGACAGAATATCTAATCGACTGTACGATGTTCAATTGATGTACAATTACGTTTTACATATAATTTAATAATGTCCAATCCCACAGTTCCAACAAAGATCCAGCAGGGAGAGTGAGCGTCAGGGCTACCTCGTCGATGAGGAAACATGAAAAACCTCATGACCTCAGAGTAGGGAGGAAAAAGAGTTTAATGTTAATCTATCGGTTCAAGTCAGGTTGTTTCTGGGGGTTTTATGTGGCTAGAGTTGGTAACGTGAATTCAGAATTTATAAACGCTAAAGGGATACCCGTTAAGACAACCTACCAGTTGCTCAACAAATAACATGAACCTACAATTAGCTTTCATGGAAACCCCAGGAACTGTTCGTGACTGCTTTTGTTCTTTAGAGCATAAGGTTAGACATGGTACATTGGTCAGTAGTAGGTAAGTGCTGATATTGTACCTTGAATCTGTGTTAATAAATAACCTGTTCATATCGTTCACTGTTCACTGTTTTATGTTGTTACAATAAACAATTATTATTATAATTAAGTCAAAAACAATAATGAAGAGAGTAGAGAGACAGGCTTCAAGGTGTGTCAATTACAGTACCTAAAATAGAGCAGAACTAGATTTTAATTCTCTCTTCAGTTGATTACCTGACAGCTATTTTCATACCTATTTTTTGCCTGATTAGCCTGCTCTCATCTTTCTCGTTTTCATTGTTGTTGTAGTGACTTAAATAAGAAATTAAAGTTATTCTTTTCATGTGTAGATTGCCTTTGAGAATTACTCACCAGTGGAGATAGCAGAGGCAGTGTGTTCCTGTGTGGCTGGAACAGCGCTATTCAACCACAATGTTGCTTTGCTTTTCCAGTCAGCACACTACTCCACTCTCAAGCTGGCCGCGGTGCCCCCTGTCCTTCGCTGCACAGAGACAGAGCAGCGTTGGCACAAGCCAAGAACCATGGTAAGTATTTGTTTGGATCCAAAACACAAGCTAATGCTATTTCCATTGCTGGTAATCCATCAATGAAATTTTTATTCATTTAATAGTTCTTTTGTGTACTTAATAGGGTGTGAAACCAGGCAGAGTGGGTGATATGGTGTTCCTCTCCACAAAGCCCAAAGCCAGACAATACACTGTAGCTGACGGTGTAAGGTGATATCTGTTGTCCTATGTAATAGTATAGCCTTGCGTAATTCATAACTGTTCAGTGGTTTCTCTGTGTAATTTTTTCATCTTTCATTAGTGAAATATTAATTTCAAAGGAGAAACTGTTACAAGGCAGTGCGGGGGGACCTGCCAGATCCAAATGTCCTGAAAGTGGCGGAGGTCTACAAGGACTTCACGGCAGACGTTACTCCACTCTTCACAACCATTGCAATAAGTGGGGATGTGCCACTTGTGGACTCCTCTCTTTGAGTGGTACATGAAGGGAGTCCCATCTCGTACCAGCATGCATTGCCAGTGAGTGAGGTTGTAATGCACCACCCAGATGCCCCCCCTCCACCACTTCTGCCATTAGATGGCTACAGGCTGGATCCATCCACCTGCCAGTTTGTGTGTAGCCATCAGCAACAACTACATCTGCAATCAATAGCAACATCATTTGATATGGCGTGGAAAATAGAGGTGGCCACCAGAAAGCAGAGCGAAAGTGTGGAGTGGCACAGGGTCCGGAGCCTAAGGATCACTTCCTCCCGGTTCAAGGAAATATGCCACGTGAGAGGGCAGAGCTCAGCATAAAACCTGGCTGTAAGAATGAGGAGTTTCTCAGACGGCACTGATGTAGAGGGGATTGGCACTGGAACCAGTTGCCATTCAGGAGTACTGCAGGATGAAAAATGTCAACTGCTGGCCATGTTGGTTCGTGATCCACCCGGATGCCCCCTGGTTGGGGTCTTCTCCTGATGGCATAATTTTTGACCCAGCTGAGAGTCCACCGTTTGGACTCATTGAAGTTAATGTCCCAACGCCAAAAGCTATGTAGACTGTAGCTATCTAAAAATGCAGAGTGGCACATTAAAGTTAAAAATTAGCCATAGCTGCTATTGGCAGGTGGAGGGTCAGCTGTTGGTCACTGGGATGGAGTGGTGCGATTTTGTCGTCTTTGCAAATGATGACATTCTTGTGCAGGCAGCGCATTTACAGGGAGGCTGAGGTGGATGCAATTATTAGGGAGAAGGGAGATTTTTCATTTTTTCATTTTTACATGGGCTAATACCTCAGTAATCTTACTCTCAATCAGTTCAGTTTCTTAAAAAGTTCTTAAATTAGTTATGGTGTCGTTCTTGTTGTATTGTTCTTTTTTATAAATCTATACAAAACATGTGAATGTATTTCTCATCTCGATCTCTACGAGTGTAGAAGTTTTGTTCATTTTTACAAATCTCTACAAAACATGTTAATGTATTTCATCTCTGAGTGTAGAAGTTTTATTGTTCATTTTACAAATCTATACAAAACATGTGAATGTATTTCTCATCTAAATCTCTACGAGTGTAGAAGTTTTGTTCATTTTTACAAATCTATACAAAATGTAGATGTACATGTGATGCAACTGAGAGCCCACCGTGTTATTCTTGTTGTATTGTTAACTTTTACTAATCTATACAAAACATGTGAATGCATTTCTCATTAAAGGGAGAAAGAGAAAGTCAGCTGTTCTTCATGTGACATCGTGGAGATAAGCTTTCATTTATTTCATTTCTAATATTTATTATACATCTAGATGTACATTTGACACAACTGAGAGACCACCTTTTGGACTGATTGAAATGTGGAGTGCCTTAATTAAAAGCATAAAATGTGTGCCAGCCGTGTAACTTCAGTGCTCTGTCAGGCTACCATAGATGTAAAAGATTATTACTTTTGGCTTGTTAATAATTTTTCCACCTCAGGAGTTCAGCACAACACTGGAAATTATGTAATTAGATTATATTGTACATAATATACACTTATTAAATTGGATATTTTCATTTTATTTCTTTGGTGTGTTTTTCTCAATAAAAAATGATGGTATTGTGTACATGATGTTTGAAATGAACAAGACAACATATAGAATGATTTTGAAAAAGGAAAAATATTTAATTAATCGAGCCCGTGCCTTGTGTACCAGTGGTACAGATAGATTGTATAGATTCGTAAACATGAACAATAACAGTGAACAGTCAATATCAGTTCAAACTTTGTACATATTGTATGAACAATAACACATGAACCAATCATTCAAGAACTGATTGTAAACCGATTTAAAACTCCAGACCATGTAATTTTTGTGTTGCCCATGCCTTCACCAGTGGTCAGTTCTGGTAATTCACCAAGAGGCAAGCAACCGTGAACAGCTGGTCAATACTCATACCACATATGGACAGAGGTATAACCTTCTCAAACAGTTTGTTTTCCTTCACTCTTCTTATACACCTCTCAACATGGACTCTTAGGCGGGCAATGGACTGTGTGTGGTTGACATCCTCTTTGGCCATCTGGGTGTTCTTCACAAGGAAGGTAGGTCGGTAAACCTTTCCGGGAAAGAGGTTGTCCACAAGAAAGCCCTTGTCCACCATAATTGCCATCTGTGGTGTGAGGAATTTGGTGATTCGCGATCTCTTGAAAATCTTATTGTCACTCATTGACCCAGCTTACAATGATGAGACAAAGGTGATGGGACCGTGGGGTGCAATGCCAATCAAGGCTTTGAAGGTGGTGTGAGAATTGTACATTGAGAAGACTTCGCTCTGCAGAAGGAGAGAGAAAGGTGCCTACAAAAAAGCTCTGTGCAATCAAGCACCACTTGTGTGTCAGGAAATGAGGCGAATTCTGGTGGTAGGTTGGCTTTCACAACTTCTTGTGGAATCCACAGGCGGATGGAACTCAGCAGATGATACAAGAAGTGTGTCCATGAAGTAATTAATCTGCTGACTGTGGTGCGATAAATGAGAAACCGGTTGGCCAGGTCCCTCATAGGTAGGCCCACAGAGAGGTACATCAGGAACGGCAACAACTCATCTATGGGCGCAAGTTTTGCAGCTTTTATAGAAGTTGTGCTACTAGATGCAGCATTGGTAGAGGTGATCCGTACCATCTGTGTTGTCACAGCAGGCTCCACCAGTTGCCAAAAGGCCAGAAAGTGCACATATGATGAGAATCTGAAATGAAACAATAGGACATTCAGTAGTTAGAATATACATTGCTGACACGCAGTCACATAGGCTATGTCATTGTGTCATAATGGTAGGTTACATTCTTGAAGT
Source organism: Sparus aurata (assembly GCF_900880675.1). Lineage (NCBI taxonomy): Eukaryota > Metazoa > Chordata > Actinopteri > Spariformes > Sparidae > Sparus > Sparus aurata. The sequence goes on along the minus strand of NC_044195.1, from coordinate 5,768,004 downwards.
GAGCACACACACCAGGACTAAACATTGTTTACATCACACACACACACATACACACACACACAGAAAGAAAGGCGAGAGGGTGAGAGAGGATACTATCCTGATCATACACCAACCTCGTGTAAAAATGAATATCATAATCGGATCCAGTGAGACGCTGAAGTCCAAACCCAGACTGCAGTTGCATTGTTTCAAGCTGATGTTGGAGCTCCTCTATCTTTCTTTTCAGTTCTGGGTTTTCGGTCACGAGTTCATGAGCCACAACTGCAGTTTGGGGTGTCGCACAGTAGTCGTGGTCGACTTGCATGTCGGGAACACAGTCCTCCTGATCAGACACCTGCAACATATACATATGCAAGTCAAGGCATTTGAGCGAATACTTTTGGCAATACAGTGTATGTTTATCATTTTTGCAACAGTCCAAAACAAGCCAAGTACTGTCCAGAATATTCTCCAGAACACATGGGCATACTGACCTAATTCTAACATTCCTTAGAAATACTAATACAAAAACAATGTATTTAATTTTGTAATGCTTTAAATTAAGATCCTTAATAAGGATAAGTTCTTAATAACACCCTTACAAGCCGCTATACAATACTTATATTGTGCTGGTACACAGGTAGAGGCAGGGGGGATTAGTAGCAGTTAATGACTAATTGTAATTGTTAAAATAACAATATAAAATATTAATATAAAATTCAAATTTGCCTGCCAAGCACTAAATAATCAGCTATAATTGCTTGAGACACTCAGGGATTTCATGGTGCATTCAGGTGCACATTTGAAACTCTGGTGCATATATGCATATATCTATATCTATTGCTCATCCAGAAAGGTAAAAGACAGTGGACCAGGTAAATCAGAGTTACATTTGAACTTCTGAATGTTCCCATTTAAAAACTGCTGCAGAGAAGATGCATTCCTCAGCATCACGTTAGGCGGGGGGAAAAATGTGAGGAAGAGTGGCATGGAGTGGCAGTTACACTCTGACATCATGGCTACTCCACCAAAACTCAGGTGAGTTCAGGCTCATCTCAGCCAATGGGAAATGAAAGTTTGAATTTGGGTAAATACCACAATTTACTGGACTGCTGGGGTTTGAGGACACTTTTTTTGTATACAGGCTTTTTGATGCATGGTGGCCACATAGTAGGCTTTTGGTTTTACATGCAGCCCGCTCTCTTGTTTGGCGCCTAAGCTACATCAGACCCGAGAAGATGAAGACTCCAGGGCTCTACTCTGCATGTGTGGAAATGCAATCTCACAAAATTGAAGCTTATTTTATAATTTTCTTTCACATGCGGAGCTACACTGTGCTGCAGTACAGCATGACACTCACACTAGCCCCATTGACACTGCCGTTTGCATGCGTAGATCCTGTGCTAATTCTCCGCACCCTCCTCTGTGTGAAAGTTTCAGATGCGGAGAAGGGGGAAATTTTGCTCCGGCGCTGATCCGCCTCTGGAGGTAGTATCAGGGCCACATTATTGGTGAGCCATCCCAGTGTGAACGGACAATCCGGAGGCGCGGAGCAGGGGCGCGGAGCAGGGTCGCGTCGCTCTGACTAGTCTGATAACTGCACAGGTCCTTCACTCAACTAAATACAGAGAAATGTCCCACAAAGCAACGTTACAGAACCGAACAAAAGTAACGTAGTAACTGTAACTGTCTTTGGCAACTTATATGAGGGAAAAAAATACCACAGCTGTATGTGGAGAAGCGTCCATCCTCCTGTCTGTCCTACTGACTCTTCCTCACATTTCTGCCCGAAAAACAGCGTTTGTCACCGGCAAAAACTTTAACTCACCAAGTGTTTGTGATGAAAATAAATCACCACGACCGTCTGCCCTCCCGACCGAGACTTCAGGGAATATTCCCCCAGAAAATGGCCTCCGTCCCCGCCAGTGAGGGAGTCAGACAGCATCCTGTTTGATGATAGTGATTATGTAATAATGTAATTTAGCGCAAAAACTTAACTTTGTCACTTTCCAGGATGTTTGGTGGGTCAGGATCTCAATTACACATTATAACAGCATCCATATGATTATAAACAGTCTGCGGGTTTAGATTAACAGGGGGGACACCTGGGAAACACCGACGTCATCAACATGACGTGTAACGTCACGCCTCTTTAGGAGCCGCAGCGCCGGCTTTCTGTATGAAACACGGCAGAACAGCGGAGATGCTTCGCTCTGTGTGAATCACCATCGGCGGAGAATTGGCGAACCACCGCTCCGGAGATAATGCAGAGACACTGTGTAAAAAGGGCTACTGATGTAGCCTGGGGTCATCACTCTTAGTTAACAGAGCTAGTAAGGTACATTCATCTGAGCATTTCAGAAGAAACTGGTTGGAGACACTGGTAGTACAGTCTGCACTGTACAATGTAAATGAGGAGAGAGTATCATTGGTGACATGATCACCAAACTGCCTTTAACCCTGTTGATTACTGCGGCTACGGACATTTGCAGTAGGGGTGTGAGGCACAGAAGAAGCACGTTCTCCCATTTCTCAATGGGCATCAGGTTCTGATGAGATGGGCATTACAACAATGGAGGCATATACATCAACCATCGGGGGGTTTGCATTCTCATCAGTTACATGCGCTGGCACGCAGACTGATACTGTGGAGCAGCAGGCGTCTTTTGTCTCTGACAAAGCACACAACACACACGTAGCTGATGCTTTGAAACTGGGGGTAGATCTGCAATCCAGGGGCGCACTGTTATACAGGGATTGGACTCTGCACCCAGCCATTGTAGGACAAATGTTGATGCCCTATGGCCGAGCTGTGGTAGACACAATCGCATCAAGAGAAAATGCACACTGATGCTGTTGTTCTCAATGCACGATCCAGACGCACCTCTCAACATGGGTGCGTTTCGCCACCCATCCTCCTGCACATATTTCCTCCCATGGCACCGCCACACACTGATCCTGACAGCTCTGCACAGGCCAGCAATGTACTGGCTGGCGGAGATTTATCAACTTTGGTGTGGAGAACTATGACAACTATGACACAGGGACATGCTGTCTGAAGGACAATGTTTCACCCACACCTGGAATTGCAGGATTTGATTGACAAACACCATGTATTCTGCACAGTTAAGGTGTACCTGGCTGCTATTGCTGCATGACAATGCCCCTGAAAAAGCCCCTGAAAAAATTTTAAGGTAAAATGGCTAGTTAGCTACACCTTTGTGCCATGTGTCTTACTTTGCACTCAGATTATCCACCATTCAACTAGCAAAAGGAAGTTGGACACACATCAAACACACTTGCACCATGCGCCTTACATTATGCTCCATAGATCATTTAAACAGGGCCAGCTGTGTTAGTCCATGGCTTGCCTATTTACATCGACACTGAGGAGTCTTGTAAAACTGACTAACTTTTTGTATCATGAGCTAATCCCCTAATGGGCAAGCCTATTATGAAGCAATGGTTCTCTCACTGGATTGCTCTGGCCTATACTGTACATGCCAGGGTTTGCAAGCACAGGTGGGCCTGCAAGTGCTTTCTGCTTGTGACCTGGCTACATCCTGGGCCAGATTTAAAGGGGTCTCCATCCAGGACATTTGTGCAGTTGCAAGCTGGTCTTCACCCCTTACGTGTAATGGGTTTGGTTTGGACCCAATAGCAGCACAAAGACAGGCAGGTATCGTTGGTAACAAACTTTATTAGCACATGTGCTGGACACAATGGCAGTAGGCCAAACAGTCTGATTTCTGGGTGCTGGCCTTTAACAGTCTCTGGTGGGGATTGGATATTAGGTTCAGCTGAACCAAACCAGGACACTGGTCACAGTCACACAATCACAGAACTGCAGGAAGTCACAGAGGAGACAGGAGTAACACTCACTCTGTAGAACTGAATCAGGTAATCACCGGATAGCCAAGGGAGCAGACAGGCAGAACCCAGAAAGGGACAGGTGAGGATCGTGGTCGGGGACGGAAGGCTGAAGTGATTTCCAGGAGATCAGGATAGTCAGAGGCAAGCGGGATTGGAACTGGGAGATCAGGCAGAGAAGCGCTGGAGAGTCTGGTGCAATCATTGAGAACAATCTGGCAATGAGTGAGTGTGGAGCTGGGGCTTAAATGCAGCCAGAGCAGAGCAGAGAGCACAGGTGAGTGGAGTTGACTTGATGAGTGTGGTGTGTCTGATGGGCAGATTGAAGCAGGCAGGTGCAGAGTGGTGAGGCAGAGATGAACTGTGACACTGGTTTTATAAAATGGACTTCTCTGCTCTGAGCATGACCCATTGGGTGGGAAAGAATACTTCCTTTTGAGTGATGGTGGTTGCTTGTAATAACCTTGTTTGTCAATAGTGGAGTCCCTATATCACATAGTGTGACACTGAAACAAATGGTATGAATTTGAACTTTATGTTACTTGCATGTGTCTTACCAGGCAGCCCTTCCTGAGAGGAACTTATTTTGAATGGTGCGCTGCATCATAGCACAAACTACTTATGAGTAGATGGATCTGTCTGACATGGACGTCATGATCACCCACCAGTCAGGATTGGTATAATGTAGAGCTGGTTTGGGAAAACATGTGATGGAGTAATTGTTGCGGGGTGTCGAAGCAGGAGGACCCAAAAGCGGAAGACTGAGTGAATGAACACAGGCGTTTTTTAACAAAAGGAGCAAAATGGTCAACAGAAGATGTCCGCAGCTGCAAAACGGCAGGCGGCAGGCGACAGGTGTAACTGAGGGAGTCCGCGGCGGGTGGCGGCTGGAGTCGAGCTGAAACAAAGGGTGTCCGCGTTGGCTGGCGGCTGGAGGCTGGAGGCGAGCTCGTGGCAGGCAGGGCAGCGAGGCACCAAGCTGACGAGGAGGACAAAAACAGGGTCAGGGCAAAATTCTCTTTAGATATGATATGTTACCAGGACGCAGAAAACGCTGGCGACAAGCTCTACCGATGAGACGGAATTATCTGGCACCGGAGTCGAGTCAGAGCTGGCTTCTTATGGAGCGGGTGATTAGGTGAAGATGGAAACCAGGTGTGCCTCGCTGCGCTTGCCTCAGTGGGTCAGCCCCGCCTCCTGCTGCTCTCCATACTGAAAATAAAACAAAGAAAAAAGGACGGTGCACACAATCATATGTCCCCGAATAAATCGGGGCAGCCCGAGCCATGACAGTAATACCAGTTTAATACACCATCAAAATATTAACTGATCTATGTTCAAATGCAAAGACGACAATTTAAGGATGTAAATTGCTGCCAACAAGTTTTGTTTTTTGTTTTTCAATTTGCACAGAACATAACAATCAAAGACACAATTATCACAAAAGTTGTGACTTGAGTTATATAATAACAATAATAATGAATGGAGGCACTGCCTTTCTTAGTTACTAAACACACGTACATGAGGAGCACCACTCTTCTGATTGTCGAGCATGACTTTCACACTTGGAAGATGGCATGAATTTGTAAAACCATTGACATGTGGTTAAACGTGGATCAGACCCAATCCCCAGCCTCTGCGATTTGCAGATCATATTGTTTAAAATTGTAATCTGAGGAATCAATCAGCCCTAGTGTAATGAGATAAATGCTTCTGAGGAAAACACAGGGATGCTCATTCCATAGTGAGACATCTCACTCATGCTACTCTGAGAACTGGAGGTGCTATAGTTAGGATACATACAATGATTATGTTCAGAAGAACAAACACTAATAAAAATTTTTACATATTTTCCGGATTAATAATCCTAGAGTAAGGCTTGCTGTATTGTAGTCTGTCCTGGTGTTTTTTTTTCTCTTCTAGACAAGGATAGTTCTGCCTTAATGAAGTTGTAAACACTGACACCTGCTTTGGTACAAGGGTGAAATTTGCAGGGTTTCAGACCAAGTTTTGTGTGTGTGTGTGTGAGAGTGAGTGAGTGAGAAAGAATGAACGAAAGAAAGAAAGAAACTTGAGCAGGACCAATTAGGCTTAGGCAAATTAGACTTTGGGAAACTCTCCACCTGGTTGAAAAGGCCCAACAATGACTATTCTTCCTCAACTGAAACTAGCCTCACTGCTAAGTGCACTACTGTGTGATATGACAGCTGCACAGACGGCAAGCAAAAAGACCTGCATGATGTGGTGAAGCCGGCCCAGAGCATCTTCAGGATGGAGCTCCCAAACCTGGACACTATCTATGACAGTCAATTGCAAAAGAAGACTAGTGAAATTATCAAGGACACACCTTGCTTGAACTGCTGCCATCTGACAAATGATTCGGAACATTAAGGTCCCACACCAGTAGATGGAACAGTGTCTTTCCTAAAGCTGTGGCCTCAAACCGCAAAACCTTTTAAAGGAACTGTAAGCCTTCTAGTGTGACTAGAAGATGTAGACTGGGCATAAAAATCCCGGCTCACCAGGACCTTAGGGAGGACCACCGGGAGGTGTCGGCCTGGGAGCTGACGGAGGACCCATGGGAGGTGTCAGCCTGTCTTCTTGGTTTAGACAGGAGGTTAGCTGACTGGCTATTACCAAGCCTGGCAAGAGGCTAATGGACAGGTGATTGCCAACAATAAGGTAGCCAATGCAATGCACTTCCGCACCTTCAGTTTCTTAGCCCCTGAAAAAAGTATTGCTATGTCCAATACCTACCCCAGCGCAGGTCAATTAACCAATTCTTTCTTGCGTTCAAGAAGGATCTGAAGATTCAGAAGATCTTTTTTTTTCCTCTTGCATTTTTATAGCGCTTTTCTGACCGCTCAAAGTGCTTTACAATACTTGCCACATTCACCCATTCATACACTGAGGCTGCCATGCTGCTCATCAGGAGCAATTTGGGGTTCAGCATCTTCGGATACTTCGACAAGCTGAAGGGAATCGCGATTCGAACCAGTGACCTTACATTTCCTAGGCGACCCGCTCTACCTACTGAGCTAGAGCCGCCCCTATCTTGTCCTGCTCAAAAGCAAAGACTGAGTCCACAACGCTTCGTAAAAACTCTACTGGGCCCATATTGTGGTCAGTTCGCTCTGTTACAGTTTTAAACCCAAAAGCAGACACACAGGAGGCAAGATAAGGGAGAACAAAAAGCAAGCTTTATTTTGCCAAAGCTGTGCGCCAATAAACATAAAATAAAAAAATCAGATATACCAAAATCAGAAAACCAAAATGGAGTCACCAGGACTAAAACAGAAACTAGGGCTAAAACAAAGTACAACAAAAAAGGCAACTTAAGGCAACTACTTAATCGATCATAAATGGCATTCGCTTGGACGAATATATACAAAAGGGCGGCTGTTTATATAACTTGGTGACCCGCCAAGTAAAGTCTAAGTGGGGTAATCAATGGCTAACCCTAACCCTAACCCTGTAAGAGAAGGACCAACAAAACAAAGCTGGAATGACAGGCCTTTGACTACAGTGATTGGAGTGTTTCAATGGCTACTGCTTTAGACCTGCATAAACTCACTGACACTGACTACTTACAACAACTTATGTGAGGATATTTGTGGCAACTAAATCCCTCTCTACAAACAACAACAATAACCCTTGTTTTACAGTTAAACTACCGTATTGACCCGAATATAGGACGACCCTGATTATAAGACGACCCCTCTTTTCAAGACTAATCTTCAGAAAAAGACTCTGATAACCAAAATTAGTTTCTCAATAACAAACTCACATACCCTCCTGTCAATCTCTTGGAAGCGGAACTTCCAAGAGATTAGAGGACCACGATAAGCTTTTCTCTTACTGTTAGCGTTTTCAGTCGATCTTTTTGAACCCGCCATCTTCAGACGTTACACTCCGTAACTCCATATTTCTTGGCTGGCTGACAGTTGTTTGGCGCCTCCGCTGCAATGATCACCATTATCTTAAAATTATCATCATAGCTCCGCCTCAGATGTCTGTTAACTTGCCCCACTTTTGATCCACTTTGCTCTGTAAAATCACAGCGTCTCTCCATTTTTCATCTCCTGTCACTTCTTCTCCGCTTTGATTGACAGATAACCCCAGCCACAGTGTCAGTGACGTCTCTACAATAAGCTGGCGCCCTCTGCTGTTGTGGTCGTTGTTGGGTTTAAATCTGTTAAGAAATGAGACACGGACACGGAGATTGTCTTTCTAGGCAAAGGGGAAGAGCAGAAGTCAGCACACAAAGTCTGGGCTTCCGAGTTCCCATGAGCTGCTCTCCCCAAGCATCTTTTATTCACCTACAATAGGGCGTAAGCGTATATGATTGGCTCTTTGACAGTACATATGAGTCATACAGTTGTTATGCATGATGGAGAAGTACACAAACACACTTTCGGACCTACGGCCTTCAGCATATATCCTTCACACAAACATTCTTATGATGTCCACCAAATGTTATTCACACAAGATGCCATTCGAGGCCTTGTGGTCCCGCCGGAGGGTGAGTGTGTTTCTTCGCAGTACTTTTCCAGGAGCTCGGTACACTTCCACAAACATATAAAGGAAGACAAGCAGGTTATATCAATGCAATGCAAGAAACTGATAATATAAGCATAATTTTTCCAACATTTCCCTCCTGTTTATCAGTTTTATTGCTCGTACTTTTAGTTCGTCAGGTTATTATCTCTTGTCGCCATTTTCGATAATACCTTCATTGGAAAAAGACGAGGCGTAAAACATTTTTACACTCGGGAATCAGCATAAGGTTGAGGATTAACAAACTCATACCTTTGGGATAATAATTGCATTTGCACAAAACTTTGTTGAACCATTTTCTCAAACATCGATCGTGTACAGGGTATCACACAAGAGATAAAACAGAGGAACAACAGCATGACTACGAACACGGGTACCAATGCCTTTAGGAGAACCTGCCACCAGGTGCTGTTAAAGAATCCAGTCATCCAGTCCGGGAGTGGGTCGGCACCGGGGGTTTGCTCCAGCACATAGCTTTGGAGATCGGTCAGGTTTTGCAGAGCTTGGTAGATATCTCCTCCATCCGTCATGCCGTCAGGGATGTAGGTACAACATGTTTGTCCAATAACTGCACACACTCCTCCTTGTGATCCTGTTAGCAAGTCCAGAACAATCCGATTCTGCATCACCTTGCTCTGTCATCCTAATAGGACAGGGATCAGTTGTTTTCTTCACTGGGGTTTGAGACGGCCCTGCCGCTGTATAGCAGAGCCCCCTTTGTAGCCCAGACTTCCCCACTATCCAGTTGAGACAGAGGTAGGCTGCAGTTTGCAGTGGCTGAGGTGGATCCAAGTTGTCCTTTCTGCAATCTTTACTGCTGTTGGTGTTGTTAGCAGGACCTGGTACGGACCCTCCAACCGTGGGCTGGACCAACATTTTTCTTTTGATGATTTTGAAGAATATGTAGTCCCCTGGCCTCACTTTCTGGCTGTCCTGTGGAGGGGGAAGAGAATCAGAGGGCAGTAAATTTGTTTTGGAAACATCTTTTTGGTCCAACAGTTTTCTCATGTGCTCTGCCAATGTTGTCTCTTCTTCAGATACCTCAAGGTCTTTTGAGAAAGCAGGGAGTCTAAATGCCCTACCATGAACTATCTCAAATGGGGTTAACCCTTTATCGATCGGAGTGATTCTCATGTACAATTTCACTAGATCTAAGCAGTCAGGCCATGGTCTCTTTGTTTCTTCCATGCATTTCTTTAACCGAGATTTGACAGTCCCATTTGTTCTGTCTACCAGACCTGCACTTTGAGGGTGGTAGGCACAATGATTTTTTAGATTTATTTGTAAGTGTTTTGCAACTTGACTTACAACTTCGTTTACAAAATGTGCACCATTATCACTGTACAATACTTCGGGGATCCCATACTGTGGCACAATTGTTTTGCACAATGCTTTTGCTACTGTCAGTGAGTCTGCAGCTTTTGAAGGTATTATTTCAACCCATTTTGAATATGCATCAACTAGTATTAAACAGTATTTGTATGGCCCGCTTCTGTTTAGTTCTATGAAATCCATGTGCATAGTTTGAAAAGGTTCAGTTGGTTCTGGGAATTTCCCTCGTTTTGGTCTTACATTGCCCTGTGGGTTGTGTTTTATGCAAATTACACATGATCTGCAAAAGTTTTTTGAGTAGGAATTCTGTCATCCCTCCTGTTGAGACATGGCAAGGCCCATGACTCAAAATGGCGGCAGCTTTGTACAAGTTTTTAGGGAGAATAGGTTTGTTAGCCTGTGTATACAGTCCTGTTTTGTCTGTTTCAGCGCCTTGTTTGACCCAATACTGTTTTTCATTATCAGGAGCAGAGGTCTGCATATCACGGAGGACATCGAGGGTGATAAGAGGGTGTATTGCCTCTGTTGAGTATGTGTCAGAATTGCCAAAACATCCCGAGGACAGGCTTCCCTGTTGAGGTTATCACCCCCCTTCGTTTCCACTGTGTGACAATCTGGGCTGTCATTGAGGAAAGCATCACAGTCTTCGTCATCATAGAAAAATGTGTTCGCTCCTTTTCCTCCCTTCCCTTTCTTATTCTTGGAGTCTAAGTGTTTGGTTGCATGGCGGACCCACTGCATAGTTGTAGGAACATCCGCGGTGTCAAATTCAATGAAATGTTTGCAGACCCAGCTTGCAACATCTGGGTGCAAACCATGCATAATAGCATGTTTGAGTTGTTGTTGGTATGTATCAGTTTTATTTTCATTGAATGCTATACCACTATTAGCACGAAACACAGTTTCCATTCGAGCCCTAAAATCCTCAGGATCCTCGTCTGTTTTCTGTTTTATGGCAGCTATGCGAGAGTAGTTCGCGGCGCGCGCAAAAGTGGCCTTCACTCTAGCTGCTATTGCATCGAGAGCGTCTTTATATTCTCCCGCCAGCATTCCATCGGCTGGATATGCAAACACTGTCCCTACACCATTTCTCCCTGTGTAATTACCCTTTACTCTCCCCCATTTCATTTTCAACAATGATTGCATAGCTTCCCCTGCTTCCTGTCCATTCAAGCGGTATGAGTCTATCAATTTGTCCTCTGGTGGAGGAATGCCGGCTACAGCATTCGCAGCCTCCGCGAGGGTCCAAGGACGAAAAACGTACAGGATTGGAGGCTGATCCTCACCCCCCGCCTGAGGATTGGCAACTTGGATCTGGGGAAACACTTCTTCGGCTATCACATTTGAAGATTTTTTCTCTGGTGGTTTACTTTTTTGATTTCTGACAGTCAGGCTGGAACTTCCAGCCGGGCTGTTCGTGGGGGTGTATCTGTTGGGTAAGTGGAGGAGGTCTGTTGGTCACAAAGTGTGACTAGGGCCCCCCCTATCGCTACTTTTTCCAGTTTTAGGAGATGGCACCTTTGGGTACAGAGGCGGACGGTTGGACAAATGGGAGGGCTTAGCTGCAGGTGCTGGTTTCGGCTCTGGAACTGGCTTTGGAACTGGCCCTGGAACTGGCTCTGGAATGTTTTGTTCGACAGGCGCATTAGCTAATGGCACGTATGGGGAGGGGAAGGTTCAGGTGCTTGCCTGCAGTTTGTCTCATTGTCTTCTTTGCACAAAAAAAGAATTTGGCTTTTCTTAGCTTCCTTTTTCACTTCTTTTTGCTTCTTAAGGTTATCCTGTTTGGCTTTAGACTGTGTTAACCATCCTTGCGCTATGCGGAGTTCGTCAGCTCTTTTGTCATGCTTTTTCCCTCGCTTGGTGATGAGACTAGTCTCCAAGCGGGATATTAAATCCTCTATTTCTCTTACTTTTAGGCGGCCTGTAAATCCATACTTCTTTTTCCATTTATCTAGATACTTGACACTTTGAGGATTCCATTGCTTCATATACTTTTTATCACCTGTACTGTCTTCATCTACAGTTTTACGAGTATTCTTCCCACCCATTGTATGCAAAGTTTCGTTTCAGTGATCATTATTTTTAATGCTTTTCCCTAGTCTGCATTGTGTTTTTTATGCGTTCTCTTCTACTTCAACAGGCCATAGATGTTCGTTAGCACTGATAAGGTTTCAGTCTATGCTGCTGCTTCAAAGAGAAATACTACTTAAACTGATTTTAATTTTGTTTCTATTTTACTTTACCTAGGAATTTGCAATATCCTGTTTCTAAATGTAGGGTGTTTTTACTCACAAGAGAAGGTGATATGATTTTTCCTCAGTTCTCCGGTCCCGTCTCCTTAGTTTCAAAGTCCGGATCCCGTCAATCCAACGCTGTTCAGTTGGAGGGGACGCCTCCTTCAGGCCACCTGTTGTGGTCCTGCCCGTCGACGGGCTTCGGTGTGTCGTCCTCCTTCTGGCAGAGCTGGGTATATTGGGATCCGGGTCACAGCAACAAGAAATGTTGGGTTTAAATCTGTTAAGAAATGAGACACGGACACGGAGATTGTCTTTCTAGGCAAAGGGGAAGAGCAGAAGTCAGCACACAAAGTCTGGGCTTCTGAGTTCCCATGAGCTGCTCTCCCCAAGCATCTTTTATTCACCTACAATAGGGCGTTAGCGTATATGATTGGCTCTTCACACTTTCGGACCTACGGCCTTCAGCATATATCCTTCACACAAACATTCTTATGATGTCCACCAAATGTTATTCACACAAGATGCCATTCGAGGCCTTGTGGTCCCGCCGGAGGGTGAGTGTGTTTCTTCGCAGTACTTTTCCAGGAGCTCGGTACACTTCCACAAACATATAAAGGAAGACAAGCAGGTTATATCAATGCAATGCAAGAAACTGATAATATAAGCATAATTTTTCCAACAGTCGTGTAGCAACCCAGACAACTATCAGCATGTGTCAACGGTTAGACCCCGATTATAAGACCACCCAACTTTTACACATAATTTTCATCGAAAAAAACCTTGTCCTATATTCGGGTCAATACGGTACTTACTGCAGGGCAAGTAAGACTCCCACAGGAGTAGAGAAATCATCTTGTACAACAAGGCTAGACACACACTGACAAAGGTGATCAGAGTCGCTACACTAAAAAGTAAAAGAAAACAGCTTACAACATGCCTCAGTGTGGAAGAGGCCTGCCAAACTAACCATTCCTTTATGCTTTGGAGCACATTCAACTCACCAACAACTTAAATGTATCCTGCTGTTTGATAAGCCCTCACCGGTTCCAACATCAAACAACCATTTGCCATCCCCTCACCTATGGAGAGAGCTATGTCTCTCAGAAATTTAACCAGCTTAATTATTCAGTGAGTTATCTTAAGAGAGAAGTGATTGCACTACACATTTTTGGTGAGTAAATGACAAATAGGCACTAAAAGGTTTGAGGTTTTGGCCCCGCAGATCACTTCAGCTAGCAGCCGCTATGTACCACCACTATGAGCACTTGCTCCTGCCAATGAAAACTTCAGGGTTTTATTCTGAGGAGCAAAACAGACAGTCTTTGTGAAAGACTTAGATTATTTATTTAACCAGAAAGAGCTGTTATATCTCTCTCTTTACAGCCACCAGACTAAGTTCATTCATTTAGCAAAGAACACAAGAGTTTGTGGTTTACCTCAGCCTCGAGCTGTTAATGTATTTGTGTCATTGTGTGACTTGGTTTAGATCTGACCTAAACCTTTAGACCATGAAAGATACTCGTAAAAAAAGGTGGGTTAAGTTGTTGTTATTTGGCAGATGGATGGTTACAGTAGTTTAATCCCTATTGGTACCTCTGTTATTAGACTAAGATTTGACTGAAAAAAAACAATATCTGTTTTTACAAATATTTAGAATGTGAAGTCTATGTTTTATCACAGAAACTAGTGGACACTGTGGCTCAGGCTCTATAGACTGCAATAGTAAGGCCAGCCGATACTTCTTCAAACCGCTTGAAACAGGCCATCACATGTCCCCAATCAAAAACGTATAAGAGTGAAGAATGCGATGATGGCATCTCAGCTGGCAAAATGAGCCTGCCCTCTAAAAGCAGGACAAATAGTCTTGTACTAATTCTATTGAGAGTGGCTTTGGCCTGGTGTAGGCTAATAAAAGTGAATGTGACAACTGTGAAAACATAGTTCTTTGCTAATGTTAACCTGTGTTATGTTGACATCTGATTTATGTCTTTAATAACAATTTATAACTTTTTATAACACCGTGAAAGTGTTTTATAAAGTGTTTCGAGTTATTCAGTTATCACGACTTAAAGTTCTCAAGCATCACACCTGACCTCATGCATAATTCAATTTTAAATTCATATAATATTAAACATTGTACACATTTCCTCCTGGACATCCTGACTTCCCCTTTTCTTTCTTTTTGCTGCACCGAGCTGGTGGGTCGGGCTGCCCAGCACACCACCTGGCACACTCGGGCATAAAGTTGAACCAGGTTGCTCTGAATCCCGTGACGAGCACAATAAAAACTACATTCTGTCTGAAAGGCCCAAAAGGTGGTAATAGGTGCGACTGACAGATTACAAAAAGTGGTTAAGAAACACATCAGAGCTAAAATCTTGGAATGAGACTTGGTTGTTTTTTCTCCAGAAAGTTACATAGTGTTGCTTCAAGCTTTCTGGGACCTACTGTCTGGCAGGAAACAAGGTGGATGTACAATTAATGAACATGTAAATACTCTAAATCATATAGTGACAATAACCCTCCTCTTCCACAATAGACTGTTTATATTGCACATGTCTTGAATATGTATCATCATGCACTGTTATTACCCTAATGTGAACAGATATGTACATAATCATCCACTCCATATACATATATTGATTTAATATCTTATCTTACCTAATAGACTTTTATTTATATTGTTGGCCATTAGCAGTTTTACAGTTTTTTTACATACTTGTATACTCTAACATTTTGTACTTTTATTTGTTCAGCTGTTATTGTGCTTCTGAGTAGTGTATCTATTCTTACATAACTACACTGAGAGCAATTTAAAAGGTGGAATCAGATTTTTGAGTTTTGAGTTTGACATTGTGTAAAGAGTGCCAGGTGACTGCTCTCAACAGAGACCAAGACAGATGGTCAACTATTTTCCACCATTCCTGACTGACCTGAGTCCTTGGTAGGACTGAACCATTCAATGTTTCCCAGAGGGGTGTGATTTGGCAGATATCCTGGTTGATTTGGCAAAAAAACAATGGACAAAAACAACATAATTTATTTTTGTAATTCCAAATGGTTAAATAGTATATTACTGGGCCATAAACATTTCCTCAGATAATTCATTCACCTTTCATATTTCCATGCAGAATTTTTGAGGGCCCCTGTGAGCCCAAACCCCTTGTAATCATCCTCACTCTCCCTCCCTTTATGGCGCCCCTGCAGATGTGCATTATATACTGGCATGTCAGACTGTCGTGGTCACACAAAAGGATGCTTATGTCTGTGATTGTTAGCTTACCAAGTAGGTTAAAAATCAATTGTTTTTTTAAATGTGTAGAAGAGACTATTGTTTGTTACTCTGTATTGTAAGTTCAAAGAATGCCCATTGTTTTGACTTACCTATAGAAATATCAATTCTAAAGTCTTCTAGGGGATCCCGTTACATGCAAATGTGACAAATGCCCCTCAGCACTCTATAGGCCTCTATACCATGTTGCTGGGTCAGGGGTTTAAACAATGGAAGTCACAGATTCTTTGGGTTTGGTCAGGTATAAAAGTAACAGTTAAAACAGGACCACCATCAGTTTACCAGCAACACAGTTCTCTGAAGAACTTACACAGCCACCATGACCATGGGCAAGGTAAAGACACTCATCTCACCAGCTGTTTTTGATTGATTTACAATTATATCAATATTTTTTTTTTTGCTTAAATCCATATTCCTTATATTGTGTCTTTTTTCAGATCATTTTCTACGAGGAGAGGAACTTCCAGGGTCGTTCCTATGAGTGCATGAGCGACTGCTCTGACATGTCCTCCTACCTGAACAGGTGCCACTCCTGCAGGGTGGAGAGCGGCTGCTTCATGGTCTACGACCGTCCCAACTACATGGGAAACCAGTATTTCATGAGGAGGGGCGAGTACGCTGACTATATGAGCATGATGGGAATGAGAGACTGCATCAGGTCTTGCCGTATGATCCCCATGGTAGGTATAAAAATGCCTCCATCAAACTATGGTCCTATTACAGATTACAACCCCCACAAAACCTGATATAAATGCATTAATTTGATTTGATTTTCTCCCCAAAAAATAGCACAGAGGCCAGTTCAGGATGAGAATCTACGAGAGGGAGAACTTCGGTGGTCAGATGCATGAGCTGATGGAGGACTGCGACAACATCATGGACCGCTATCGTATGTCTGACTGCATGTCCTGCAACGTGATGGACGGCCACTGGCTGATGTACGAGCAGCCCCATTTCAGAGGCAGGATGATGTACATGAGGCCCGGAGAGTACAGGAGCTTCAGGGAGATGGGCATGAGTGGCACCAGGTTCATGAGCATGAAGCGCATCATGGACATGTAAATACACTTGTGTAGAATGTCTAAATAAGCCAAAATAATAAACTTTTTTGACAAAATTTTGCTACCTGTTTATTACCATCATTAATGTAATTTAGTACAGAATTGGGAAGCCATTTACAGTGATTTATTTAGCACATCATCTATATACTTGGCATTTATTGATATATTTTCACATCTGACATTTTTTTTAGATATTAATTATTAAATAGATGATAGAGCATTTTAGCTTTGCAAATTACAAATACCTGAGTACAAGGTTAACAAAAGTAGTAACCATCCTTTGGACACGTTTTGGGTTTAGGTTAGTTAAGGTTTTAGGTGTTTGAAGTCTGACCCTACTTTTACTTTTAGAAGTACAATTTACATTAAATGAATTTTGAAGATGAAAGAATTTTCTGAATGGGGTCGTTTATCTTTTAATGACAGTAGGGGTAGAATTACATCACAAGCGATTTGCCAAAACCTTCAACACAAGCGCAATACTCAAGCTCAAGTGTGGCACAGCAAATGTTTTTAGTACATTTGGAATTTCTTTGATTTACTTAGGCAGTAAATTGACCTAACAAATTCATACAAAATTCAACCAATGGTATATTATTTTGTAGTGTAAGCTAGATTCAGAAAATCTTTAATAAACCATTTAAAACATGACTATGTGATATTACCACAGACTAAAGACCTTCCTAGTTATAGCCATGTTTTGTTCTTTTGCAAGATCATGGACAACTACTTGTCAGATTGCTAAGAGATTTAGTAGGAATACTCATGATCCCGAAAGGATGAGTCTAGGGACGTCAATAGTTAACGATGATCAGATAACTGCAGTGAATATTTTTGACTGATTATGCATGTCGGTTGATTTGCTAACAGACACGTGGTGAGAAACGGGGGATGAACCAACGCGCAGCCTAATGTAAGACTATTTAATTTGAGAATATTAGATCCGACAATGCCACTTAGAAGAATTTCACACATAGAAATTAAGTATTCAGCTTTACTACTTTTAGTACTGATCATATATTTTTAACATATCCTTAGAAACATAATATGTTTTCCATTAAACCAAAAAATGCAAAATACGCACACCACTAGCCCTTTTTAGATAGAAAAGGCAGCACATTTACTCCAAGGTATCGGCGGCAATGTGCCGGTCTGTCTTTTTAAAATGGAGGCGTAATATTCCTCCTTTTCCAAAAGCTGCCTCTTGGGTAGGCGTAAACATGTGACGTGACGTGAAGCATTATGTTGGACTGTGAACTGTGACAGCGAATTTGTCTTCAAAATGAGAGCTTTACATTGCACCCCATTGGAGTTTATAACTGGGTTCTTATGGGGGGGCTTTTAATTTGTAAGTAGCGACCGTTCGCCTGCCGCTACAGCAACAAGCAGACAACGAAGACAGCCACAGAGACCGGGGAGACGCTAGCATCACCTGGATCTCAGCGGCTCTCCAGTTGCTCATCTTAATGTCTGCAGATGAAGTGATGGACTGACTGCTGTGATCAGCTGTTTTCTGGTTTTAAAACTCCCCGGCTGTGGGTCGCACAACAGTGCAGGTCATTGACACCTCCACCCATCTCACACAGGGGCTGGCACATTGACGCCTCGGTTTTAGATAGCAGGCGAGGCTGAAATAAGTGTACCCTCCGAGGCGGCGAAATCGGCGGACCTAAACAGACCCCCAATTTCCCGGCCTCTGTCTAAAACCGCGGACCTAGCCACCAAAAGGACGGGCAAATTGGTGGCTTGCTGTCCTGTCTAAAAATGGCTACTGATATTGTTGCAGTATAACTGAAGCACGCAGTTTAAAAGATAACTAATGGATGTTTTAGTCTATAGAATTGTAGTGCATGCAACCAAGGGGCTCAATGAAACAAAGCCCACCAGGAGATTCACAGCAAAGACAAGACAGCAATCCACAGATGAAGTTGTTCATTGTGGATTTCAAATCAGACTCTGAGCTGAACACCAGAATTCTCCAGTCTTCACACCTAGGTGCAAAGACTGCCAATAGACCCAGCTTTGAACTACTAATGGTCAAGGTGAGAGACAGCCCACTTACCAGATAGTCAAAAGTCCTTCCTTTGTTCTGGTTATTGTTAGTTTGCTTTGCAACACAGCCAATTCGAGGTTAGTTGAATTATGCTTAACACAGACTCAGGGTCTTTACAAGCAACTAACCATCTTCTATAACCTGGCATCACATCGCACGCACACACACTCCTTCGGCCTGGACCATATCACACCTACGTTTGTTATAAGGGAGCAAATGGTATGAAAATCTTTGTATAGTATATGTTAGTTAGATTGTGTGTTTTCATCTTTGTGGTAAATAAAAGACTTTTGAACCTTCATGCTGTCGATTTAATATTGCACAAGAATGAATGTTGACAACCTCTGCCCTGTCAAGGACCCCCACGATTACAAGCTGTTATTGTAATTTTGGTTATAGTTGCCGATCTTATCCCTCCATACTTACCATCACAAGAGAATAGGGTTGAAAAGAAACACAACGTTTAAGCAACTGCTGAAACGCCGAGCAGTAGGCCATGCCAACACACGGAAGCCAGGCTCCTGGAAGAAGAAAGAAACGCACATCTGAGCAGCAGGTCCCAGCCCATATATAGGGCTGAGTAGTGTCGCCCAGTCATTAAGGTGAGCAGTGCTCCTACACCTAGCAATAGTTTAACAGGGGGAAAGCAGATTACTTAATCTGCCACACACACTATCTGCAAATGTCCTAGTTAGAGCAGTCAGAGGTAAAAAGGGAAGCACACTAAAATGAATTCAGTTTGGGAACATCTCTACAAAAAAGGCATCAAAGTAAAGTATGTAATAGTAAAAATGTAGTAATCTAGTAGTACTAGCAATATGTTTTGTCACATTAACACAAAGCATATTGCTAACTGCACACTAACTGGAGAAAAAGAGCAGGATATGCTAGTATGTTATGCCATTGAAACTGTGAAATGTATGCTAAACATACTATAAAGCACTTTGAGAAGAAGGATGAGCTAAAATGCAAGTTAAAGTGAAACTCTCGCCAAAATGCAACCTAGGCTTTTTTGTGGATTTATATGAGTCAAACCTTCGTGTAAAAGCATAATTACGACGAAAGAGGCACTTTTAAGATTTGCCGTATTTTCGTTTTCCGGTCAAACTCATTTTCAATTGAGTGCTGGAGCACTTTTTCGCTAGCATCAAAATCGATATTTTTAAAACACTAAGAAGGCTCGACACAACGTGAAATTTTGCTCGTAGTATCACCAGGGTCTCTACACATGAACACAAGCATTGTGAACATTGTTTGTGTACACAGAGTTTACTAAAAAGTTAGCAGATGCTAGCCGCCGTCCTGCCATCTGAGAAGTATCGATTTCCGAATGTGACTTAACATGGAGGAGAGTTAAGGTGCCACACCAAACTTAAAAATGGAGTGTGAGATGGCAATGCTTGTCCAGCCCACATTCTATTTTCCCCTTTACTCATGAACAAGATACTTCGACTCCTTCACTTGGGGCAGGAGCTCTCCTGTGAAAAATGCATAATATAATCATATCTAGAAAATCTGCCTGAATGTTTTAGAGGATTTTAAAGGATTGGAGAGTTTAACTCATAATAAAAAATACTCTCGGCCAATTGATCCTAATTAAGACTGGGATGATTGCGTGCGTTCACCACCTGAATCATGGATAACCCATTACAACTAGATGCTTTGGCAAACCAGGCCTGAGAAAAAGTGCGTTTGAAGAAACACATGAATGGCTGCTTCATTGTTATAGATTGCCACGAGCACTGCTTATGGATTTGTGTAATAACCTGAGGTCAAGTATTCAGGACACTAAGAGTTTTGGCAACAGGATAATCATAGAGAGCTAGGAGACAGTTCAGGCATTTTACAGTCCTCTTTGAGCCATGCGCTTTCAATTGTAAGGTACTGAAAGTGATAATATCATTCATGCTACAGTACATATTGTTCCTGTACACTGCCAACCAGCAGGTAGAGATTAAGAACACATTTTTAGCTGTAGCTAGATTGCTGAATATCATTGTTTCTGTAAGCTGCACGTACATATGGATCAAACCAGCCTCTCCAGATCCATTTCTATTCATCAACCGAAAGCTGTATCACTCTTTTAACATCCAAATCATATCAGATGCAAACTGCCATCTTCTGAATACTGTGGCCCATTGGGCAGGGGGAGCATATGACCGTGCTTCAGAATAGCTCCGTCGGGCATCTGGCACAAGGAGCTGGGTGGCTGATTGGTAAATGTTATATATTATTTATATATTATATATAGTATTCCAGAATGTCTACCTGTTCCTTTAACATCCAATTATCTTACTTCAGTGGTTCTCATACTAGGGGGTGGGCCTCACTGATGATTGTGGGACTTAAGAAGTAATAGATGAATAAATATGACCTATGGATAATGATGTCCCGATCAGGTTTTTTTTCCCGATCCCGATCTGAGTCCTTTAATATTTAGTAAATGCAGATACGGAGTCCCAATACGATACTTGGCCTTAACTATAATTTTCCTGGATAATACAGTTGCCTTAAGAAAAAAAGTACCTGCATCCTTACGTTGTCATGTAAAATGACGAGGACGCGTTGCTTGTCTATTTCACACACGTTCAGCATCTCCTCGATTGCCTGTTTTACATGCTCTGCTGTTTGAGACCCACAAAACTAGTGCACATACCGGCACGTAATCAAAAGTGGAGTCAATGTAATGTAATGCAGAAATGGCAGAAAACCCTGATCCTCTACCACAGAGATGAGCTGGTTATCCAGAGTGATTAATGTAATTACCTATAATAATATTTTATTGTACCAAATCTGTAGTATTAAATGCAGCTCTCTTGTTACCCCCTCGCAAAATGGTCATATTGCAGATGTTACATGTCGCTGCTGGACTGCTTTCGCTTTCTACTTTAAGTTATTTCCACACTGCAGACATTTTATCCACAGGTTTGCCAGAGTAACGTTACATGCGCGTCTGAGTTTTGCCACAAAGAGTTGTGCTCTGATGTAAGAAAAAAAAAAAAGAAAACGGCCTTGGGTCCACGTTCAAACAATTGCCAATCCCTGATCAGCGGGAAAATGCCCATATCAGCCCCGATCCCGATCCTGCAGATCAGAGGGGGACATCCCTACATAAAGAAGGAGAAAAGTTTTCTGATGATGATG
The DNA here is from genome assembly GCF_900880675.1 of Sparus aurata. Classification (NCBI taxonomy): domain Eukaryota; kingdom Metazoa; phylum Chordata; class Actinopteri; order Spariformes; family Sparidae; genus Sparus; species Sparus aurata. The sequence goes on along the minus strand of NC_044195.1, from coordinate 5,746,476 downwards.
CTATCATGGAGACAATTTCACCAAGAATTAATCTTGGATCTTTTAACTTTGAACAACTTCTTAAAGGGGGTATAACAGAAAGGTAAGAGAAAGGGTTATTTCCATTATGTGTTAGCATCGAACTAACTAACTAGGACTGAGTGCTTGCTGGCCATAGAAAGCATCAAAGAAAGCATGCTGTATTATATCCTTGTATGCAGTTCACATACTGTTGGTTTCATACCAAGGTTTCAGACGTCCAAATAAACATACTGTTTAGTAAACAAAAAGCAAGGTGTTAAGGAATTTCATGAGTGTTGGGGAGACTGATCGATTTAATGTGAGTCGCTGCTCAGTTGTACTGATGTGCCCTTAGAAGTATCGATTCCGGTACCCAACCCTAACCATTATGCAGTCATAAACTGTTTCAACAAGCTAGTTTCCTCTTGAAGACTAATCAGTATTTACAGTATTAATTCCAAAAGTTGTGATGAAATATTTGTTCTGCCTTTTAAAGTTTATTAATGTTTAATGTTGTATGTAACATTCATTACACCAAAGCTCAGATTAAATAACATCAAACTAGACATAGTAGTATACATGCTATAGACAGATTTATTGAAATCTTTATTTCTGACCATTTTTTTGTTTTTTTTAAAGACCAAAACACCAACAAAAGTATAGTGCATAACCATACAGGCCAGACACAGTTTTTAACAGTCACATGGTTCTATTCACATGTTTGAAACACTGTTGGGGATGCTTTCTATAATGAGAGAAAAGGCCTTTTTAAAAGACTGCGAGGTACCTAGTCCCTGAAAAAATTAGCATTACCTCTGCATTCTATAGGCTTCAATAGTAAGTTGCTGAATAAGGGTTCTCTGAGGGGGGGCCACTGATTCTTTATGTTTGGTCAGGTATAAAAGGAAAGGGTTAAACCCCAGGTATTCAGGCAGTTCAGGAGCAAGAGCAACAACCCATCTGCAGCCAACATGAGCAACACCAGCATGAACATGAGGGGCAAAGTACTTCTCTTTTTTTAATAAGCAAAAATTACTGTTTAGAAAATGAGATCAATACATTCACCTTGCTAATGTATTTCTAACCATTACAATTCCCTTTTTTCAGATCATCTTCTACGAGGAGAAGAACTTCCAGGGTCGTTCCTATGAGTGCATGAGCGACTGCTCTGACATGTCCTCCTACCTGAACAGGTGCCACTCCTGCAGGGTGGAGAGTGGCTGCTTCATGGTCTACGACCGTTCCAACTACATGGGAAACCAGTATTTCATGAGGAGGGGCGAGTACGCTGACTACATGAGCATGATGGGAATGAGAGAATGCATCAGGTCTTGCCGTATGATCCCCATGGTAGGTATAGAAATGCATACTATAGTTCTATCACAGGTGTCAAAAATTCATATTGAGACATTCCTTTGTTTTCGTCTTCATCAAAAAATAGCACAGAGGCCAGTTCAGGATGAGAATCTACGAGAGGGAGAACTTCGGTGGTCAGATGCATGAGCTGATGGAGGACTGCGACAACATCATGGACCGCTATCGTATGTCTGACTGCATGTCCTGCAACGTGATGGACGGCCACTGGCTGATGTACGAGCAGCCCCACTTCAGAGGCAGGATGATGTACATGAGGCCCGGAGAGTACAGGAGCTTCAGGGAGATGGGCATGAGCGGCACCAGGTTCATGAGCATGAGGCGCATCATGGACATGTGCTAGACTTCTTCAGTAAATACCACCAAATAAAGTGATTACTGCGCTACTTGTTGAGTTTTGTCAAATTTATTACACAGCTATCAGTCAAATATTATACTTTTTTGTAAAATATTTTATTATGCAGCAAGAACATTGTAAAATGTTTTTAAATCTGATGAGAAATTTGGCTCTACATTTTACACTCGAAACCAACAGACAAATCCCTTACAATTGATGTCCAAATAAGGACTCATATTCTCGGTATTTAACAATGTGTTAACATTATGGGGTACCAACAATTGAATTTTCAAAACTAAATTAAACTTTCAAGCCAAGATAAAACCTATATTTAGTGTTTCACATGTTTATATATACCAACAAGGACAATTCAAAACGTTCAAAACAGAGCTCGACGCACTGCAGCTTAAGAAAACCCATGCAAAGCAACACAAACAAATAAGAAAACCTCCTTATCAATTTGACAATACATGTACAGCAGGCCTATTCAACTAGTGGCCCCTTGATCCAGTCCTTCTATGGCCAGCAAGAAACACACTGACTTACTCACTCATAACAATGTTTGGTAGCTTAGCAAAGGAAACATTAGAGCCTGTTTCTGTGAACTCCACCAGGAGGTTGTGTCTTTCCTTCACACATACACAAACGGGCAACAAACTTCTTGAAGCGCATGTGCTTTTTGGACACTTGAAAGTCTATTGCTGATTTGGCTGAGAGGTTTGTGAAGAAACATAATGACAAAAAGTTGCTCTGTGCATTCATGAGCACAGCACCCAGGGAACACATAACACCTGTCATAACAGACTTCATGACAAAACTGACTGATAACTTCACTGAGAGATTTCCACTAAGGGACTGAAGTTTGCTCTCCATGAAACCTGAGGCATACTTCTGTGTAAAAACAAAAAAGGTTATGTCTTGGATTGATGAGAGCCTCTTTCAGATGAAAATGGTTGATGTGCAGTCTGCATTTGACAGAAGTCTGGTAAGTTTTCTGTAGTAGTAAGTAAGTAACTAAGTAAGTAAGGCCTCTTAGTGAGAATGCAAAGTCTACAGATCTGTTTTGTTATGCAGCAGGTTCACATTTTGTTTGTTTTAAGACTTTTGGAGTTTTTACCTTTAACAAACATGGACATGAACCTGCAATAAGCAGTCTGCTCAAGTCTGCTTGTTTTTAATAGTATCACGAGTAGGTCATTCATCTAGCTTTTTTCCTGTGTTAATCTTGCATTTGCATTTATTGATATGACGCACTTTATTTATGCTTGGACATGTTGAAGTCTGTTGTTGTTTAGTTTAGTATTTATATTCCCACCATGGAATTGTTTTTTATATTTCATTGTCATGATTCTGGTTTTTCATTTGTGGTTACCTGTTTTATTTTGAAATGTTGATCTCACGGTATGTGTGTTACTTTTCATTTCCTCCTATTGTGTGATTTTCCCTCCTGTTTTCTTGCTGTCCTCACCAGTTTGTTTTCCCTCCACACCTGCTCTGAATCTCCTTAGCCATACCCTTCTGTGTGAGTGGCCCTCAAATCCACAGTGATTTTTCATTTGACCCTGGATACTGAAGTTGAATAGCCCTGGTGTACAGCATTCAGAAAGCACAATGCAAATAAAGAGATGTGCTGCAAACACAGAAAACAAAGTATAATAGAAACACATTACATAGCACAGACAATAGAAAGCTATTCCCGGACGACGCTATGGAGTGATGGACACTGCTTGGACATGCTTGTTGTTGCCATTAATGATGTTGATGATTAATGTTGCTTGACATTTGTGTATGTTGTTAGTCTGCAGCTCTAAAAACAATTATACAACCACCACTGAATCCAAGTTGATCCCTCCCAAAATCCACAAAGAAGGGTAGGTGGATGTGCCCTTTTGCTAACTTATTGGCTGGTCAAATATTAGCTAGAAAGCTAACTCTACTTCTAAGCGCTGTATTGTTGGCAGCTGGGCATATTTCAGTTTCTTGAAGATGTTTCACCTCTCATCCAAGAGGCTTCTTCAGCTCTTACTTACTACAGGGGAGTTGCAGGCTTTTGAACTCTGTATGGGAGTTTCCTTACAGAGCCAACCAGTCTTCATGTGGGTTGCTAGGGCTAAGTGAGTCCCAGTTGTGAATGGTTGTTAAAGTGTCAAGAGAACTCAGTATTGCACTGTAGATGGGTGATGAGCAATATTGTAGGCCACCTCCTCTGTTCAAAGATGGTTGTTCCAGTTTGACATAAATGGATTATTTTACTCCTCTAGAAAGATTAAGCCTTAAGTTAACATTAAATTTAGGCTATGTAAGACTTGGCTTCAAATACATTATGCATTTAATTGACAGCAATACTCAAAAAACTTGAATTGCGAAGGAAGTCCACTATGATCACAGTCCACTGACTACAGCCAATAGGTCTGTCACTTGCTTTGATTTGATGTCCTCTACATTGATTTTACATACATTTGGCTTTAGTGGTGCACCTTAACTTGTAACGGTAGGCAAAAACGTGTAAAACAGTTTGAAGACATATTGTTCATATAAGAGACAGTTGAGACACTGATTCTGAGATATATAACAGGTTAAATGGTTGGAGGTGAAACTTTAGTGCAGCTGTGCCCTTCCCTTTGCTGTATGAAGTACCTCGTTACAAAACCATAAATTTGAATTGTGTGTATATTTCATTACTTTGCTGACTGTTTTTACAACTGTGCAACAATCCTATCCACTGGAGATCTACTAATGCTTATGCATCATGGTCATTGTCACATTAGAAACAATCCACTTCTACTGTTAGCTGCATTGAAACTAGTATCCCCACACTCCATTGTTGTTCATTTAGGAGGCTTGTCATTGAGCCCACTTACATGACCACAATAATCCGATATCTGGGAATACTCAGGTTATGTAAGAACATACAACATCAGTTAAACTGCAAATTGACCTTTTAGCTGATTACATAGAAAAATACTTAAACAAATACAGTGTGCTGCCTCAAAAACAATATAAATCAATTAACAGTGGAAAATGCTAAAATTGTCACAAACTTCTAAGTATCAATTATCCTCTTATATGTAGGCTATATGTGTAGCGTCAGCATAGGCGATACACATTCAGTGCCAGTACAGTAAGCAAACAGATCTACACATACATTGAAGCCACACAAAAAATTAAAAGCCAAATAAATTTGGTTTAGATTGTACCCCTATGCTTAGACTACTGCTCAAGTTGGCAAAATTGTCAGAAAAAAAAACTACCTCATTGTGAGTAATTAAAAACAACAGGATATCATTGCTCAAATTAATTATGCTCACATCGGCGTCGATTTAAGATACCAAACCACACTGAGCCCCATTCTGAGTTATACATCGCCCTAAAGGCCAGATTCCACCAGATACATATCGATCTGGTTCCGCTCCACCAAAGCTCCGCCGCGGCAGCGGAGCTGATAGGTATCATTCTAGTCTATGTGTTAACTTCCACTGGCTCCACAGCATTGTGTATCCACTCCGTTCAAGTTCCTCAGCAATTCAGCCGAATTCAGCACAGAGCAGACAGGAAGTCACACACTGAAATAACAACATAACATCTGGTTAATTTTTTTTAAATTAAACACTCTGTATTGAAGCCACCTCAAAAAAATCTATAAAAAGAGACATATACAAGCACTTCCTCTAATCCTGCAGTAGGGAACACTTATCGCTTGACCACCTCGATCTTGAGGAGCCGGTGGGGGTTGCCGGACGACGGAGGATGGAGCAATGTGCCAGAACCAGAATGCATCCAGTGGAATCTTAGAGTGAGTGACTCAAATGCAGGGCTGCAGTAACTTGTGTATTTACTTATGTAGTGATTTAAATATTGAAAGGTTTCAAACCCTGTATAAACCACTAACAAAACATGGAAGGGGCATCGGACAAGAAACCCAAACAGAGTTGCAATTCCTATCAACCCTTAATGACCAATGGTAGCCCCTTAAGGCTGTAAAGTTGAATATATTTCAACGTTCAAAAGCTGCTAAAAAAGATACGACCAGCAGCGTAGGAGAGGACTGGGCGCGACGTACCATAGTAAAAAACAGGGTTTTTGCTAGCGACAGGTTTCTAGTGCCACTTCTCTGTGTCATTGATCTCTAAGCAAGCACATTTTTGTTCTTGACGCCCAATGTCTGTTTTGCAAACATTCTGCCTTTTTTTATGCAGCCGCTCCAAGCAGTTCCAGTTGAAAAATCTCTCAACTTTTCAGAAAAGCACTGGTGTCTGGCCTAGGCGATAATATTCACCATATTTTTGTCTACTTCGGATCATCTCATGCACCCACGACCTCCTTGCTCTGCTATCCCGAGCAAATAAAAAACAAACAGCTGGTAAATCGCAAAGGGGCAGTGTCGCTGAATGGATGTGAACACAGGCCCTTATGCAACATCTCTTAAGGACGACTTGAAATCACTGAGCTTGAAACTCTGTTTCATGAACTGCTAAAAGCAAATGATAACTACAGATAATAAGTGACTTAAAACTGTTGAACCTGACATGCCAGATGGTTTGTTTTACATCTGATTAAAAGCAGAAGAGCTCCAGCTGTGCCAGTTGCTAAATCAAACTCTTACCAAAGCCAGTTAAGGGATGAGAACGAAAAAACAACCTTTCCATCAAGAAAAGCCTTCAGTGCTGTTCTTCGCTCTCCTTTTTTTATTCAAATTTTCATTATTTCATAATTTTATTTAAGGGGGTCCTAGTAAAAAAACATATACATACTTCAATTTTCAAAAAACACATTATTTTTATGCAGAGTAAGATTGTGTGATCACAAATAACACTGCTACAGCTGGTAACCATAGCTGCGGTACAGCCGTATATATTTTATATTATATATGAATATATATATTTAGATAACGCCTGTTACATAACATGCACATAAGTTACTGAAGCTTAACTCCAAACCAGGCAGTGCAGTAGCAGTGTTTCGTGTGGGAGAGAGTAACTCTCTTTGGCCTGGAGTTTGGGCTTGTTCTGTTGGCATACCTTTCAAATGCCCAAAAATGCGTCATAACACAATAAAGAAAAGGACACATATGTTCAATCAAGTCTATAGTTCGAAGCCTATCAAGTTCGATTTGCAAGATTACACAACTGTTCAGCTGCCTCACAAGGCAAACAACAGTTAACAGTTTAAACACATTCATTTCAATTCTGGTTTAAAGATTAATTCTGCAATTACATGCCAGTGTTTTGTTCCAGATGGCAATATTTAAGCATTGTCAACTTGCTTTTACTTTAGCTCTGTCTGCATCTGTTTTTTTTATGTTAATCTTTATCACATATTGTCTATACTGTATTTCCTTTGAGTTTAATATGCTGCTTTTTTGAGTTATTCCTTCCCTTATCATAAAATCTACTCAGATCAGTTTAAACTGTTTGTACGCCCGTGTGTTAATTAAAGGCAACCATGAAGTACAGACATTTTCATACTATTTTTTGTATTTTCTATTTCAAACGATGATCGGGGGGGGGGCTTTTTGCTTTTTGTTAACTGTTCAAAAGGGTTACATTTCTGAAGTCTTCGAGGGCCCAGTCATGTGACTATATGACGCTGTTACAGAGGCCTGCACAGTGCTCTATACCATGTTGCTGTGTCAGGGGTTTAAATGAGGCCCCACTGACTCTGTAGGGTTGGGTGGGGTATAAGAGCAAGGGTTAAACCTAACAGGACAGCAGTGCAGCAGTAGCATCAGCAGCAGCAGCAGCTCAATTACAAGTATGACCACCACTGATATGAGCATGGGCAAGGTAAACTTGTATTTTTACATACAAATTACAAATATTTTTACTGTTATTTACACAAAATATCAAGTTAAGTTATGTGCATGATTCCACTATCAATTTACCTATCCCTTGTTTTTCAGATCATCTTCTACGAGGACAGGAACTTCCAGGGTCGTTCCTATGAATGCATGAGCGACTGCTCTGACATGTCCTCCTACCTGAGCAGGTGCCACTCCTGCAGGGTGGAGAGCGGCTGCTTCATGGTCTATGATCGTCCCAACTATATGGGAAACCAGTATTTCATGAGGAGGGGCGAGTATGCTGACTACATGAGCATGATGGGAATGAGCAGTGGTATCAGATCTTGCCGTATGATCCCCATGGTAGGTATAAAAAAATATGTGTCATCCTATGGTTCTGTTGTGCTTGATTTCCCCCACAAAATCAGGTATTAAGATAATAATTTGCTTTAATTTTTTTCTGAAATATAGCACAGAGGCCAGTTCAGGATGAGAATCTATGAGAGGGAGAACTTTGGTGGTCAGATGCATGAGCTGATGGAGGACTGCGACAACATCATGGACCGCTATCGTATGTCTGACTGCATGTCCTGCAACGTGATGGACGGCCACTGGCTGATGTACGAGCAGCCCCACTTCAGAGGCAGGATGATGTACCTGAGGCCCGGAGAGTACAGGAGCTTCAGGGAGATGGGCATGAGTGGCAGCAGGTTCATGAGCATGAGGCGCATCATGGACATGTGCTAGACTTCTTCATTTTGAAATAAAAAATTTAAGATAAAAACTTACTCCTGTGACTATTTTTCCTGTATTTCAAGTTTACAAAAAATGACTTCATCTATACATTGAATAAACTTTGTGGACTAATGAGGGTCAAAATATAAAGAGGGTGAAATTGATGAGCATTAAGGACCGTTTGATCATATGTCTCATCAGAATGTTTAATTTCTGCAATGACATGGTTACCCACTGTCCTTGACCATTGGCAAGCTCCCTTTAGTAGACTCTCTGTGTCTGTATGTTCAGATAATGATGATCCTTGAAGAGATTCCAGACTTCCTTAATAATAACAATGACATAAGAGACAACATTGACCAAGAGTTAGACACACATTATCTGGTGCCCTCCTGTCAGATGACATGATTATATGAGAATCTCTATGACTTAAGTTTTATACTTACTGTATAAAACTGAGTGAATGTAAAGTTACTTTAAGCTTTTGGTGAGAATGTATCCGTGTATACAATCTTACTTGTGAGATTCTTAATGAGGTGCCACCATTTCTTGTGGATATTTATGACCTCATCTAAAGTAGCAGTTGTCAGACCTGAACCAGTTAGAGTGAGGCTGTATTTTTCAATACAATACTATACAAGATACAATTATACAATACAATAAACAATATTATTCAATATTCCCTATTACTTTTACTCCCTATTGTTACTTAATTGTTATGATATTATATTCATAAATCTGATTGTTACTGAAAACTCCAAGACAGCATCATAAAATACAACTAATGCAATAATAACAATGTTTACATGCTGTAAATAGCATGAATAATATCCAGTTAACCATTAACAAGTTTGAGCCCCCATTTGAAATTAAAACAATCATTTTAGATATACAGTTTACTATTTGCTGTATATGTTTTGTTGTTGTTGTTGTTCTGTCTAAATCTTGACTAAAAATTTGGAGTTAAAACAAATAATGATTAAAAAAAAATTATAAAACAAAAAAATTCTAAAACAAATAGTGAATGTTGTCACAAAGCAAATATTTTTCTTCACTATAGTATTCATTTACACCTTTAAACCAATACAAGCATAATTGTATGAGTGCTTGAAATCATTAACCTCCATTGTGACCTGTGGCACATCGTTGTTCAATAGAGATTGCAGTGTCAGTCCAGCGATATAAATTGAGATAACAGAAGAAATTTACTGAACTGTTGATTCACACTATGCCTTAAAAATGATTGACACATGTTCTTTCTATCTTATTTTTTATGGTATGTTACCTTTTGAGTTGAATCATCTTGATAATATTCAAAATAACTCAAAATGTGAATGATAGATAAAGAAGCCATTTGATCTAGAACGATACAGCTTGTGAGAGGATGCATAATAACCCTTTCCCATCAGCATTCATGAACAGAGGGACGAACATTGCATGCTCATGCTGACTCATGGCTTCCATACAACAGTTCCATCAATTGTTTGGATGTCATGTTAGGTATAAAAAAGGCCCAAGTCCAGGGCAGGATTGCTATAGCATCACTAAATCTATCAGCCACCATGCACGGCAAGGTAAGTTTATCACAGATACTTTGCTATACTTGTTCCCCAATGTTGCCTGCTTGCATTCAGCTCTTATCATTGCTTCATTATATTTTTATGTTGCATTGAGCAGAGAAAGCTTTCATGCATAATGATACACATAATGATATCTGTTTACTTGTTGGGATTAGTAACTATCTATGATGATACTAAACTTTGACTTTTCTGTTGGATTCTAGATCATCTTCTACGAGGACAGGAACTTCCAGGGTCGCTCCTATGAGACCAGCAGCGACTGTGCAGACATGTCCTCCCACCTGAGCAGGTGCCACTCCTGCAAGGTGGAGAGTGGCTGCTTCATGGTTTACGACCGTCCCAACTACATGGGTCAGCAATACCTCCTTAAGAGAGGGGAGTATTCTGACTATCAGCGCATGATGGGTTTCGGTGACTGCATCAGGTCCTGTCGCATGATCCCCATGGTATGAAATTCAGATTTCAAGAGATACAAAGTATTCAAGTTTTGATCAAAATGGCTAATCACATTATATTTAAATGGTCCGTTAACAGCACAAAGGGTCCTATAGAGTTAGGATCTACGAGAGGGAGAACTTCGGTGGTCAGATGCATGAGCTGATGGACGACTGTGACAACTTCCAGGACCGTTACCACATGTCTGATTGCCAGTCCTGCAACGTGATGGACGGCCACTGGCTGATGTACGAGCAGCCCCACTACAGAGGCAGGATGATGTACCTGAGGCCCGGAGAGTACAGGAGCTTCAGAGGCCTTGGATATGATGGAATGAGATACAGCTCTATCAGACGCATTACCGACTCCTGTTAACTTCACAAACAAATTTGTTCTTAAATAAAACTGGCCTCAAAAATAAAAGAAAGTTCATATCTTATATGGCATATTGGTAATCTATTTATTTGATTCATTATGTTTGTGTTTGTATAATTTGAATGCAAAATTGAATTTTTAAAAAATGAAAAGAGTATAGTGTTGTTGCTTCTTGATCGGTTCCATTATCCTCTGCATTGGTACTGAAAAAGAGAGACCTCAAATGTTGTCATTAACGACCTCATAATTTCGCTGGGGGGGACTCTTGGTTACCCATAAATATTCCCTCATAATATAGAATGGGGAAATGTCTGTAATCCTCATGAGGATTAAAGTAAACGTGTAGTTACAAAGAAATGCATTATGATAAAGGTTGTATTTGTCGATTAAAAGAAAAACATGTTGTAACAGTAGTAAAATAGGTAAGGCTGATGTGGTTGTTACAGGTTTTAAAAATAAATACAGATATTTTAAAGGTCAGCTTTGAGTATACAAGCAGTAAGTTGGAGGTATGGAATTATTTTTCACATAAAATATTGCATACGGTATAGGTATAAAGGTATAAATAATTCAACAACTGCAGGCTAAGCAAATCACATTTTTTAATTATCTAAAGCATTTTAACATTGGCTGGTTCAGTTGTTAAAGGCACAATCCATGAGTGGTGTGGAGCATACATTTCACCCCAACATTAGAGACCATATAGACATATGGACTCAGGTTTGTATGTAAACCATCTAGACTCCATTTAATAGGTGCCTTATATGGACTGGGCTTTAACATGATGGCAATATTCAAGAAGCCTAAACATTAAATGCAGTATTGTTCACAGCACTTGTGTTTAGATATTATCGTTACCATTAGCACATTTGAGACGTACCAAGAGAATTAAAACTGTATACTCTTCCAGAAAGAACTAATTGCTGTGGAGTGGAAAGAATTAACTTAAGGCTCATTCTTTATTGCAAAAAACATGAAAGAAAATGTTTAGTGAGTCAGATAAATAACCAGAGTTTACACCAAATGCATATAGTAAAGAATTATTGAATTGCCATTATTTGCCATTTTTTTTGATCAAGCGGTTTAAAGGTCCTATTTGTAAGAATATGTGATTTCTGAATCTCATTCCCAACTCATTAAATATTGATTGTTTGGGTTAGGGTAAGAGACTTAGAGATTTTAGGTCGGGTCGGCCACCATCCCAAAGCATCAGTTTTTGGTGAGTTGGAAATGAGATTCAAAAATCTAATTTCCTGACAAATGGGACCTTTAAGCGATACAAGAATAATTATCAATCAATCAATACCTTTATTTGTCCCCAGTGGGCACTTATTTTACCTTGTTGTATCTACACAATTTCTTCAATATGCCCAAAATGCATTCAATTCTAAAGAAGGACTTTATTTATTACACATGCACAAACAGGACCTATACTCATGCATTCGTGGAGAGGTATCAGCCAGGGGGCTTCCCCCATATGAGGCTCCATGTGCAATTAAGGGTTTGGTGCCTTGCTTAAGGGTATCTCAGCAGTAAACCTGGGTTGAACTGGCACCTCTCCAGCTATCAGTCCACTCTCTGTTTAAACTGGTCTTGAACCAGCAACCCTTTCATCCTCAAACTAAGTCTCAGAAGACAGAGGAGAAAAACCCGAAGTGGAAAGTGGGTATTGGTAACAGGCAACACTATTTGATTGCCTCTTGATCTTAATATAGGTTTAAAGCTGCTTTCAGTATTTTATGACACTAGGGGGCAGAAACAATTTCAAAGAAACATAGCCTGGATTACAACAAATCTGTCATACATCATCATGTCCATCTCAGTATGCAGCAACACTATATATTGTAGAACAACTTAGAAAGGGTTATATTAAATATTTGCCACATAACCATCTCAATTATGGTGTACCGATTCACACCTTAAAAACCCATAGAATTGAAGGTGCTACATTACTGTAGAGAAGGAAAAGTAACCTCCAACCGCCTCAAACACATTTTCAAATGCATTTGTGTCAGTTTTACTTTTGGTGATAAAAGGCTGTTCTGGCTTCACAGTTATTGAACTGCTTTACAATCAAATTCTACCAATTTCATCAAAAGTGAGCTGAAATCAGGTGGTTACTAATAAAGACTTGCTAATTAGATGCTCATAAAGGGTAAAATTCAGAAGTACATACCTATACATACTGTCTTTATTGGTACAGTTAGAAGTGTGAGTAAATACAGTTTATTAATAAAGTGTTTTTCAACTATAAAACAGAATGACTAATTGAATGAGATCAATTATATACCAGCTCTGAAAAGACTAATTAAAGATTTTTTTCTTGTTTTCTCCTCATGATGATATGCAGCTGCTTGTGTTTTTTGTTTTTGCCAATAAACATTATGTTCTGATATGTTTGTATGTTATGATATTTGTGCTGTTCTGACATGTTTTAGTAGTATGACGTATTATCATATCAATAAAGTACTCTATCCTTACATGTAGAAGTTTGTTTCTGCTTAAAATACAATTAGGTTTTGTTTTTTAAACTATTTGTATGAATAAAAGCATATTGCAAATTATTTAAAAATTGTTTTAAGATTAAATCATAGAAGACTTTAGAAACGAGGCCTTTGGTCTTGTACTGTACAGCACAGTATTCCAAACCATGAAATTCACTGTAAACAATGATGAGGCTGATTAAAACAGATACAAAAAAATGCTGAAATATACACATAAGACTTAACGTTTTACTAATTTAAACATCAGATTAGAGGTAACATATTTAATAAGCCGTTCAACATAAAGGTATGTTTGTGACACAGTCTCTATTATTCAGCAGCAAAGACAATACAAAGCGGGGCCTCTTCTCACAAATGCAACCACCGCAAATCATGTTCTGTTGAAGGTCACTTTGAATTGAACAGTACACGGGGGGCCTCTGCTCCATGTTGCGCTGTCAGGAATTTGAACAATAGGGTCATGTATCCTTTGGGTGCCAGGTCAGGTATAAAAGCAGCAGGGGTACATCAAGACACTTGTGCAGTCATTTTGAGCCAAAACCGTCTAAACTGTAGCCATGACCATGGGCAAGGTGTGTACAGCTGTAGCTTTTGATTCCATGCAGTCAAATATTGTCTAATTAATAATAGTTAGTCTAACATGAGAAAAAATATTATAAAATATGATATTATAATATTATAAAATATAAAATGAATTTGTACTTTATACAATCTATAGTACACTGTGGTGTCATCCTAATGGCTTCTTTTTTTTTTAGATCATCTTCTACGAGGACAGGAACTTCCAGGGTCGTTCCTATGAGACCAGCAACGACTGCGCTGACATGTCCTCCTACCTGAGCAGGTGCCACTCCTGCAGGGTGGAGAGCGGCTGCTTCATGGTCTATGACCGCACTAACTACATGGGAAACCAGTTCTTTGTCAGGAGGGGAGAGTACTCTGACTACCAGCGTATGGGCATGAGTGATTGCATCAGGTCCTGTCGCATGATCCCCATGGTACTATAACTCACTATTTCCTGTTCTTTTAAAATTACATTTTCTATGTATGAAAAATATTGAACCTGGTGGAATAACGGTATTTGAAAAAGGATTTCAATGGCTCATTTTCACTTATTTCAATTTACAGCACAGAGGCCAGTTCAGGATGAGAATCTATGAGAGGGAGAACTTTGGTGGTCAAATGCACGAGCTGATGGACGACTGTGACAACATGATGGACCGCTACCGTATGAACGAATGCCAGTCCTGCAACGTGATGGACGGCCACTGGCTGATGTACGAGCAGCCCCAATACAGAGGCAGGATGATGTACCTGAGGCCTGGAGAATACAGGAGCTTCAGGGAGATGGGCATGAGTGGCACCAGGTTCATGAGCATGAGGCGCATCATGGATTCCTGTTATTAAAGCACAAATGTATTAAGGCAAGATTTTAAATAAAACCTTGTGATTGTCTTTTAAATGAATTCCTCTGGTACTTATTACTAAATAGCCTTAAACACACAAAAAAATTCAACCTACTATCAAGGTAAAGAGGTTGCATAGATGGTAGATTTATGCACTAAAAAAGGTTATTAGGTTAAGCAACATGGATACAAACTGTTCTGTGTCATTACTTGCTCCAAATCTGAAAAGCCTACATACTGTTTATGTTTATCAATAACAGATACGGTATAAGTTTGATAACTGACTTCAAACTATACGTTGAAGAAGACTGACAACACGATTCTCCTTTGCACATGGTGGCCGCTTGAAATTAAATCAGTCAGGAGGTCAGTAAGTAACAAACATTTAAGGCACACTTTGTAATTACAATATAACATGTATGTTTGGAAGATAAAAGTATAGCATACATTTTTTATTAGGTTAACAAATTTAGCCTATTTTTTTATACAAGTGGTTCCAAACAAAGTGTAATATCCCAAGCAACAATGTTAGTCCTCTCACAAGGCACACAGCAAGCCTTACTGTACCATAGTAAGTCACATAAAGTGAGTGCAAAAATATTTATTTTGAATAACTGGAAAAAAAGAAAAAAATCATAGAGAATAACACCTGCTTACTTAAGCACGTCATATATCCTTATATTTATAAGCACTTGGTGTTGACTATATTATTATATATATGTAGTGTACAAAGTAATTCATAACATTGATTCACACTTGTTAAGAGGCTAAATATTTTCAGCATTGATTCTTGGTTTTTTACAACAAGATATTTAGTTTGTTACTCTGGCACGTAAAAACATATTAATCTTTTGTCATTTGGAACCAGTACTAGAACTTTAAAAAGGCTGATATTACAATGTTTGAATTCCAGTTGAGTGTGAAAGAGCCACGCACAGCCATCAGCCATGTTTGCATTGTGACTCATAATGGGAAAGGTACAGCAATTTGTTTTTGTAGTTCACCAGCATTTAGAAAATAAGATGGCAATTTTTGTGGAAATCACAAGACTTTTATGAACCATTAATTGACCATGAATCTGAATGAATAATTTAACATTCAACGTAAGGCCTAACCACAAATTAAAGTTATGTAACAATGAAAATTTAGGACAACAGGGAAAAAAATAATATTTAAACAGAATACAGTCCGACACCTAGACATAAATTCATCATGACGCATGAGACATGTAGATTATGATACAAAATTAGATAAATTAGTCATGACCAGTCAAACCAGGATGAATTTCATTGTTATGACATCAAGGAAATCGAAATATGATATTAAGTGATTTAAATACGTGCAATTTGAATTTTCGGAGCCCCTAGACTCCGCTTTACCAGCTGGACTGCTTGCTTCCCCTGCTCTAGTTCAGTTGCTACAGGGCATAGCCTACATCCCTAGTGTCAATGTTGGTTTCACCAATGTGTTGCTCTACTCCCGCACCATCGTAGGCACATTGGATGGGGTTAATGTTGTAAGCCTTCCCACAGGAGTGGTGTAGCCACTGTGGGGTCCCAAGTTTCTCATCAGTTTCTCATGCTATGCAGGATCAGACAGAGGCCATTGACCTGTCTCAATCTCCTGTTGAGGAGCAGGGTCAGGTGAGGTCCCTTCTTACTCAGTATACCCCAGTCTTTTCTGCTTATGATAGGGAAAGAAAGAATGATGGCAGTCTGCTCATGTGTGAAGACTGCCGGCAAATTAACAACAAAACACGGAAAGATGCATTTCCTCTGCCACATAACAAGCTTAGCAGATGACAATTGACTAAGTGGGTTGTTATCCATGTAGACCACACACCAAGACATGGAACAAGACACATATCAAGGACTCCCTGGGTGCACTGACAGGTGCATGCAGTTTTCCACGATGGACCTAGCCTATGGGTACAACTGCATTCTGCACTCCATTTGGGTTATTTGACTAGAACCACATGCCCTTTGGGCTTTGTAACGCCCCAAGCATCTTCTAGAAATTGATGCAACGAATATTCGGTGACCAACAATGTCACATCATTGCTTCTCAATGTTGATTACATTGTGGATTTCTCCTCCACAGTAGAACAACATCTTGAGAAGTTGGAGGTGGTGCTGGGTCGCTTTCGACAGGAAAGACCAAATTTGCATTTTTCAGGCGAGAGGTGTGCTACTTGGGCCATGTGATATCGGACAAGGGGGTTTCCACTGATCCAAGTAAGGTAGAAGTGGTAGCCAACTGGCAGCCTCCCACTACCATCTCCGAGCTGCGGTCTTTCCTGGAGTTCGCCAACAATTATCGTCAATTTGTAAAGGGCTTTGCCAAGTTGGCGGCCCCTCTACATAGGCTGGTGGCAGAGCTGGGAGGCACAGGTCCTAAAAGAGGGCAGTGTTGGGTGCCATTGGGAACTGGCGGAGGAGTTCCATAACAGTTTTTTAGGCACTGAAGACTGAGCTAACCACTGAACCAGCACTCGCTTGCGCTGACTTCTTACAACCCTTTGTTCTTGAGGTGGATGCAAGTTATGGTGGCCTTCGGGTGGTGCTTTCGCAGGTGTAAGGAGGTAAGGTCAGTCGAGGTCTGAGGCCCACAGAGTGCAATATGCAGAACTACAGTTTGATGAAGTTGAAGTTAGTGGGCACTCAAGTGGGCCATGACAGAGAAACGGAGACACTTTGACATGCAGCTAGGGGGAGCTGGGATTCGAACCACCAAACCTCCAATTATTAGACAACCCTCTCTACCTCCTGAGCTACAGCCACCCTGGAGATTTGACTGCCATGGTCCCCAACACTTCCCAAACCCTTACAGTAAGTCTTGCAGTTGTGTAGGGCTGAAGCAACCCAACCTACCATCACAGTCCTGCCTCATCATGCATCTTTCAACATGACTAATCTCCAACAGACTGATCCCGCTATCCAGGAAGTGTTGGTGTTTTGGAGTGGGAAGCGGCGTCCCAACCTGGAGGAGCGACACAAGTCTCTCGATCAGCATTGGCTTTACTCCAACAGTGGGACAGCCTGGTTGAGAGGAGTGGATTCCTCTATCGCCAGGTTTTTCGCCCTGATGGTGCTGAGCCAGTGCTCCAGCTGCTGTTGCCGGATGCCTTAAAGGAGGAGGTGCTGACTCAGGCTCGCCAGGAGCATGGCCATCAAAGTGGAGAGAGAACACTGGAGCTACTGCAGCCACGGTGTTACTGGCCAGGTTTGTCCTCTTAGGTGGCGCAGTGGTGCCAGGCCTGTGAGTGGTGCCAAGTGGCCAAGGATACCCAACCGGCTGCTCGTAGGTTAAGGGGACATTTGTTTGCTTCCTGACCTAATGAGATTACAACATTGATTACACCATGTTGGAACCTGCCAATACTGGACTGGCAATGTCCTGGTGATGATGGATGTCTTCACACTGGTTGTTCCCACACGCAATCAATGTGCCTCTACTGTGGCATAGGTTTTGGTGGTAGAGTGGTTTTACAGGTTTGGTGTTCCAGCTCGTATACACTCAGACCAGGGCTGCAATTTCAAGAGTGTTCTAATCCAGCAGCTTTGTGGCCTTGACGACATTGAGGCATATCGTACAACCCTGTACCATCCAGCAGGCAATGGCCAATGTGAACGCTTCAATAGGACCCCTCCAACTTGTTGCGCAACTTGAGTTCCTGCTTTCCACAGGTACTCTATTGTTTTAACACTACTACCCATTAGGCCACTGGTGAGTCACCCTTTTTCCTGACGTTCAGCCAGGAACCCCGGCGACCAGTTGATTTCCTGCTGGGTAGAGTTCAATAGCCTTTTGGCAGATGTTGACGAGTGGATTCAGGAGCACCAGACCCAACTATGGATTGCCTCTGGAGGGGCTAGGGAGCAGTTGAAAACTGAAAAGAAGAACCATGACAGCATGTTCACGATGCACCACTGAAGGAGCATAAGTTGGTATTGCTGCGTGATTTCCATGGCAGAGGACATCATAAAATCCAAGATCTCAGGAGCTCTGTGGCATTCCAAGTCCTGAATGCACCTCAGGAGGGTGGATAGGTATAGGTAATGCTAGGCAAGTCAGTCGTACCCTGTTAAAGGCCATGGTCAGAAAGGACTCCCCAGATGGTGCCTCCACCAATAATCCACTCCTCGTCAATGAGCCACCCTCAGAGAACGACTTGTTATGTGACGGTGATTTGTTGGTCCTCTGGCGCGATCAGCATTCAAATGTCTACCATCTTCTCAGGTCTGTGGGGGAAGTAGCACATGAGGCCACAAGCTCTCTTGGCCCTGTATATATTGCAGTTTCTGCCTGCTTTCGGTTTTGGAACTAGCCCAGGTACTCTATGTCTTGACTGGCTCATCAGGTCAACAATGCAAGATGGAGGAGTAGATTGTAGCTGAACGGAGCTGCAGTATATTTTGCTCCAGTTTACGTGGTCCCATATGTTTTGCTCTCAAATGCTCAGTGATCGACAGCCAATCAGTGTATGCAAGCATATTATTAATGCAGGTAGCGGTCCTCTTGGGGCACTTATGTGGGTCTTAAAGTGCACGCTAGCCACCTGCCTACTAGCCTAGCCTCACCGGCTGGCCTCGTGTCGGATCCAGGGCTTGCTAGTCACTAGCCTAGGACTGTTGACACCCTCGACAGTCCCAAGTGCCTCCCCCAAAAAAGCTATATCCCTGATCACATCCTGGCTCCTTGACATCCGCCTCCCTGGCCTGCTGTTCTTTGCTGCCCAAGGGCTCGTCTTCGCTGCTGCCCCGCACCCCAGAGCCTGCCTGCCCATCACCACAGCTCCAGCGGGCCCCCTCCTATGCTGCCGGCCTCCTGCTAGGCCTCCAGAGGGCCCCTGCCTTCACCTCCGACCTCCAGGTCCTCGCCTTTTCTCAAAATTGTGACAATAAAATGCAATATAAAAGATTCCTTGCATTGGAAAAACATTTGTTGAATATGTGTTTTACTATACCTATTGCTCCTGCTGCTGCTGCAGCTGATTCTGTTGACAATGCTAATGATAGGGTGGCAATAGTGGAAACAATAATTTGTGTTTCAGTCGCTGTCTTACACAGTTTTAACAAGGCACATCGTTTGAAATGAACAAAATGAGTATGAAAAACTGGTGTATTCAAAACATCTACAGAGCAAAGTAAGGTTTGAGCACATGCACAGTGTATCACTTTCTGGTGTCACTAAATTTGAGGATTCATTGAAGAAAAGATGATGCCTTTCCAACACACATCAACCGCAATATCACACAGTTTTACCAAACACTCAACAACCCCCAGCCCCAGACTGTCTGGTTATACCTGCCCAACTGGCGATATTATTTGATGGAAAATCAGACATGGTTCTGGGGGTACATATGTATGTCCTTCATTTTATGAAATGTTTGAGTCACCCCATAACATAATTGTAAACACAGATGCAAAGTCTGTTTTACAATCGAGTGTCTTACCCATCCAAGCGATACCATGGAAAGCAGTGCAGGTAAAGGCATATGCAAATCTCGATTTTGTTCTGATCAACACAAATTAAATAAGAAACAACATAATTTGATACCATGTGATACACTAGTACTTTGAGACATGTGGCAGATCCTATAGAAAATGGGAAAAGGGTGTTCAGTTGTTCTGTGCCCACACTGCGGTGAAGAGAGACGGGGAGGAGATGTGTTCGGTAGGAACACATAAGATGTGTTCAAAAAAGGAAGGTAATAAGCTGGAGGCAGATAAAAATGTGTACCAACAAGGCGGTGAGGAGCTGCAACAAGCTTCTTCTAAACTCATTGTGGGGTAGATTTAGCATTAGGAATAATGTTCAATGATCATTATGATGTGCAGTTTTGTTTCATCTCAGATGATGTGGCAATAGTGCAGTGGTGTCATGCTGACAGCAGCTCTCTAGTGAAAGATTTAAGCATCTTCATAGTAGCCATGACAACAGCGGACTCATGCTCTGTGATGTGATAAATTCCAACAATGTGTTACTTGGTTTTTACTGGAGATTACAGCATCCATTTAGTTTGCTGGTATTTTGTCAAGAGCATTCTGAAAAAATGCATGTTTAATAACATGTTTATATACCAAATATTTTTCATAGGCCTTTAATGATGCCACCAGCTCAGCCGACGGATATATTCGTATTGATTATAAAGCCAAGGCGCTGGATTACTTAAAGGGACATTCTGGTGTAAATTTAATCCATGGTCTAAATCACCGTGAAACTGTGTTAGACTCCCGTGGAGATCAGATGCCCCGGACTATGTGCTGAGACCCTATTTGTACTGTTGCTGAAGTTTGGTGCTGTTCTGAGCATTTTTTGTCGCTTTTTGGTGGCGGTTTATATTTGGACCCATTTACTGCAATGTATTCTTGTCGTGCGGTCGTTTCTGAGGTTGATAAAACTCCGTAAATTAGCGGTCTGCTAACTTGATCTCTCGAGAGGGAGTCTAACACAGTTTCACGGTGATTTAGACCATGGATTAAATTGACACCGGAATATCCCTTTAAGACTCAGAACCACTTCGCGATCAGATCATCTGGTTGTATACATTTCTAAAAAATAGAAGGTGTAACAATGTCACTGCATATGCAGAAGAGTCTGGTTCTGTTGGAGCTGTTATTTAAATTGAAGCCAAGTGTGCGAAGGGTTATTTTAGGCAACGCAAGGGCAGACTTTGTTTATGCGCTCTGTGAAATAGCTTTCAATGTAGTGCACGGCAACATCCCATTGTTCTTATGTTCTTTAATAGCTACAGAAGTCCAAATCATGAGCAAATTTTGGTGTAATTTAAAATGAGTATTTCTCTAAACCATTGAAAGATCTACAAATCATTATTTTCATATGATCAATGGGACAAAAGACTTTGTGTAATGTGAAGGTTTCTAATGACTTTGAGGTTGTTTGACCACAGCTAATCCATTAATTCCGTAGCGATTCATTGAAACACAATACCATTGTAATATTTACATGCACAGACTATTCCAATGCATTATATTATGCTTTTTATGTATTATTCAGTCATTTGCTAAGTTTTTACATAACCTATACATTAGGTCCTAAAGTATAGGTTTTTCTGAGATGTCTGCAACTTTTGGCCCGGAGGAAAACCTTCTTGTAGTCTTGAACACTAAGAATGACAACATATTTTTGGCACCAAGGTATGTCCTGTCTGATTTCCTGTCAGGATGTTGATTTTGATGGGTTGTGTAAATCTTAAAACTCTGTAATTTTTAAATTAGCCTTCTGTAAATTATATTACATTGACAGTATTTTCTGTTTTTCTTTCATTTCAGATTTACTCACTGGCCACCATCAAGGACCACAACACAATACATGTCACATGGAACAGCCTTGCCCATACGTAGACGTGAGGTGGGGAAGAGGATGAATTGGACGGGGATAAATGAGAAAAAATCTTTCAGCCAGATGGCATCAAAGACTCTGCTCTGTCCCAGTAATTCTAATAAAAACAATTTGAAGTCACACTGCGTTTTGTATAAGCCTTTTAGTGGCTTGCCCCCTAGTGGTCTGCAAATAGATTTGGTAAAATATCACATTTACAATTCAGTGTTTCTTAAACTGTCTGTGACTTTGAATGACTCCAAAGCCTCATAGTGAGTACAACAGATGTGTTGTTTTTAATGTTAAATGAACTCATATGTAAAATCAATCACTGGTTTTTAAATTGGCTGTTTTGTTGTGTTGTCAGACTTCATGTAGTCTTGCTGACCGTTTTGTGACTTTTTTAGCAACATGTGCTTGCATAACATATGTTCGTTGGTATTATGATTTGTTTCAGAAACAGTCAGCGCAGTGGGTTTTATGAGACTGAAATGTTCTGGTTTGGAACCAGACATTGCTTCACTGATGTCTCAGAAAATCACCCCAGTAATAACTTTCCCAGTAATATTTTCATGTCTGTAAACATCATTTAAAGTTAGGATCCCAGCATCTTGAAATGTGTACCTAAAGTTAGAATGAAAAAGAAAATAAATAGATTTTGATTATATTTAGGCTCCCATTTCATTTTTTCCAGTAATACATTTCAAAGTACTTGCATTTTTGTAATAACCTCTATTGAGTAAGTGAAAGTTTCATAGCTGACTGCTGTGTAGTTTTATTTAACATGAGCCTCACTGATAGGCTCCGCTAGAATGACAGGGTGGCTTAAAGGATAGGATAGGCTCTGATTTTTTCATGTGGTGACTGAATTGGGTCATTATAAATAAAGCCAGACTTATAATAAGTATTTTGGCATTTATAAAGAAAAGGAAATGTTTATTCTGTGATCATTTATTTCGGTTTCTGACAGGTGAGCCATTTTGAACAAGGGACCTGGAAAGGGACTAGACCAAATAAGCCACTTAATTAACAAACCCAAATCAAATTCAGGCCAGATCAGATCTGGCCTGATGGACGATTGTTGAGATGTTTTCTGAGCAGATACGAGTCGGGTGTGAGCTACAGCCAGTCTGGATCCATGATCCTTATCTGTTCCGGATCCGTCTTGTTGTGCAAGTGGACTCCGATCTGGATCCATTCTGAGCATCCATTCCTGACCATGAGCTATCTGGGCTGCATCACAGCAGCCAACTCCAAAGTGCTCCTAGCTGGCCTCCTTATGGACGTAATACAAAATTATTGCCTGTAAAGACCTCCTGATAACCTAATAGACAACAGTCTTTGCCAATTCATTTTTAAAAAGCAATGTCCAATGGGGAAACTCCCAACGCTCAGCCAGCAGCACCAATATGTAACTTTGTCACTCAGGCAGTAGGTAAGGCAGTTAGTCACTGACCACCACGGTTATAAAGCTGAACTTGCAGTCAAACCAACAAGTAATCATATAAGAAGACAACCTAGTTAAACTGCTGGCTGATTTCAACCTGCATGACTACCTGAACTGTGGATGCTGTTAGATCTCTGCAATAACTTTGGTGGGTACAAACTTATGATAACAGAGATAATGGCCAAACCTCCAAATACAAGAAACAAAAAAAATTAAGATCCCAGTTGCATTAAACTGCAGTTATATTTTTTAAGAATAAAGATATTTTTCATGTGAACAAGCCATGAATAGGATGAGAAATTATCATCACATTAAATTTAGTCATGTTTATATGGCCTGTTATTAAGTTCAGGTTTAATAGCAGCTATAAATCCTGACTTAGTGATGGAATTCAGTTAGATAGTTAGTTATGTGAACAAGTAGGGACAAACCATACAAAAGAAGCAAGAGCTGTAGAAATACGGTTATGAATTACACATCATTTTTATTCACTTAAGTCAGAAAGAGAAGTCTAGCACATATCAGTGATGCGCCTCATGCTCATGAACCTGGTGCCACTCATGCCCATCTCCCTGAAGCTCCTGTACTCTCCGGGCCTCAGGTACATCATCCTGCCTCTGTATTGGGGCTGCTCGTACATCAGCCAGTGGCCGTCCATCACGTTGCAGGACATGCAGTCGTTCATACGGTAGCGCTCCATGATGTTGTCGCAGTCGTCCATCAGCTCATTCATCTGACCGCCGAAGTTCTCCCTCTCATAGATCCTCATCCTGAACTGGCCTCTGTGCTGTAATAGAGAACAGGAAAAATGTAAGTATGGCCATTACCACATGTTCTAAAATTAAGACTTAAGCAAAAATCAAATCTCTTACGAAGGGGATCATTCTGCAGGATCTGATGTTGTCGAACATCATTCCCATGCTCATCATGCGCTGCATGTCATGGTACTCTCCCCTCCTCAAGAAGAACTGCATGCCCATGAAGTTGGGACGTTCATAGACCATGAAGCAGCCGCTCTCCACCCTGCAGGACTGGCACCTGCTCAGGTAGGAGGACATGTCGGAGCAGTCGCTCATGCACTCATAGGAGCGACCCTGGAAATTCCTCTCCTCGTAGAAGATGATCTGAAACAGAGAACAGAGGGAAGATCTGGGTGTAAGAATCAAGCTGTGATCATATCAGTGCCAAGAATAACACTGTGACTGAATTTGCAGTGTGAATTTTTTATTTATTTTTTTTCAATATGTGAAAATATAAGTAAACATCCCATTACCTTGCCCATGATGGTAGTTTAGGTTGTTCCCAGTGGATGGTTCAACTTGCTCTGCCTATTGCATCGCTCCAGCGCCTTTTTATACAAAATCCCAGGGACCACGATGTGTTGTTATTCAAATGTGCAAAGCTGATGAATTAGCAGTATGACTTTTGCTGAACGGGGCCTATAAATGCATGACAATGGTTCTCTATCCATACATTTCTGGCAGCGGTCATCTGCATTGTCTATTATAAGCATAAGCTTTGTGTGTTTCATTCCCAGTCAGAAGGTTCTCCACATATGGCCCGATCACCACTGATGGAAAGAAAATGACATCAGGCCACATCTCTTACAATTACATGAGAAACCCAGAAGTAGTAAAAATATTTAGTTGGCATAAAGAATTAAACATACTGACTTTGTGTTTTTGTATTTTCACAAGTTTCCCCCCACTGATAACAAATCCTGTTTTGTAAAGAAAAGAATGTAGTTTAATGTGATCTAATGTAAATGAAGTGCAATGTGTACATGTAATTATTTTACTTGTGTTGTTATGTAACCTACATTGGAAGTTATAATCTCTAAAGATTTGTGAGTAACACTAAGGCATGTTGCTAATTTAGAATAAGTTTAATATTTTATTTGTTGTTGTTTTTTCTAGTCCCTAATAAATAAATGAGCAAAACAGCAATGCTTTTGCATGGTAGGAGTTAAGCAACTAGGATGTGATGAAGCAGCTCAATTTTAATCTATTTAAATTATAGATTCAATGTCTTTCTTGCAAACAAAATGAATTAGGAATTTTAAAACATGGACCATCCAGGTTGTCCGTATGAGCAGAGGAATTTATTCAAATGATGAAAACTGATATTAACTTTATATTATATAGTATGGATGAATTGATTAAAAAACATGTCATTTTAATTTTTTAATGGTCAGTAATCATTTGATTGAGCACTGTTCAATGTGTCAAAAGTCAAACCTTAAAAAAAAGGTGTTATAGGCCGGGGTATCAACTTCAGAAGGCTCCAGTTGATACACAAGTGCATCTCTGCACCTTTGTTTTCTGTTTTTTGCACATTTTCAACTTGCAGAGTTCAAATAAGTGTAGAGTATGCCACTTAAATTGTATCAATAAAAATAAAATGTGCCAAAGTATAGTGGAGAAACAGAATAAATCATGACATACATGAAACAAACAAAAAAAATGCAGCAAACAGTCAGATCTGTGTGAAGTGAAAAGGAGACTGTAACTGTTCTCAAATGAATACATTCTCTCTCTATTACTTCATACAGTGGTGGTCTCGTGCTGTCTGCAGGGCAGGGGCAAAATTCATGGAAAGAGCTGCAAGGAGTGCAAAAATTCTGTGTTCATTTATATGTTGATATAGTTCCAGTAAAAATGTTTTAAGGTAGTTAAACACTGACAAATTATTGTTCTTGTACAGTTTTATTACCTGTATTATCATTCCTACAAAATATCCTTAAATAAATAATCTTATTTATATTATTGATCCTATCCTACCCTAAAAATGTCCTAAATAGATAAAATGATGCTGTCCTATCATGTACTAAACAAGTAGGACATGGACAATTTGTTGTTATTATCATTATTATTATTATTATTATTATTATTATTATTATTATTATTATATATTAAAAATAATAGGAATAATATTATTATTTTTCTTGAAATGTGTTTGAAATTAGCAGTAAATTTGGATTGAACCTTGGCTAGCAAATTTTATCTATCTTTTTTCCTATTTTTCACTACTAAACTCTGCCATTTTGACACTCAAAATTACACGTGTAACTGGAAGACCAACGTTTGTTGAGCAGGTTAGCAGAAAAAATTAAAACAGGAATGCAAATATTGAATGATCAACATTTGTTGTATCAATAATACTCCCTGTGGATCCCACCGCCTGCAAAGAAAAGCATTGGGGCAGGGTGCTTTGCTAGCTGGTTGGGAGCTTGGCATTCTGGCTCCTGGCATTACAGACCCGGCAAGGAAAAATGTCACCTTTCTTGCAGTGAAGGAGTTGGTGCAGGAGGTGGAGCGATACCAACTAGATATAATTGGTTGGGCTAAATGGTTGTCCATTGTTAAAAGCATCCAGTTGGTGTTGGGATACTCACAAGCCCCCAGCTGAGCGTTGAAAAACCTGGAAGGTTAGTGAGTGTGCTTTGTTACTGGACTGTGCATGTCATGGACTTGCCATGTCTTGGTACCAGAATACCAAAGATCAAAGATCAGACCTTGTAGTCAAATCATCAGACCATTGTCTGGAGCACAATTGTCAACGGGTGATGAAATGGATGAGATGTCATGGTAGGCTGTCGAACAAACATGGTAAACACAAATGTTAAGCGAAGGTGAACTGGGGGCTTCTGGCGAAGGCCATAGGTCTCTAACTCCCACATCTAGAGCAGTCATATGCATCCATGTGGCCCCCGAATCCAGGCATGGCAAGGTTCGCCAAGATCAGGGATCTGGGGCTGTGCTCTTCATTCTGCTCCTTGGTCTTGAACTTTCTGAGTGGCAGACCACAGGTGGTGAAGATCTAAAATCTTCCTGTGTCCTGCGTCCTGAGCCCCCTGCTCTACTCCCTGTACCACCATGATTTTACAGCCACACATAGCACCAACACCATTGTGAAATTCGCAGATGACACATCACTAAAGATCTACGGGACCCTGGTGGAGAAGGTGAGCAGCTATAGGTACCTCAGAGTTCATATCTATGAGGCCTTAACATGGACAACACAAATCAACTCACTGATGATGAAGGCTAGGCAGCGCCTGTATCACCTCAGACGTCTGAAGAAATTTAAGATCTCTACAGGGCTGCAGAAAACCTTCTTCTCTGCCAATATCCAGTCTGTCATCTCTGGAAGCTACTTGAACTGTTTGTTAAGCTGCCTTCTGGCAAGCACCTACGCAGTGCCATGGCCAGGGCTGGGCGTCTGAGGAGGAACTTCTTCCCTCTGGCCATTCGGACAATAAACTCTCAATAAACAACATAACACACACTCAGCACACACCATATATCACACATACACACCCTGCTACTTTGCACTCAGTCGTCTTCTTCTTTTTCTGTAAATACTTTTGTCATTGTCTCTTATTTATATCTAATTCTTGTTTAGAATTAAAAACTTTTTTTTTTGTCTGTAATTTTATTGTCTTTTTCAGTTCAATTTCTTTTTCTTTTGTTAGATATTTTTTAGGTGCAATAAGTGACGAATGTGAAGACACATATGTATAACATGGCACAAGACAAGACAGCCCAGCCCAGTCCCCAAGTCCCCACAGCCCCTCTGGGGCCAGAGAAAACCCACAGTATGAAAGTGTGGATGGTACAACAACAAAAACAAATAATAATAATAAGTAAATAGAATAAAAATAATAGTAATAATCAAGTAGAAAAAAAATAAGAAAAAAAATAATAATAATAATAAATAAAAAAGAAAAATAATAAGGATAATAACAGTGATAGTAATACATCAAAAGGGAAAGGAAGGTGGAAAAGAGAAAAGAGAAATGTATAATATAATTAAAAAATATATACACTACATACATGCAAACATACAAACACTCACATATACTGTGTACTAAGAAACTGTGTACTAAGAAATTTTTTTTTTAAGTAAGCAAAATGATAGAAAAAAAAGGAGCAGAGCAGTTATCATAGGGAGAATTATATAATATATAGCTGATAGTTGATTGATAGTAACAGAGATGGTAAAAAACAGATAATAACTAAAGTATCACATATATACAAACATACATATACCCTCCCAGCACACACTCACACAGACACAGAGACACACATCCCCTCCCCACTCACCCTTATTCGTTCTTATTTATATTTTATCTATTTATTTTGGTTTTAGACTTTATTTTATATCTATTGGTTATGCTGTTTATTGTTAATGAGCTTGTGGGGATGTGTGTGGGTTCCATTCCAGGGAGGGAAACAATTTCAGTTTTGGAAAGTGATAAAAGGATTCTGGTTTCGTTGAAGGCTGATATATTGTTCTTGTATGAGGCTGCCATTTTTTTCTATTCAGATGATTCATTGAGAAGGATTATGCAGTGGTTGATGTGAAGTGATTGCTTTGATTCCCAGTTTAGAAGGACTGTTTTCTCGGCGATAGTTAGAGATATGCGCAGCAGGTGTCTCTATTTGGTTGGGATGTCGGTTTGTGTGGTGTCTCCGAGCAGGTAGAGACGAAGGGGTTGAAGGGCTTCTGCAACCCAATATGCTAGAAAGTGTCATTGTGACTGTTGTCCAAAAGGAGTGAACTGGTTGGCATGTCCAGGTGGCGTGGAAGTAATCATCAGTGTAACCCAGCATGCACTCAGTTTATTTTCGTATCTAAATTTTACTTTTGGGTTGACTTATTTTTTTTGCACAGTTGACAGAGTGGTTGCAACTTCATTTAACTGCTGCTGTATTTGTATAATTGCATGTGATAAATAAACCTTTGAATCTTAAATTTTCAGTCTTCAATGCCTACACCGTAGAGGAGGCTGGTGGGAGCTGTGGTCAGAGGCTCTTAGCAGCAACTGGAAACCTGTTGATAGACACCAGCGGGGAAGGAGGCTACAAAGCTAAAGAAGGAGGCTTTCAGGCTTCATTGGACCAGGGGTCTCCTGAAGTAGCAGACAGTACGTGGGGCCAGAATGCAGAAAGGCTGCAGGTTTGTTAGCCACTAAAGTGAAAACCTAGGTGTTGGAGGAGTTCTGGGAGGCTATTGAGAATGACTTTTGTTTGGCCTCAAGGAAGTTCTTTCAAATCATTTGGTGATTCCTGAAAGAAAGCAGGGCTTGGCTCAAGCTATGTTTAGCCAAGGAGCCAGACCCAGAAGGGGTATATTGTTTAGCAGAAGAAAGAACACTTTGAGTAGGTCCTGAACCCAACCAACACATCCTCTGTGGAGGAAGGCAGGGGAGTTTTCATATTTTTGGAAGAGGTCATTGTGGTAGTTAAAAGCCACTGTGGACATCATGGTCTGTCTTGACTGACACACCTTTTTTAGTGTTGCTTGGAGGTTAGGAACAGTACCTGTGGAGTTGCAGACCATGGGGGAGATTTTTTTTTATATAAAGGGGTACTGGTTGCACTCAGCATTCCCAGGAAAAGGTTTTTTTCAGAAGGCTCAGATTGTCGGACCTCCAATTCAGGAGGGTCAATGCAAATTCTGTCCTGAATTTGCATCGACCCTCGATGCAAATTCAGTGAAACAAGTTTTTCAGTGGGTGTCGGACTCCCCCACACCCTCCAATCCTATTGGAAAATGTCCAAATGGTCAACCCCAAAACTGCATCTCTGTTTTTTTGGTATGCAAAGTGGTTCCTTTCGCTTCATTTTACAACTCTATCGTGTTGAATGTAAAGTGGCCTGGGATGGAAGTCAGCACCTCCAAGTCTAAGGCTATGGTTCTCTGCTCTAAAATGATGGAGTTTGAGTATCTTCGGATCTTATTCATCGGTGATTTTTAAACAGAGAATGAGATGGACAGGTGGACTGGTGCAGCATCGGTAGTAATGCAAGCATTGTATGGGACTGTTGAGATGAGGAGGAAGCTGAGCCAGCTTCACTAGTCAATATACATGCCATCCCTCATCTATACTCATACCTTTATCAACAGAAAGAAGGAGATTGTGGGTAAAAGAGGCAGAATTGAGTTTGTTCTCTGGGGTGGCTGAGCTAAGCCTGAGAGATGGCTTAGTCGTGCAGTGGGGGCTTACAAACACAGTCTTCTTACTGATATAGGAGTGAGCTCAGTTGGTTCAGTCATGAATAGGATGCCTCCTGGCACCTTCCCTTTTAGGTTTTTCAGGCTGGTTTTACAGGGATAACACCCATGGTAGATCCAGAACTTGCTGGTGGAATCATATATTTCATCTGGCCTGTGAAAACTTTGGGATCCCCCAGGAGCAGCTGAAATATGTTGCTCGGGAGAGGGACGTCTGTAATACTATGCTTAACCTGCTGTCTCTGGCATAATGGAAATAAACAGTTTTCCAGCACACACTTCGTGGTTCAGGTTTCAGGGCAATTGTCCACTGATCACAGGGTTGATGGTTTGATCCCCAGCTCCCTCTGTCCACATGTTGAAGTGTCTTTGGTCAAGAGGCTAATCCCCCCCAGTGTGTCAATGTGTGACTGTATGAATGTGAAGGGGAAACAAAACATTTAAAGCGCTTTAGATCAAAGCTCTATAAAAAATGCAATACATTTACCAATTTTTTTTTAGACATGATTTAAAATGTTTCACCTATTCAGCAAAGATATTTCATATATTTGGAGAATAGATTCACAGAAATACTGGGGACAGGAAGTTAATTTTGAGAGAATTTCTGAACATTTTTGAAAAGTTTTGATTTCTATTATTCAGTTCTATTTAACACAATTGTTATATACACTAGTTAAAGTATTAAGAATATATTGTGGCACTGTTACCAGTGCTCCCTTGAAATTAAAAGTTTCTCTTGATTTGGCAAAAAATAGATTAAGAATAGAGTTATGTGCCAACAACTCTAGATTGACCTGCATGAAGGAGATTAATCGAATCATTTCAAATAGACAGCCCAAGCTTAATGTTATAACTGTTCCGTGTGTGTGTGTGTGTGTTTGAGAGCAGAAGAGTTGTGGTAATGGTGAAATGTAGGTTTCTCTTGATTTGGCATATGACTTGTACTTTGAGGAAAAAACTAATTTTGAGGAATTTAATAAGTAGGCCAAAATCTGTTTAATTACTGTTAAATTGTGGCGTACATCATTTTAGCTATGGGAAAATGTGGTATTTTTATGTTAGGATTTATAGTTATATATATTGGATTATTACATGGTGATTATAAACAACAGTTAAAATAAGTGAGTTACAGAAATTAGAGATAAAGGAAAAGATTTAAAAGGTGTTGCCCACTTGATTGATAATATTTGCTGGATTGGCTGTAGTTCTGTTATGGCTACTTGCCCCTTGTGCTGACTACATGTAGAAAGTAAATACTATTAAAAAAAAGGTCATTTTTTTTCCTCTTGTTCACAGTAAGTAAGTACAAGATCTGCAAACCACACAGTTAAAGTGTTGGCAGCCCTTTATTGTCTTAATAATGCTCCTTTGCTCACATAGCTAGATGTCTTTCATATCCGATCTTAGACAAATCAATGAAAAAAACAAATTCACAAAGAAGGTTAAAAATTCAACATCTTTAATAAACAAAGTGTTTGATATTTACAGCAAGGTTTCGCTTAATGGCTAAAATTCGGTGACCCTCCTGAAGGACCCGACAATGGCGCAGGTGGCGCACCAGTCACGGTACCTTCTGTACTCCCCAGTTCTCAGGAAGTACTGTCTGCCTCGGTAGTTGGGGTACTCATAGAAGATCCAGTAGCCGTTCATAACATTACAGGAGTAGACATGGCGGTGATGGAAACGGTCAGACACACAGGGACAGTCATCCATGAACTCCATCATGTGGCCACTGAAGTCAGGCTTTTCATAGATGCGCAATCTGTAGGATCCTCGATACTGTTGGACCAAAAACAAAGTTTAATCACATAATATGTCTTCTCTAACCACAAGACTGTGACAAATAAAGCTTTCTAAATCCTTTATCTATATTGTATTACATTTTGAAATGAACAGACTTCAAAGAGCTTTCCTAAAATTTTGAACTTGCGATCTGTATTGGCTTTTCTATTTTTTACAAAAACATCCCACTTACCACTGGGATCATCCGGCACGAACGGATACAGCTACTAAAGCCCATCCACCTCTGGTAGTCAGGATACTCTCCCCTTCTCATGAAGTACTGGTGGCCCATGAAGTTGGGTCGTTCATAGATCATGAAGCAGCCACTCTCCACCCTGATGGAGTTGCAGCGGCTGAAGTACGAGTGAAGGTCTGTGCAGTCATTGCTGCACTCATAGCTCCGACCCTGGAAGTTTTTGTCCTCGTAAAAGATAATCTGGTGGAAAATAAAAGTACGAAATGACAAACTGTTGTGTAAACTTTGCCTAATGTTTCAGCAAAAAGAAAAGAAAAAGCATTCAGCCCTGTGTTCAACATTAAAATAGACAGAGCATTTTGGAAAACTTTGTAGCAATTCACATTTAATCTGGGGAGAGAGGAAAAACAGTACTTACCTTGCCCATGGTCTCCGTTGGAGAGATTCCCCATGTTTTCAGGGCTTTTTATACTACCTCTTGACAAACAAAGTATTGTTATTCAAATTCTCTCATAGTTATAATTGAAGGCTACTGGCACATGTTTACCTTTTTGTTGGAGCACAACATTGGGTCAGAAATATGGATTTGTATTTGAAAAAAAGGATAAATAATTAACTGGTTTGGTGTTTTGACTTGCATGGACAAAGGAAAAGACTAGTATGGTATCCACACATCCAGTGGACAAAGGCTGAAGAACAATATGGAACAGCCCTTTCGCATTAAATATGTTGCGTAACAGAGCAGTAGGCCATTCTCTCTCCCTAATGCTCTACCTGAGCAACCCCACTGTATGCAAATAAGTAAGTGTATACTGTGCCGTCGCTCTGTATGCTCCACTGGACATAAAGACTTTATTAGGAATTTGTACATCATTATTTGTACCCGCAGTTTGTTTTCTCAGCTGTATTTGTGTGGGATGCAACCTTTACTTCATTTACTAACTCCACATTTACTTTCAAGTTCGGGTGTGGTTCAGTATTGTGTTTAACCACTTGTCTCAACTTTATGGACTACAATTCCCTTGATGTATCACAGCTATGTTTGACTTTTTAGAGACTTTTATTTGTCTTCATTTTTGGTCCAACTACAGTTAATAATGACTATTACTGTAAGACTATTACTTTGTTCGTCACAGGTCGGGTGTATGTTTTCAGTTTAATTGCATAAAATGACCTGTCCTGTAAAGTACTTTCCATGGTATCATACTAACCAGTGATAGTTTTATTTGATTGTTGGGACTACAGAGGATATGTTGCAACCTTCCTTTCGCTTCATCCTCTCTATCAACATAACCTTAAATGTAGTGCTATTTTTATCTTAAAATGTAAACTTATATAAATGTCTAAATTTTATCGAGTAATAATGTTACTAATGGTCACATCAACATTTGATATAATTTAGTTATATGAAGTAATTGTAATTATAGTGATTTTGTAATGAATGCAGGATGCTTAAAATAAAATAAAAACTTAGATTTTTGTGGGAACCCTTTTTCAGCCCAAAGAATAATATAATTGGATCATTTTTCCCTCATATTTAATTTGCTAAATTTTAAGAGAGAATGTGTATGATTCTCATAATCAACAAAGTGTAATTTAAAACATATCAGTAGGGTGATAGGTTTATGTTAGTCATACAAATAAAATCTTGATTTTTTTATTTATTTTTGATTTGGTATTACTATTATTTTTACTTGGAGCTGAAACTGTTTTCCCACTGAGCATTTACAAATATGTGCTTATATTATTTGTAACATATTTGAGACAGTGCCTGTGTCCTGCTTTGATCAGTAGTAAAGGATCATCCTGATCTTTTACTTTTGATCTCATATTCTGTCATTTACTGTTGTGTCTGTCCAGAATCACTGCATTTGTGACATTCAGGTCACCTTTTCATGTTTCCTGTCCCACACAATCTGTGTTGCTGTACTCTCTATGCAGTGTTCTGTAATCATATAGATC
Source organism: Sparus aurata (assembly GCF_900880675.1). NCBI lineage: Eukaryota > Metazoa > Chordata > Actinopteri > Spariformes > Sparidae > Sparus > Sparus aurata. The sequence goes on along the minus strand of NC_044195.1, from coordinate 5,712,200 downwards.
AATTCTGCCAGCAGACACCAGTTAATCCGACTGGGGGCACATAGTGGGAAAGGGCATTTCTGGCATTGTTCAGTATGGTATGCCTGAACATAGAGGAGATTAAACCAGAGGGGACAAGCTAACCAGAAGCTGTGGTAGATACATTGAGTAGCCCACAGATGCTTGACAGTAGATGTTTTCCCTACTGTAACAACTGGAAGGATAAATTTGCGCTCATAAATTCTAGAAGTATTTCATAGTAGTTATTCTTTCTAGAGAACTGGGTGCCAATTGTGAGGTAAAAAAAACACACAGCTGGCAGATAAACAGAATAAAACAATGTTTTATTAAGCAGTAAAAGTTTATTTGGAAAACAGACAGTTAAACTCAAGGAAAGATGCATTTCATCAAAGCTTGACTTCAGTTGAAGTCAGTGATTCTTCTGAGGGAACCGACTCTCGGGCTGACGCCTCCCCAGTCGCTGTATCTCCTGTACTCTCCAGGCCTCAGATAGTACGCTCTGCCCTTGTAGTTGGGTTGGTCATACAGCAGCCAGTGGCCATCCACCACATTACAGGAGTTGAAGTCAGACATGTTGAGACGGTCCTGGACATTTGGACAGTCGTCCTCCAGCTCATGCATCTGGCCGGTCATGTCGGAGCGTTCGTAAAGCCTCACTCTATAGGAGCCTTGGTGCTGGAACAGGATGAAAAACTATGTTACTATGTCCAGTACAATAATACATCTCATTGATATACAAATATATCTCAGTTAACTTTTAAGCGTCACCACAGTCAAAAATTACTGACAAAAAACAATCATTTAGCACAACATAAAAATGCTACATTGGTCAATGTGGACCATTAAACAAAAGCTTAGTATTTACGACCTACCTGGGGGATCATACGGCAAGATCTAACACAGTCATTCATTCCAATCATACGTTGGTTATCAGAGTACTCTCCTCTTTTTAGGTAGTACTGGTTGCCCATGTAGTTTGGCCTTTCATAGATCATGAAGCAGCCACTCTCCACCTTGATGGAGTTACATCTGTTGAAGTAGGAGTGAAGGTCGGCACAGTCGCCACTGCACTCATGAAAGTGCCCTTGAAAGTTTCTGTCTTCGTAAAAAATGATCTGCAAAAGCAATGGTTAAACACACAAAAGGAAAGTTTCCATTTTTTACAGGGTTTTGGAGGTGTAGTAGAGCAGAGACAAAAAAAACTAATAAAAAAAAAATACAGGTGTTTAGAAAATGTGGGTAAATCCATAACATTAAATTTTCTTTACCTTTCCCATGGTTATGTTGGCATCAGACTGCATTACCGGTCAATACTGTCCCTGAGCCAAGCCACTGTGCTTTATAAAAAAAAAGAAAGAAAGGACTGCTGTGTGATTGCACAGCATAAAGTATTGTCATTCAAATATATCCCTCGCTGTGATGATGGATGAGGGGCGTGGGGGGATCTGTTTATGTAAAGATGACTCTTGGTGTGTGATGAGTTATTGTTCTTTCGTCCATGTTCATCACAATTTAGTACGAGAAAATGCCACTGTACAATAGACGATGGAGTGTTTACCGCACAGCATCAGCAAGATTAAATTGATATTTAATAGGGCTGACACATGATCATGTGTACAATCTATCAGGGAAAAATATATTGATTCCTTTTTTTATTTGGAGTTGAAATTGGCCAACATGATTTCTTGGCTAAAACAAGATTTTACTACTTACACACCTCTCACTCATCATGGATAAGACATAATCATTGAAATTTTACAATAGCTTACTTATATGATAAGTCCTACGGGGCTACAGTATTGACAATTCATGCTGTGTTTTCACATGTCTGAGGTCCTTGTCATAACTGAATGGACTATGAAGACTCCATTTTGCAATTGCTTTATTACGATGGAGAGTGTTTGATCAAGAACAGGTCCAAAAACGCTTTACTGTTGTTGTGTGTGTTCTTGATAGATGGTGAGTCCATTCTTCAGATCCCTCCTAACATCAGCGATTCAACCTGATATAATATATCCAAACTTTTGTGGTACACTAGGATTTTGTCTTCATCCTCAAAGTAAAATTTGTGAGGCTCAGTCTTTGTCACTGAGCCTCACAACAGTATTTTGTACTTTATATTGTCTGACATTGAAGACTTTCCAAAACCTCCACGCAGGATCCCTCAGAACAGATCAATCGTCCACAATGCGTCTGATGGAGCCGACCCTTGCGTTCCTGCCACCCCACTCACTGAACCTCTTGTACTCTCCCGGCCTTATCAGGTACATCCTGCCCCGGTAGTTTGGTTGCTCATAGAAGAGCCAGTTGCCATTGGTCACATTGCAGGAGAAGATGTCACTGATGTGGAAGCAGTCCATGACATTGGGGCAATCATCCACCAGTTCCATGACCTGACCTCCGAACTCGATACGCTCATACAGCCGCATGTTGAACAACCCAGGCTCCTGATTTTAAATGAGAGGGGAATCATTAGTAAAGCACAGAGAAACAGATCCATGGTTTATACATTTTTATGATAATACATTTTTCCTCTGTGGTAATTACAATGTGGCTGTAATGATTTCCTTTGCTATATTATATAAACTGTTTCATCAATGATAAATCATTGAAAGATATTTTGCATATTTTAGTCATTTATAAATAAGACTGCCTACAATACATACTGTCGCAATAATTTTATAATATGAAATGTATACACCCAAGTTTGAGCAATATAGTTTTTTAAAGCTGATACAATACAAGTTGGATGTCAGATGTAGGCTCACAACTTTTGTCCAAACTGAAACACCATTGGATGAATTATATATTGTACAGACATTCATAGTCCCCAGATGGTGAATCCAAGCTTCAGAGTAAGGAGATGCATTATAGAGACTGAGACCTTTGTATAAGGAGGAAGATGAAGATGGACGGTTGAGTTAAACAGGCACAGGACTTTCATTCAGGAGAGCGATGTTATTGTCCAGTAAGAAACCAGAAGTGACAAAGTTTTACAGGCTAGACCTAACCAAACTGCAACTGCATGATGAAAGTCATGTATCATTGATATGCTGTCATGTTGTTTTAGAAAATGATGAAATATGTTGTCATGTGAGACACTGACAATGTGTCCATCAAGTCAATTAGGTATGAGGATGTGTTGGTGTTAAAGAGCTGAATTGTTAATTTTAGCATGCTAACACACTAAATTAAGATGGTGCAACATCAGCATGTTAGCATTGTCACTGCACGCATATCAGAATGCTGACGTTAGCCTTCAGCTCAAATCACTGCTGTGCCTAAGCCATTACCATAGCTGTAGACTTTATAGTTGTTAGGCCAACGTTACAAAAGCAACACATAATAGATCTTGAAATTTGAAAATACTTTTTTATGTCAGTTTGTTTTTCCTTAATAATTATAGTCTTAACTTTAAAAAAAAAAAAACATTTAGACCAACATCAGACACTAAAACTCTAACCAGCTTCTTACAGTAAAATGATCATTAAATTTTTTTAAACTCAATCATGAAAAGGATGATTTGTTAAGGTCAGAGAAGGGAATCTCCATCAAATCAATGGTATCTGCATGCTAACCTACTAAATTAAGCTAACTAATTTAAAGCTCAAATCACTTTTGTGTCTAAGTACAGTTTCACATAACCATTAGCATAGCTGTAAACTTTGTAATTGTTAGACTGAAATTACAATCTTCAAATTTTACTTTTTTCATGCCAAATAACACGCTTTTAGTTTCCAATTTCAAACAATTTTATTCTTAAAAGTGCAGTATGTAAGAATTTACATTTAAAATAAATACAAATTATTGACAGAATGGGAAGACATAGCTGATTTGAAGTTATGTCAAAGACTTCTATTGGTGAATGATATATCCTACTGGGTGTTTCAGGTCTTGCAACATCATACACCCTCACCCAAGCGACCCAGCCAGGGTTTATCAGGGGCCAACTTGTGTCCAAGCAGCATTAGTCAACACACCACCCCTCAGCCCACACCCACAGCCACCTGCAGACCCTCTCTTCTACTTCTGTTGCAATCCTGATGACTTTTTTCTTTGTTTGCCTGCTCATGCCAATCCAGGTGTAGGCTCTGTAGAGAGAGCAGCCAGCAAAGCCTCTGCAGCCTACTTCTGTTGGGTGGTAGTATGCTCGTCAGCTCTGTTTCCAGCATTCTTTTAAGAGCCCATGGCAATTGGCATTCTTCCTTTCAAATGCCTCCTCCATTCAGTCTTCCCAGGGAATTGCCAGTTCTATTAGGGCAAGTTGTTTAGTGGCTTCTGAAAAAATTATGATGTCTGTTGGCAAAGATGTCACCGCGATGTGTGCCAGGAACTTCAGTTGCCTGGCCAGGTCAACTATGAACTGCCACTGCTATGGTAACTAGACTTTCAGAGAGTCTGCGTTTTGGTTTAAGTTGCTCTCCTTCCATGTGTTTTCTGGGGGGCAGTGGTGACTGTCACTTATTGTGTCTAAGGAGAGACTCTTAGTTACTGCCTTCAGCACCAGGTCATGTTGCCAACAGTAGTGATCATCCCCCAGAGCCTTCGTGCAGCTACACAGGATGTGCTCAAGTGCTCCTCTCCCAGAGCAGAGGGCAGGAAGGTGTCTTAGCTCCGCCCCAGACCTGGAGGTTTGCCAGGCTGTGAAGGGTGTCATACACAGCTTGGATCAGGAACTTTATACGCAGGGGTTCTGCAAAGCTTTCACTCCACCGCACTCTACCATCCCATTCCTGCCCCCGCGGTCTCATACCTGTCATTCTGCTTATTCGTTTTTCATCTACTGTTGCTCTCACTTCCTCCTAAACAAGTTGACTAATTTCCTTGCCCTGGGCCTTGTTGTACTGAAGTGATGGAGGGCTTCCAATGCCTACTCTTCCCTTCACCACTGCCCCCACCACTGCCTTGTGCCTCAGCTTTGCTTCTGCCATCCACAGCTCCTGAGTGGCACGCCATTTCCTGCCAGTACGGAGTCTTTTGGGTCTTTTGAGTCTGTGTACTGTAGTGCCTCTCCAGTCCAGAGGACCTTGAACCCTTGCATGGTGTTGAATGGAAGCTGTGGGATGTTACTCCTCCTTGTACAGAGCTGCGAAGCTTAGGCTGCGTGGTAAGCTGAACCACCTGTGAATGTGAAAGCTGATCTCCCTCTCCATTGCCTCTACCAAAGTGATAGGTACATCATAAACCAGCAGATGCCAGAGAATGTGGGGAAGGATGCCATGTTAGTAAACCCAGGACTTGAATTTTCCTGGCAGTCCCATCTTATCCACTCTGCTGATCCAGATCTCTAGCTCCTTGATGAATTTCTGGATGGCCTGTGAACTGTATTTGGTTGGCTTGAAACTCATTTGCGCCCACTTGATAAGCCGCTCCAGTCTTTGAAGTATGCACCTGCTGCCTGGTACAGAGGAAGTAGTAACAGTGAGGTCATCCATATAGGCTCTGATGGGGAGCAGCTATACGCCTCTGAACTCAGCCTCTTTTTCAACCATGTTCATGGCTGAAATATACTGCAATTTCCCAAATGAAGAATCGTTGTAAGGTTGAATTGTTAAGGTCAGAGAAGGGAATTTCTATCAAATAACCGTAGCGACATGCTAACACACTAATTTAAGATGGTGAACATAACTGTTACCATCAGCATATTAGCATTGTCAGTATGCTGACAGTAGCCTTTTGCTCAAATCAGTGTTGTGCCGAAATACACTCTAGAGCCATAAGCATGGCTCTAGACTTTGTAGTTGTAAGACTAAATTTACATAGCTACACAATACAGTGGTTTACTAATGAGTCCTTAAACCTGGAAATCAGCATTTTGGTCTTCCGGTTCTCTCGTTTCAAAGTCAATGGGTTTCTTGGAATTAATTGACTGAAAAAAAATCTGTGGTTCCTACAGGCTTAAGATATTTACACATTTTGTTCTTCAACATCAAATACATGATTAAATGTCCCAGAACAAAATTATAAAGCATTTATGTCTTGAAAATAACAGTTGCTAGCAAGTGGCTAAATTTGACAACAGAAGATATCACAGATGTTAAATGTCATCACAGCGAGCACAGAGACTCATCTACTCGCTAGTCCGTCTTTACAGGCCAACTTTAATTACAAACTATTCTAACTCTAACTTTATAACTTGTACATTGATCAGTTTACAGAAACGGTGCATAGTAATTGTGTGGTGAGCTGCTAAGTGATGGTGACATTTAAGTTATTTGTCCGCATTGAAGTCTGTTTAGCCTAACATTAGCTTTTTACTGATTGATATAATTTACACTTCCAATTTCATAAAAGTGGTGTTTATCTGTGAAGATTATCTTGCTGAACAAAATGCGTAAGTAGGCTATCACAAACTTATTTGCCACAGAGCTCATTTTTTCATCTGAAATCCAATTAAAGAATCCCATCCCATTTTTGACTAGGGGACCAGGGCAATGGCAAAAATACATCATTCCTATATCACTCAGTTGTGACATGATCATATCAACGTCCAAGAGGCTGTTTGCTAAAAAAATATAGGCCTATACCGCAGTCTGTAACTCAACTAATGTATCTGTATAGTCCTGTTTTGTGTACGGGTTCTTGGCTTTGCCCAGAAATAATAGCTCACCGTGGATATGAGGTGACAGGAGCTGACAGAGTCGTTGACCCCCATCCAGTAATGGTAGTCAGGATAGTCTCCTCTCTTCAGGTAGTACTGGTTGCCATTGAAGTAGGGTTTTTCATAGATCATGAAGCTGCCACTTTCCACCTGAATGGAGTGGCAGTGTTTGATGTGGCACATCAGGTCTGCACAGGAATCGCTGCTCTCAAAATGGCACCCAGAGAAGTTCTTGTCCTCGTAGAAAATGATCTAGATGTGGATATCATAATGATTTTGTTTCAAATTAGATTTTTCCTTTATATATATACATATATATATAATATATATATATGTATATATGTATATATACATATATATATATATATATATATATATATATATATATATATATATATATATACAGAGAAAGCGAGATCTGCTGCAAAACCTGATCAACACAAACAAATACATATGGTATATTTTTAATTTTTCTGCTTAATTAAACCTTATCTGGTTATTTTTGAGTTTTAATTTAATCAATCCAGAAAACAGTAATCACTGGAAAAGTTGATAAAGAATTCAAAAGAAAAACCTGGAGGCCCGTTTGCACATATCAGCATGATATGTGCCCCCTCCCCACCCCCCTGCCCTCCTGGGAGAGTGTGCTAGGAGCCATTATGTTTACCTTCCCCATGTTGGCCGCTTTGCCTGCTCCGTGCCTTGCCCTGTTTGATTCATCCAGCTCTTTGAAGACTCCCACCTGTCACATATATAGTGAATGTGAAATGCAGACTCTGCATGTGTCATTCATATTGTAATAGTCAGGAATCTTTGGCATTTTAGGCACTGTGTTATCCTGAAGAGATGTTTAGGAGTTATGTTTGTCAGGTGAGAGCTGACAGGTTGTATGGAGTTGGTGTGGTGTTGTGGCCAGAGGTTTTTGTATGATACAGTCCTGCACTCTTTGTCGTCACTGAATGGGTGGCGTTTGTGTTCTGCTCCTGAAATGAGGCGATGGTTTTTTATTTTCTGGATTATTCTTACGGATGATTTCTGGTGTCACTGGAGTTCTTGGTATGGATGTTTGGGTTTTTTCACCTCTTTAGCTTTGAGAATAGGCTAACATTGTTTATTTCTTTTCTAATTGTGACATTAAAACTGTTTCCAAGGTTTAGATTTACATTACAGTGTTAATGTCACATTACTACTTTGTTCCTTTTTGTCTGGTTTTAGAAATAATTTATTGTAAAGGGATATAATTCCAGATAAAAATGCTATAGCAAAATAAGTCTTTTAACAATGACTATCCCCTGTGTAGATATGATATTTTCAAATTTGAATTCTAATATTAATCTACTGTTCAGTACAGCTGGGTATAAATTAGTATTTCTGACTCCTTTTTCTCAGCATGTTAGTTTCACCTTGTATTATTTAGCATTAAAACTGTCTCCTGCTGACCTCTGGTGGAGGGGTTAATTTCAGTCCAAATAGATACTCATACATGATCACTACACACTGCTTGAATTGTGAAAAACGGTTTGCTTAAATCTCTAATTTTAGGAACAATGATTCTTACTGAAAGACACTCACAATTTATTATTTGTTAAAAATAATACTAAAACATATCTTAAGGTTGGTCATATCAATCATATCACATGGGGTCTATAGGCAGGTGGAGTGAAAATTCTATTTCAAAAATTTTCAGGAGACATTTAACGATTTCTCATCATCAAAATATATCTTGACGAAGATGGTGTGATCAAAAGCTCAGAAACGACTCCTACAGGAAACTGAAAGGTCTAAGGATATGCAGTTTATGTCAATGAAAAATACAATGAGAGAGAGGGACAGGCAGCTCTAAAATAGATAACGCTGAAGTCTCAGTGTAGTAACTGTCAGTGCTTGCAATATTTTATTCAAACCTCTCATGAGAGTGAGGACATCGGGCCATGACCCCATCACATCCTCATGGGGAAACATGCCCTCCAAACGCAGAGAGCAAGAACAAAAATGAATACACTTGAGCACTGACGCCATTTTATTCAGCGTGTGAAACAAGGCAAAGAACAGACATTTTACAAGAACCATTCTTCTGTCTTTAGAGATCCATGAGTCGCCTGATGGAGCCGACCCTGGAGTTGTTTCCCCTCCAATCACTGAAACTCTTGTACTGACCGGGCGTCAGATAGTAGTGACGTCCCCTGTAGTTGGGCTGCTCGTATAGGAGCCAGTGGCCGTCCATCACGTTGCAGGAGTTGAAGTTGGAGAGACGGAAACGTTCCATAAGGTTGGGGCAGTCATCTGTCAGCTCCATCATCTCACCTCCCATGTCGAAATGCTCATACAGCCTCAACCTGAAGCTGCCACTATGCTGCAGAGGGCAGGAAGATCAAAGGTCATATCTCATCAAAAGTCAAATTGTGTTAGACGATGAAGCCATCCCATTTTTCACATGTTGTTCATAATTATGAATTTAAATGTCAGAGAGAATTAATCCTTATTAAATGTCCAGGGTGGAGGATTTAGGATGATATATCTGCAGAAATGGGATATATTCATAGTTATGTTTTTGTCATAATTTCCATAGAATGAGCCTTTTATATATAACACCTCCTCTACGGAGTCTGCCATTTTGCACTGCCATGTTCAAACAATGTGCAACTTCACCACTAGATGACATAAATACTACAAACTGGTCCTTCAAAGCATTTTTTTTTTTTAAGCAATAGTTCGACATTTTGGAAAATATGCTTTTTTACTGTGTTTGGTTTAGAAGAATGATACAGCACATGTGTATTGTAAAGATAAAGCTGCCATGAGCAGCTAGTTAGCTTAGCTTAGCATAAAGACTAGAAACAGGGAAGAATAGCTAGCCTGGCTCCATCCAAAGGTAACAAAATCTCTCTTCAAGCACCTTTAACGTCTTCACTGCCTGCCTGCCAACTGGTCCCAACATTCGAAAAATCTGGCACATATTCCCTCATAAAAAGCAGAATTTTACTTTTGTTTTTACATTTGGGTTTGTTAACAAATTAGATACAAAAGACATAACGTGTTAATTAAGGATTGCTGAGCGATGATAAGCCAACCACCTGCTCGCAGTTGTTTTGTTTTTACAGAGCAAATATGATCACTAAACTACTAAATTGAATAAGTGTGTTTTCTAAGATATGAATCCTCTTTAAGGTCATTTCTTCAAATCTGAGAATACAAATTGCACTAAATTAAACTGCACTTAAAGCCAACTCTTGACACCTGGAAAGAAACTAAATCAGTAAAGACAAAGGTGTTTGGTTAAGGAGTAATGTTACAAAAAGAATGTTCCATTTTGGGGAGAGGCGGCTTAAATATTACATAAATGAAGTGGTGAATCCCTTTTATTATCGATACAAGAGCAGATGAGGAGAAGAAGCAACTAATACGACTTGACCTTTGTCTGTCACAAAGCTTGAAGGCAACACGCGACACAATTAAGAGGTTCACTAATGCGATGTGACATCATTTGAATCATTTGAAGAAAAACACAGGCAATCCAGTCACTCCAAATATAAATTAAGGTATCAAACAAGGAAGGAAATAACGAATAGCTTTTATTGTAGCGGCTAAATCATTAGAAGGCCAGTCAGAGATTATTGATATGATCATTATAATTATAGTTTATTAATAATTCGATGTGTTTCTTTTTAATATGTGATATCTATCTTTCCATCTCATATTTGAAATGCCTGAATTCCTCTGGACTGGACTCTTTTTCCTTTTTGAGCACCCAACACAATTTTTATCTGCACTGTGTTACATAGAGCAGGGGTTCCCAACCACTGGGACATGGACCGGTACCAGGTCTTGGGTCGTTCAGTGAAAACCCAGTAGAAACTAAGGGGGCTGATGAAACTGCCATTCATGTACTGCATTGTGTTTTGGTTATTTTCAGAGAAAAACACAACACATCAACAAGGCAAATCATTTTCACTTGACAATTAAATGTTTCGAGCAGATTTACTTCACACAGAACAGGCTTAGGGCTCACACTGATGGTGAGTTATGTTTTGATTTTTTGTGTATTGTACATTAGTTTGGACTGCATTTTGATTTTACTACGCACACGCACACACACACGCACGCACACAGACACACACACACACACACACCACTACAGAATAATTACTGCTCAAGTCTGGTTTGTGTTGTTGAAACTGCTGGGAACCCCCGTCTCCTTTTTCATTATTTGGATCATGCTGACAAAGATATAAATGAGTATATTACCTTACAGAGGGCCTTACCATGGGGATCATGCGGCAGGACCTGACACAGTCATTCAGGCCAGTCATGCCTATGTAGTCAGAGTAGTCCCCCCTCTTCATGAAGTATTGGTTTCCCATGAAGCCGGGACGGTCGTAGATCATAAACATGCCACTCTCCACCCGGATGGAGCGGCAGCGATCAAACATGGAGTGCAGGTCGGCACAGTCACTCATGCACTCATAGTGACGGCCTCCAAAGTTTCTGTCCTCGTAGAAGATAATCTGATGGAGAGGGATAAATCAGCATGTCACATTCCTCTTATTTCACTTGTTTGGCCACCATGTTTTACATACAGCCTGTGCTGCCTGTTCTTCATTTGTATGTAAAACTGGACACAAACCTTTCCCATGATGGCTGCTGTTTTTAATCAAACAACTTCCTGTTTTTGACCATCAAAGGATAAACCCATCTTTATATACATTACCCAGTGGGAGTAGATGCTGCCATGTGTGTTGTTATTCAAATGAGGCCTGGTGTCAGCACAAACTCTACAGGAGTCTTCCCACTCCTGTTTGTCATGTCCTCTGTTAGAGTTAACTGTCACTGCACAGCTTCTAGCAAGAGCCACAGTATGGACAGGCGCTGGAACAGTCAATGCTGAGCTCTTTTACCCATCTTCTGTTTGTTTTGAATGGGAATGATTCAGTGCATTCATACACTATGTAAGAAACTGAAAATATTTTGTAAACATGGCAGGTAAGTATATGAATAAATAACCATGAACATCAGCTTCTAAATATGTTCTATAATTTAGTTAGTAACAGATGAATGATATGTTAAGCTACCCCATTATCACTCTCTCCTCTCAACCTGCAGGAGTGGGACTAACAGACTAAAATACTCCTGCTGCTGTAACAGACAAAAATACTGTAAAGTTCTACTTAAAATGACTTATTTGAATGTCCCAGAATGTGAATCTGATAAACTAGAAACGTTTTCTTTAAGAAAGTGAATAAATACATTCTGAGATTCTGAAGATCTTATTCATAATCAGGTTTAAAGATTTAAAATGAATCAGTGGGGGAAACAGTGGCTGTGGTTATATTAACACTGCTTTGTACAGAGATGGATTTTTAATTTTATTTTTTTTTGGCCCCAAATGTTTGCCAAGATATGTAGTCAAAAGCACAGAGAAAAAAGTTGAGAATAAATTCATTTATTTAGTTATTTAAAACAATATCATATTGATATGCCAGGTCAATCCCTTTGTCATGGCCGAATGAAACATCCCACTTCCTATTGTACCATAAGAAACATTACTTTATCAACATTACCAGTTTCCAAGAATACATGTTTTTTAGAGGAGGAAGATAAAGAAGTTATGAAGATGAAACTGAAATGCAAATAAAATCAACAGAACTGAGTGAGATTCCTGATTAAAAATCTGTGATTCTGCGGAAGGACCCGGTGGTGGCGCAGGTGGCTCCCCAGTCGCTGAACTTGCGGTACTCTCCAGGCCTCATGAAGTACTGGCGGCCACGGTAGTTGGAGTGCTCGTAGAGGGTCCAGTAGCCCTCCATGACGTTGCAGGAGTAGATGTCACGGCTGCGGAAATGATCCTGCACCGAATCACAGTCGTCACTAAACTCCATCATCTGACCCTGGAAGTTGGGGCGCTCGTAGATGCGTATGCGGTAGGGGCCCTCGCTGGTCTGAAGAGAGACGGCCAAGGGAAATACAAAATTAGAACAGGAAATGCATGGAGCTCCTCTACTCCATTTGTGACAGGTGTTTCTATAATGAGGATGCTCATATCATACGATATTATCCTCCATTCTTTTGCCCAACATTTATTTTTAAATGTGGAATTTCAAGTTTGCTGAACCCCCTAACCATCAATCATATTTTTAATAGCTTTATTATCATCAACAAATAAAAAGCAATTCAACAATTCTTATCTTCAGTTAAATCCATCTAGTTCAGTATCTTATGGCTGTTTATGTTTGTATGATAAGTGAAAAAGAAACTTTTTCAAATACAATACAGTCATATGTTCATCATTGTTAGCCTTTTGTACACAAAAATACAAAAAAGGGCAACAACATAAAAATATGGAACAAGTTGCCTCTCAGTCAGAATGGCATTGGTAAAGTCTCATAGAACATATCTTTGACATCATCATATAACTTGGACATTGTAACTGTCTAAAGAGCTTGTACAAAACATGGTCCAAAACAAGTCCAAACTCCGGTACAAAGCAAAGAATTTAGTCAAATATTAACTCACATAAGAGAAAGTACGACAGGAGCGGATGGTGTCGTTGTAGCCCATCCAGCGCTGGTAGTCTGGGTACTCCCCTCTGGTTAGAACGTACTGGTAGCCGGTGTAGTTGGGCTTCTCATACAGCACCCAGCAGCCACTCTCCACCTTGATGGAGTTGCAGCGGCTGAAGTGGGGATGCATGTCAGGGCAGTCGGTGTCGCACTCATAGGAGCGACCCTGGAAGTTTCTGTCCTCGTAAAATGTGATCTGATGTAGAGGGGAAGACAGAAGCAGGGAAGAATCAGAGCTCAGTTAGAGCTTCCTGTACATGAGATTTCTATGCTGGAGCCATAAAGCCATTTAAAGAAGTCAGAGATTGTTTTAACTGTTGGTGAGTCACTACCAGTTACAATGACTTGTTAATGCTGCTGCCTTTTCCAAAGATTTGAATGTTTTTGAGAACATTTTAACCACAAGAATGTCATGCATTGCACTTTTAGTATACAAACTTTTGCCCATACTTGCTACCAGGTTCAAGACCATTCTTGACATAAAACACAATGACGCCGCCTTACCTTACTACTCATCCTGCAAAGAGTGCTGGAGCCAGTTACCTACGAAAAACTGGAGGTCTCACAAGGCCGGATGAGAGCCACGCTATATAAACCTCAATCAAAGGGTTAGCAGATCCTACTTTAGCTGTTTTTTCAATGAGCAGGGATTTAACGCTCTGGCATCGCTGCCAAGAGTCTTGATCCTGGGCATAGAGCGAAAATCCCTGAATCATCAATGCAAAAGTCCTACCAGGCAAATTACTGACCCACTGTGCCCTCTTTATTGATATGGACATCAGAGAGTTGTTTGATCCACTAATCCATCATGAAGTGGATTAATCTTTTCATGCAGAATGTCAGAGGTCATCACAAATCAACACGGCCTTTAACCATTTGCAGAATCTGAAACAGTAGAAATTACCAAATCCTGAACAAATAATACTGGTGTTTACTCAGTGATGTATCATTATTATTAATGATCTAGAATGGGCTGCACCAGCCTATCATTAAAATCATTAAAGTGTTTGAACAGAGACAACTTCCTAAGTTTTAACTAACAACTAGTTGGTTCACGCTATTCAAAGAAATGTGTTGGCTCCTAAATACTTTGGTCATGTGTAAATCGGTTGCTAGGAAACTGTTAACTGTATCTGTCCAATGAGGAGCAGTTAACTTTGTAAACAGGAATCACTGCATCACAGGCTTGTTTTAGAGGTTTAAATGTAGATATGTCTCTTGTAATTTTAAGTTTTGTTTTATTTATGTCTGAATACACAGATTAAATACATTTTCGAGTCAATCAGTAGAGTTTATTTAGGTAAGAAGAAGAGGGAAATATGTAATTAAGCTAATCTGACAAGTTGTTTGCAAAACATTTTAATAATTTGGGTATGGTGTTATATTCTTTTGAAATGCATTTTAAATCTTGTAGAATAGCTAAATTATGTATTGCATATGTATTGCAGTGCAAGCAATGCACAATCATTTGATTGGCAGACGAGAGGTGGTGCAGAAAATGATGTCATTGTCCAGAAACATGAAAAAAAGATTCCCGCATACTACATCTCAGATTTGTATAAAATGCATATTTTTAAATGTTACCCCTTCATAATCACCAATGTTTTGATTAATAAGTTCATTTTAATTACATATTGTTTTCGCAGTCACTGGAACAGATCACAATTACATTTGTTTTGGAATTTAACAACATGTAGCGAATCACATTTAACTCCACTAATCACTCCCTAATGCTGATAGTTATTAAAGAGTAAGGTTATAACACAGTTCTCAAGCTTCAGATCAATTGTGTTACCCATACTGTGTATTAGGTATATAGATATAGATATAGATATACAGTATATAAAAATACTGTAGAGACATCATAAGGACAAAACTACACTGCAGGAAGCTTGACTGGAGGGTGCCCTCAGTCCTGCACAGACTCTTGTGAACCCTCGTAGTGCTCAGTTCTTCCCTCAGGGCCATCATTGCTGTCCTGGGAGAAGAGAAAAAGATGATGTCTGTTCAGATCCACATGGTGGCAGTAGAGGTCTTTCATGAATGTTTTAAAACCAGTTGTAAAAATGTCCTCTTCTTCAAACCTAAGACAAGGTGAAGACGTATTTTTTCTAGCTCTGGTGTCCCATCACTTTGGGATTTCTGTCCCTCTGAAATTTTCTGGATTTAAATATTGAAGACAAATCACGCAGAGGTTCGGATGCTGTGGCTACTCACACTCAGGAAGGAGTGAGACGAGGAGGACGATGATGATGATTGCACAGAGACTCGTCCAGGCGGGGCACGAGCCTTCACCCTCTCAGACAGCCATCTTTTCAACTTTAAACCTGTTGGTTATTTTTAAGGATTTTAAATTGATTAAAATGTCTCCCGATCAACAATTTATTCAAATACCTACACATTTCAGAGTAGGGCTGGGTTAAATGACCTAAAATTAACATTGGGAAATTTTAGGCTATCCCACAATACAAGTTACATGTCTTGATATTTCAAATCTCCTCAAAAGCACTTAATAATTTCTAGGACTGGACAAAAAAATCAAATACTATATTGTGTTTTTAAATATACTGAATTAGTATATTACATAGGACCAATCATAAAAAAAGCAATAATAACATACACAGGATTGTCAAATTCTGAAAAGTGTGTTAATTTATGCATTCAATACTTTGTCAGGGCTTGTTTTGCACGCATCACTGCAGCAATGAAGCGTGGCATGGTGGCAATCAGCCTGAAGCACTGCTGAGGTGTTTTGGAAGCCACTTGGTCAGCAAACTGGTTTGCATGGTATGACTTTGTTTTGCTTGGCCAGCCAACTCGCCTGACCTGAACCCCAGAGAGAATCTATGGGGTATTGTCAAGAGGAAGATGAGTGACACCAGACTCAACAATACAGACGAGCTGAAGGCCACTATCAAAGAAACATGGGCTTCCATAACACCTCAGCAGTGCCACAGGATGATCGCCTCCATGCCACGCCGCACTGATGCAGTGATTACCAGTCTTTGGTAGAGGAATGCACCCTGAGAAAGAGTAGGCACTGATTGACTATTAAGGGTCACAGCCCGGTCAAAGAATGTGGCAACCACTGTGTTAGATAATACCAGATAACTGTTTTTAATATCTATACACACTTACTGTGCTTTTTGGAATGGTACACAGCCCTGTAAGAGCCGAGCATGGCAAACGGATGGTAGGAGAGAGTGAAGGGATAGACGATTGTGCCCTGGGGTTAAAAACAATAGAATTATTGTTATTAAGTGAACAATGAGGACGATGGAAAACCAATGGCAGCAACCTCTACAAAAATATGTAAAATAAGTAGACACATCAGCTCACTCACCAGAATAAAATATTGGCAGTGACTTTTCTGCAAACCCGGGCATATGTTGAGATTTGTAAGTGTCATACGAGAATATTAAGATTTCTACAGTACCCGTCATCTTCACATTACATATGTATTTTACTTTTATATCATAGAAAAAAAAATAGCTTCTAAACCAGTGCCTGCAATTCAGGATATGTTTAATCACTGGTAAGTCTGAAACCATTGGGTATTTTTTGGGTAAGTCTTGATACAGCACTACTGATATTTTTATACCAAAACAAGATCTTTCCCTAACCAGGTGGTTTTTGTGACTAATGGCTGAAACACGCTCCACATCTTTTAAAGTCGGCAGATTTTCACACTACATGTGGGGTCACACACCACAAGATCACACATGCACGAAGAGACATGGAAATGACACAGTGCAAACAGTCAAAGTTGTTTGTGCACTGATTTTGTGTGAGGGCCCGCTCTTACCATGGTTCAGTAGGATTCACAATTACATGTACTATAACGCTTGTACTCAAATAAAAATATAGGTTAAAAAAATCTATAAGCTATTATTGCACCCACTCCAGAACCCAACAAGCTGTCTCTGAGTTCCGACAATAAGGTTTTTGAACAGGTCACACTGCCGTACACAATAGTGTGCACCGACCTGCCTCTGGGGTAGAGCCAGCATCTTGTTATCAGATGGTCGCTGGTTCAATTCCCCTGGTCTGCATGTTGAAGTGTCCTTGGGCAAGATACTGAACCCCAAACTGCTCCTGATGTGCTGATCAACACCTTGCATGGCAGCACAAAAGCATCTGCTAAATGCCCTGAATGTAGATGATCTGGGGCTTTTTGTAGGCCAGCTCCTAAGACCATCGGGGACAGCAGGATCAGGGCTAAAATCTTATAGTGTGACCTTTGCATTAACCTTACAAACATTTGAACTTCGAAAAATGTAAAGTTGCAACAAAGATACATTTTAATTTCAACATACCCACTAGTTGCAGAAATACACTGTGAACATCTTTACTGGTGACTGGTTTGGATAAACTGTATATTTTTCTTCTAAATAGAAGTGTAAAATATCAGCCGGACACTGGATACTGGTACCTTGGATTGTTGGTTGGGGTATGAAGCTGCCGGTTTACACCTGTACAGTGCCAAGATTTCCTCCACAGGGAGGCTATTCTAAAACAGGAAAATTTGGCAAAGGTTAATAAATCAGCGATTTAGCAAATCAGAAAACAACACTTCATAGTAGTTTCGCCATTAAAGACATGATTCTACTTGTGTGAGGGACCAATTAAGAGATTTCAAGTGAGGCAGGAGAGCGAAGCATGACTCTTCCAGAGATGACCAAATTTGAATTTTAACCTCTCTGGAAGATCAAGATGTAATAAAAGATGCATGTATGTATAAGGACACTCACCATAATGATCCCAGCAAAGGACGACAGGATCATAGCCTCCCGTTCTAAGCGGTTAGGGTACTGGGCACTTCCTGAGCTGCATGTTGCTCCACTGTGATAAAAAGGAAAGTGGAAAAAAAGTTTCATACGGTAGCTTTCAGAAATCAGTAAACTGAAAGTTTCAAGGCTAGTATCTCATTTCAGTTATCACAGGTCGTCTCTTTCAGGGCAGCTCTTTAACCTTTAAAAGGTTCTTGGCAAGAACCTCGCTCTTGGGCTTTGCTTCACAAACCACACATCACTTTTTGCCTTCACAAAATCAACAGGAAAGTACAGACACAACTGTAAAGCGGAATGGCTCATTATTATACTTTTTAGACCAAACAAAGGCCTATGATCCGTGTCATTCTGGCCCAGTCTCAGCTGCTCCCTTGTGCCAAATGTGTTGTGATGTTTCTGATCATGTTTCACACAATTCCAAAAAGGATATAATTAATTGCCTGAAAGTGTGAATACTAAATACATGTCTCTACTGTGGTGTCAAGAAGCCAGAGGGTGGACAGCGCTCACAAGTATAAGTGTACCATTAGAACTATGTAGACAGGAGTTTTAGAGCTATTTACATGTCTGCCGTTTGTTTCACAAGAAGATTACATGTCCCAGTCCAGAAAGCTGCTCAAGGAAACTCTTGACCAATTCACTGACCATTGATTTAGCTCTTTATATTCCCAAAGCACAAATCCAAATTAAGTCGGATCAAGTACTCTTGCTTGAGGGAGTGCAAATGAACCATGCACACATTATGTTTGTATTGCCCACAGAAGTGGGACAATTAACATCAATGATACTGGGCTTTAGTCTTGATGCTTAATTTTGTTTGTATCTTAGAGTTATTCCTCATGGTTTGTGTAGAATCTCTCTACATCTGGGTAAACTTCAGAATATTTATATTATTGACAACTCTTAGCAAATGCTGGCTTCAGAGAAACCCCCTCCACGTGGATATTTTTGTCAGATTGTCAATTATCTGAGCTCCATGAAAAAGAAAGACGAGTGAAAACACTGGATGAAAATGGACACTGCTTCTGGTACAGTCAAGGATTTCTACCTAGGCAAGGGGCCCCCAGGAGAGGAAGCTGCATCTACATGGACCCTAATTTTCCATAAATAATCAGAATAAAAATGCCTTGCATAAGCACAACAATTGGAAGGGACTGGTCCCATCTGGCCCACTCTGAATGAATTTTATAATCTTGAAAAATTGTATAAACTGGCTTTGAGCAGGCAGAGCAAGCCTGGACATTTTATTACCTCTGTCAAGGAGGTTCTTTTCACCCATCTCTTGTAGTATGTTGGTTGGTTGGTTGGTTTGTCAGCATGAAACCTTAATGGAGGGTGGTTCTCGTCCAAGAATAGACTGCATTAACTTTCGGTGATGATACTGATAAAGAGAGGGATCTACACATTTTACGTCAATTTCTTTATTGTTATGAGATGGGAGGTGTTTTGAAATTTTCCATAATTTCTCAGTGAATAACACATGGCTTTGATGGGAAAAATTAAGAAAATTAAGGTGGCGGGTCTGTACGATTGAGCACAATTTAATGCAGATCCTAGGTCTGGTGAGCTTTTAGCTGTAGTCAGCAGTGTGCCACTTTAGCTAACTTCCTGTCTGTTTTGTAGTTAGCAATCCCCTCCCTCCTCTCTACATCATCACATAAATGTGCAATAGTTATCAACAGACAAATCAGCAAACAGGAGGACCCTGCTCTCTGTGCGTTCATGGACAGACAGAACAACCTCTTTATGGAGGTCTCTATCCTGATTGGACAGAGTGGGCAGGGATACCTCTTTTACTAAGTGGCAGGTAGAGAGACATGGGTTAGTGACCAAAACACTATTTAACACTTATTTAAGTTTAAGAATACGGTTAAGCAGTTATGAGAAATTGAGAGTGATACAGTGCTATCAAATTTGATATTGGATTAGACTTGACTGAATTAAAGGGGACTGCTGGCAGAGGTATGCACATTACTTTTATTAGATTATTGGTCAAGTTATAACACTAGTTTTATTATCTATTCCAACCGAGATGAATGCATATTTTATTGTATTTAAGTGTGTTATTACCTTTTGAGGTGTTAAGGAAATTATTAGTTCCAAATCCTTCAAGGTGTCTGAATTAAGCATATTTATTGCACGCTTTAACCTATTTCACTGTATTTTTTCATTTCTACTGGTTTGTCACACCGTATAACAAATTCTGCTTGTTCCAGCGAAAGTACCAAAATAAAACATAAACATCAAATTCAGTCTTTAGTCTCCAAAAACACAAGCAGCTTACATGATGTCTCTGTCAAGTACATCCCGTCCCTCTTCTTTGTCCAACCACCAAAGCGCAACGCTAATGGCAAGGTCATAATGAGCCTGCACACAGATAAAACATTACATACCAAAACCACTCTGAAATACTTGCTGCAACAAGCTGACAATTCTTTTAAAATATGTTAAATGTACAGCCCTGCCCCTTAAGTGTGTGTCCTCTAACGGCTGATGACGTGCAGTCACACTGACCAGCTCTGCTTCAGATCAATTCTCATGTTTTTACCAGGTCATCCAGCATTGTGGAGGTCCCTTTCCCCTTTGGATCAAAAGAATTCTCCCTGAGTTTCTGCCCAATGTAATCACCACTGTTCAGATTAGAATAAAGAAAATCAGTTGCCATTTTAAAATGTGCTTTAAAATGTGCTTTTAAAAGAACCTCTGGGCTGTTAGCATCAACTTACATAAGTGCCTGAACATCTCTTTTCAGTTGCCTTGCCTCCATTTTCTGAATGAATTCCTTTCATGGACGACTCCTGCAAAAACACCAGGAAACCATTGCAATATTTACATACTTGATATCTCATTACCATAATGGTGACTAGAAGTGGAATGTAATAAGGTGTTGATTTACTGCTGAGGATGCACAGCGGCACAGTCAGGAATTGAATCTGACACTGTGAGGCCCACGCGGAGGGCTACCAACAAAAGCAATAAGGTGGCAGTACAGTAATTCCAGGCCATCTTAAAAATACACTCTGTAACTAACAGTAAAACAGCTGAGTTTAACAAATCCAAAAGTGAATCCATTACTTCTGTGCAATAACATTTTAATGGGCAAACAAAAAACAATCAATGGAACATCTCAAGCAAATTCAACATGAAAACATCTGTACTCACCACACAAATCTATATGACTGTTAGATGTTGATGAGCAAAAACAGCTTACAGATCTTCAGTTTACATGATGATACAAAAACATGGTAGGCTGCAGTCATGCTACACTGAATCTGGTTACCTTTCACAGCAGTGCAGAGTAGTGTTCTCAGGTGAACAGCCTGGACTGAATAATTTATGACCCGTCCTCCTGTCAATCTCTAAGACCAGTACCAACCACACATTACTGGGAAATAAGTGGAACTCCAGATATAAAGACCATTCAGATTGGAAAATTCAGAGAAAAAAAAAAAAATCAGAAAAATGCAAATACTGCAGGGGTGGTTTGTTTCCTCTAGTTTATACAATGTGCTTGTCAATAAACATGTTTGACGTTTTACCGTAAAGCCATAAAAAAAAGAAATCACATTAACAGCACATTAAAAAATGCAGGTGAAAAAAAATAAAATAAAAAATCAGTCCACCAAAATGGATCTTGCCAACTAAGGGCTGGTTACATTCTTCTGCCGCTTCTTCTTGTTGTCCTTAAACACTGGAGAGCGCAGAAACGAGCTGTCTGTGAATTTATCACCACGTCTCATTTTGCTGTTGCAAAAGAAAATAAATACAATTTAGTTACCCACTTTACACTTGATATAGGGTTGTATCCAAAGATAAAAAGCAATTCTAGTATTTCTAAAATATGTAAATATGAGGCCCACTTTTAGGAATACCGGAATCCTCCTTTTAAAAAGGTCTAGTGTGTAGCATTTAGGGGGATTTAGAGGCGAAAAGCATTCTATTTTCATGGTTTTGTCTTCATAAGGGTATAATAACCTGAAACTAAAATCCACTGCATTTCCGTCATCTTAAAATTAGGCTTTTGTATCTGTATAGTCAGTTGGTTCTCTTTTAATGAGTCCATCATGCTGCACCAGCATGTTTCTACAGTAGCCCTGAATGGACAAACCAAATACTGACTCAAGAGATGGACTTAAGTGGCCACAGTACAGGTAGGCGAACGGACTGGTGCTCAACAGGTTGCAATCTGCAATCTCACCACTAGATGACACTAAATCCTACACACTGGACCATTAACAGACAAGATGTCCTCACCTCCTGAGGGTTGGCTCCTTATAACTGACCACACCTTTTCGTCTCCTGGTTCTTCCTCCGTTTTCATTGTCTGGGGTTGCAATGATGTTGGTCAGTGATGTTAAGACCCCTGCTGTAACACAAATTCAATTAGAGTTAAGTCTCTTTTAAAGCCTTATTTTTATTCATATCATCTTACTTCAGAAAGTAAGGCCTAATTCAGAGCAAATCAGGTTTGGATTACACTCAGTTTCCAGCTCCCAGCCCAGAAGTAACAACCCTTACAATTTCATCTCTATCTGAAACAACTTGGCAGCACAATGCTGTTTAAGGCATCCTAACATAATAGGGCAGCCCTCTGAATGTTTGTGCATGTGTCTTTATTGGCCTATAAGGAAGCGCCTGTTACACACTGACACCGAAAAAATAATGTCAACTAGCACTTATAAGAAAACTTGAAAAGCTTCCATTATAAGTAGTGTTTCCGACAGAATGACTGACCCATGCAACCAACTCAACACATCAGTATCTGACAAACTTTGAATGAGACAAAAAAAAAAGCACTGGCTCTCCTCACCCATTTCTACCTCTCTCCCTGTATGTGTCTGCCCTGTTGATTTTCCTTGTCGGCAGTCTGGACATGGGTTAGTGACCAAAACATTATTTAACACTTGTTTTAGTTTTAAAAAATATATCACTTTCAGCAGCTTTAAAAATATGGTTAAGCAGTAAGTGTATACTTCCTTGTCGGCAGTCTGTTTTATAAAGTCGGCCTAAAAAAACACAACTCCAGTCTGGAGGAAGTTTATCGTTAATTATGAAGCCTATCGAAACCAATGTGGTACCGAATGACGATGCAACAACAAGGAGCACTTAAAGCTTGTACAAAACTACTGCATGCATTAAATAAAGAGGTTGCATCACAATCAGTGCATTAAGAGGAGGGATGTAATACCACAGAACATGTGTGTCTGTCTCGGTTTCTCTGTACAGAATGTGTGAATGTCAAAGGACAAGCGGGATAGAGCGAGGGCAGATTGTCAAATGTATTGTGGACAGTGTAGTTCTCTCAATTTTATCCATGTAGACCATTGTTTGAAATAATACCACAGAAAATGAGTTATCATGGCATAAAACCAATTATCCTAGACTAAAAACGGCATAGCCAACTGTGCTGAAAATTGTATACATTTGGAATAAACACATTTCCGTTTTAAATTTTCACCGCTGGGTTGCTCCGTTTTCCCAAGCAACCCCTGCACCACCACAGCCTGAACAAACCACCCACACCCAAATGAATAAGAGGACTGGTGCTTTTGCCACAATCCTCGATTTTGCCTGAATGAGGCCCAAAAGCTTATATGCTCAAGCTATCTTGCTGGACAATGGCAGAGTCACTGCAGACTAACAACACTCAAGAGAAAAACTTAAATTAATGTGAAATGGCTGCAAAAGTTTGTATGTGTATGAAGGCAGTCACTTCTGGATACTACACCTGGAGAAGCTTCAGATGTGACAGCTGAAGAATCCTCAATCACTGCCGTCCTGCGCGAGGTCTCCCTCCTGGGAGTAGTGAGAAATGAGCCATCAGTGTCGGCAGTGCTGACATCTATGGCTTGCCATGGTGGAATCTCATCCGCCAGCAGGTCTCCAAGATCCTGATGATGTGCATCATCACTATTGTCCATCATGTGACTGTAGCTGTGTGACACTTCAGATGTCCTTGTGTGGTTTAACGAAACTTTGTCTCGAGTTTTCCGCCTATAGACAACAAACATCTCCCTTGGATTTCTGGTTTCTACAGATGTATGCAGTTTGGATGCATTTCTACACCACTTTGGATCCCACTCAATCTTGGACTCTGACTTGTTAGTTTGTGAATCAGATATATGTTCAAAGATGTCATCCTTTTCACTGATGTCAGAACGTGACTCCACCACTTCCAAATCATTGAATTGTGCTTTATTTCCATCAGGTACATCAATGTGCTCCCCAAGATTACACGCTTCATCTTCAGATCTAAATCCTTTGTTGCTGCGGCTACTTTCTTTCTTTGTCTTGTCTTTTAAATGGTCAACACACTCCTCCCTCTGCATGAGTTTCTTCTTAATAGATCGAATCTTTTCCTCTCTTCTGGCTTTTTTTGGTTTCTGAAACTCTTGTCCTGAAGTGCAGCCTCGGTCCAGCAGTTCATCATCATTATCAATGCTACCCAAATCACCTTGAGGGGTTCCTAAATCCTGAGTGGCCAGCCAAGAACGCTTGGTGGAGCTTTGTGTTGTATTGACAAAGAGCCCATTACTGTGCCCTTGAGGATTGGATTCCGAATGTTGCTGAATGACACTTACAGTTGACAGTTCTTCTTCCTCACAGTTGGAGGGTCCTGTAGAAGGCACCGAGTTGTGCTCAACGGCACCCACTTCTGGTGATGCACTGTTTGATGAGGTGCAATTGCTGGTCACTGAGATAACAAAAGTCTTCCTGCATTTAGATTTCTGACTCCCCCCAGATATTGCTGCAGTCTTCATTTTTTTCTGTAGATTTGTGTCCACATCTTCTTCTTCCATTTCATTGCAGACCTGTTCCAACTGGGACTGACTGCTCTCACTTTCATGCAGTGGTAAAGGCAAAAAGTCTAATGTTTTCCTGGTAACTGAGGACACCCTCCTTCCTCTAGTCCTGGACCTCCTGCAGGTGATTTTGGACCTTGCTTCTTCTGCAGTGTCTTTTTGTAGTAGTAATTTTACACTTTCCAGGGCATTTGAGAAATTATTTTGAGGATCCTTGAAATAATCGTCCTTTTCTGATGAGACAATGTCACAGGAATCTGTTTTTGACGTGGTCAGATCACAGGATTTAAATCTGTTCTTATTCCTTTTCTGATGATGGCCTGCTTCAGACTTCAATTTGGGAATGCGAGAGGTAAGGACACTCCTACACATTTTTTCAGGTGACTGAAGCTCAGTAACCTCTTGGTCTCTAATATCCTCTAATGCATGGTCATCTGTCTGCCACAAAGTGCCAGCGGGAGCAATCTGAACGCCACTCAACCTAGAATCTGCAGGGTTCACTTGAGGATTTTCTGCCTCACTTGACCCACATGGTTGTTCCTTATTCTTCTTGCCTTTTCGCTTGGCAGAGTGGCCTGTTTTTTTGGCCTTGGTTTCCACAGTGACTATTTCAGTAGCATTTGGTAGAGTCATCTCCATTGTTGTATTCAGAAGCAAAGTCTTCTCTCGTTTGTTACCACATTCTGGTTCAGTTTCTGAAGCTGAGCTACATGGAGGGTGAGCCTCATTAGAAAGAGATGGCCCGGGGTTCTCACATGTGCTTTCAACTGAGGGGGTCTGACTGCTCTGGAGACAGAGGACTGGCTTCATATCAAACCCAGGCAATATCATTGACAGCCTCTCTACTTCATCCCTAAGGCTGCTGGACGGACGGGATGTTCCTGACTGGAGAGATTGTATACAATGACTTAAACGCTTCGCCTCAGCATCTCTGTTTCCTGTGGAAGAAAAACAAAACCAATTATTATTTCCAGGGAACTGTACATCAGTATTTCAGGGCAGGTAACAGCAAATAATGATGATAAACAACACCACTTCTAAAGCTCTCTACCTTTGCAATTATCAGTGGAGTTTCTGGGTGTATTCTGGGTATTGATGACATTTGCAGAGATGTTTACTTTTGGCAAGTCTGTTGTTACTTTTTGGAGGGGGAACAACAAAGCCCCTGAGATGTCTGGCTGAGGAGGTAACTCATCTGGAAGCCTAACAATGGGAGGGGATAGGAAAAGGGCAAGACAGGGAGAAGTAGAAGATGTCATTCACAGCTGCCTAAACCAAAATAATCATTCTCAGTTCAAGATCAATCTGAATACAGTGTGTGCTCACCTTCCTGCTACAATATTTTCTTTGTTGATGTCACCAGATACAGTCTTGTCTAACTCGCACAGTTTTGGAAGATCCTGTGGGGGATAAAAAGGTTGCAATCACAAATAATGTCAAGTATAATTTGATAATGCTAAGCATTATCAACTGCCATCGTTCACTCTACTATCTGTGAATTTGGTAACCATTGACAAAATGACTTTCTTCCTGATCCTGATCTCACATACTGCTCATTCTAATTGAAAAACAACATAATGCAGTTGAAAATTTTTCATTTAGGTGATAAATATTACACTCATCAATGTATAACATATGAAAAAGCAGACTGGTCATTGCTAGCAAGAAGCAGACTTGACACATAAGCCTGTTTATAAAAGGTCTCCTGCTGAAGCCACCACAGTACATCACTTCTTTTCAACAACTACAGGCTGGTGACCTGGACTACAAAGCCACTTCAACATACCCAGGATATGTTGTAGTTATGTGACTTCACTAACCCCAACAATCACAATCACGCAGTCACATAAAGGTGGTTATCAATGTGACACGTCCGCCCAGGTTTTCCACATCTGAATTACAAAAGACTTAAAAGTCCCATCCCACTGAATGAATCTGAACTTTTAATTTTGGACCTTTTCAAAAAGGTACCTGTGTCTGTTCTTAAATGGCTGTTTATTGTGTCTGTAATCATTTCAGATGCTGTTCTGATGTTTCAAGATCTTACAACAATGTTGAACCTGTTAATATAAAACATTTGATACACTTTCGCAGCCTGAGACATCACAGGAGGGATGGGATCTTCTTTCTATATGATACTTTTTGTCAAAATTATGTCAAAAAAGTTGTGGCTCATAGTTCTAATTTCTCATTGAGACAAACATACGGAATTCTCAATATTTCAGCAAATGTCGTAAAATATCTATCTAATCTGTAGACTGTCATACTGAAGATAAATTATAAAAAACGAGTAAGTGAAAGATACTTACGCTGTCAGAGAAAAGGTCAACCACCATGTCCAAGTGCTGCACAGTGTTGCTATGAAGGTTTTGTAAGATGAGGAGCTGGGGGAGAAAACAGATTAACAACAGTCAATACATCATGAAACCAAACAGAACAGGTTCATCCAATTCATGTGTGGTCAGGTTGCCTTCTGCCAAACAGGCCTTGATATTAACCACTGCAAGTCTACATTAATCGAAGCAAACAACAAACTTACCAGTTTCCTGTGCTTGTATTTCTTGGTGGCCAGCTCAAAGCATAGAGCCTCTACTTGTTTCTGAAGGTAGACAACCTCCTTCTCCAGCTGCGAGCTCCTCTCCTTCTGGGCTTGCAGAGCGAGAGCTAAGTCCTTGTTGTTGGTCTTCAAAGAGACCTTGAAGAAGGAGGAGGTGTCTGGCATGGACAAGAAGAGGCATCACGGTATTAAGTTCAGTGGGAGAATGATTCAAGATTTCTCTTTCATCAGAAAATGTCTGAGAACAACAAAACGTCCAGTACAATGCAGTTGTACAGAGTAAGACACAAAGAACTGTTTTGTGAATGTGATCAATGAATGGACGACAGACTCACTGAGAATCTTATTTTTGATCTTTGATGCTGCAGCTGTGGTCTGCTTGGAAGCCTTCACAGGTTTCATGACCCTCACAGGCAACATGGTCAGATAGGCACCAAGGACTGCGTGAGAGACGAGATCGATAACCTGAAAGAAAATAAACGTGTTAGGAGTTTGTACAAAAATGACCTAACACACCCACGGCATATAAAACAGTTGGCCAGTGTTAGTTTCGATATATGCGTGTCCGTTTGGGTCACCTACATTAAGGTTAACTAGCTAGCGATAATACACATGCTGTAACTTATAAATTAACATTATTAATCTGGGACTATGACTGATGGACGCTAAACGTATATACAAATAAAGCTAGCACCTGCAGTTTTGCTATCCGCCCAGCACTTTCAGCTGACAAACTCAGTAAGTATTTTTCATCTTGTCGTCCAAACGTTAGTTAGCCGGCGTTAGCATTAACTAACGTTGACTTATTTGAGCGATGTGTCCGCTGTAACATTAACAACTGGTGTGACCACACGTTCCTCTGGAAACGTGGACAAACTTACCTTTAACAACCATTAATCAGCGGAACACTTTCCCTCTCGCGAAAATGATATCCTTGATATCGTCCGTGAATTTGGTCAAGCAAGGCTCATGATGGCCTCACTGGACGTATCTTGGAGATGCCGCTGATCCCGTTTCAAACATAAACAAAAAGTGCGCCGTGATGTCGTAGGGATCCTTGAGGGCGTGTCCTACTTCTTCTACTCCCTTGATTGTATGACGGTTGCAACAAGACTTTTAAGCTGCATGCGCCACCTGCGGTAGGGACGGATCCTACAAGCACAGGTCATTTTCTTTTTCCGTTTTTTGATATAGACTGTGTCAACCATAGGTGTCATTTTTGAAGAATGAAAACAACTTGTGGTTTCACATCCCAGATTACATTTTTAATGATCTAGGAGGTGTTAACTTCCTTCTGAGATGTGATTTCGACCTAAATAAGCTTCCTATCAAATTGTCTGCCTTCCATCAACAGGTTTTACATTACTGCAAAATGATCTACAAGCACAATTTTAGTCCCCACAACACCCCATTATGGAATTGCAGATACATTTTATCGAGAAATAAATCTTTTTTTTTTTAATCAAAATTGGCTAGAGAAATGTGATGCACCTCTTGGATAATCCCGGAAAAATTGTACCCTTTGAGTTTCTCTGCTCTAAATATATCCTGAATGACAGAAGACAGTATAATAATCTTGTCAAAGCAATCCCTCAATCTATTGTTGTGATGTCTTATGATTTGTGTGAAAGTAATGTGAACCCAACACTTGCTTCGCTTTTGGTAAATGGTCAAAATATCACTGATCTTAAACTACCTAATATCACATTCCGACATACCTTGGTTAAAGAACTGTATCCATTCTCATCAAACAGAATATCAATTCTACAATTCTTCTCTAAAAAAGAAGTTGAAAGTTTGAGATCCAAATTCTTTAAGTTTCCCATTGCTCCAAAAGCGAAAGGAAGTTGACTTTAAAATTCTTAATGAATATACTCCTCTTCTGAATTTCTGAGGAATCATTTTAATTTTGACCACAACAACTGCTCAATTTGTGATGATGACATTGAAACAACTGAACATTTATTTTATGACTGTAAATTTGTTAATACCTTCTGGGAAGATTTGTACGACTGGTTATTCCCTAAAATGCCCAATTTCTCTATTCTAACAAAAGAAAATGTTTTATATGGTATAGAGGCGTCCCATGACCTGGCTATTAACACCTTCATCATTCTTGGTACATTTTTTATTCATAAAAAAAAGATGCATGAAATCAAAACTAATTTCTCTGTTTTTCATAAAGAACTATGTCATTATTTTTCATCTTTGAAATGTATGGAGCACAAAAATGCATTGAAACTTTGTAGATTAGTGGAGGAGCTTAACCTTACTAATTGATTAGTTAATTGTCTTGCCACGACTTTATTCACAAGTTAGTTAGAAGCCTATAATAATCATTAAGTTATAATGTTAACATTTCATGGATTTAGCTTCAATATCAACGTTATGAAAACAAATGTGAATATTATGCTTGTGTGGTGTTGGTAGGGGGCTTCACTCACACACACACACACAAAATAGGACTGAAGAATAACTAAGATTAAATAAACTGAATTCTCAAATTGAATAGAGAATTAATAAAATGGTCACAACAAATGTCATACAATCACATTAGTATATGATAAATATGCATCTTTTATTTTTTTTATTAATTAATGTTTCATCAATTTACAATTAATATTGATTGTAAATATTTATATTACGGTTATTAAACGTGAATACAATGTGTGTATGTGTGTGTGTGTGTGTAAGGAGTGTAAGGACTATTGCCCAGATATTATACAGGATCTTGTTTGCAGGTAGCTGGCATGCTCTCCCTGTCTTTCCTTAATATGGCCCAGCCTGCCCACCAGAGGATGCCTTCATTAAACACAGTACAGACTACCCACACATTGTTTGCTCAAAAGCATATAATAGTAGAGAGGCTTAGCTAAAAGACATCAGTCCTGCTGGTTGTTTCCTCACCTACCAGGGATCTTCAGGGATGACAGGGGCATCATAAGCAACACAGTGGTCCCAGACAAGTGTGATGCAACAGAACGGGGAGTTCCTGGGTCTGGAGATGTGTTCATTTTCATGTGCAACTATAAAATGACTGTAATAATTAGACTTTCCCATTGTCAGGTTGTTAGTATTGTATTAATTCAATTTTATTTCTGGAATACAGTTAAACACAACATTACACTATCATGCTGGCAACATTAATAACTTGACTTGGACTTTTTTGTGACAAACATGTTATTGTATTCCAACGCCAAATATTCCAAAGTAGAAAAACAAACATCAATCTCACATCTCGTCACATGTTGCTGTCCCCACGTCTTACGCTGCACATGCACTGGAACACTGAATCCTCTAGAAATTTTTCTGACGGCATAGAGGCCGTTACTTTGGTCAACGGATGTACTTTGTAAGTGAGATTGCGATGTTGTGGCTTTTACTTGGCCATGTTTTCTTTGGATATGTAAAAACAAATTCCTCTTGTATAAAACCACTGGGCAGTGCGGGCACCTCACATGGGTTGGTGGCACATCCCCAGTTACTTCTTCCTTTGGAGCAATGGGATCCTCTGAGGTTGGAGCTGGGGTTGACTGAGATAGATCTGGGGTCTTCGGGGATGCTGTTTGTGTGTAGGAATGGTCAATTTTGACGACTGACACAGAAGGTGGGAGTGTGTATGAATGTTCCACCCTCATTGATGATAAAACAGTAGGGTGGGTCTCTGGTGAGGGCGGTTGAGAAGGTGGAGCCGAGGTGAGTTGGACCATATCACATTTATTTTCGCACTGTATAAGATGGGGCATAATGGTGTCTTTCCGGATTATTGTAGTTCCACAAAATAGACAGTGAAAATGGCCTCCATCTCTGCAGGGCAGATTGCATCTGCAGATGATCTTTTCTGAAAAGGGAGAGTAATCATACAGTACCTGAGAGACAAATATTTACTTAACACCTATACAGTATATACAAATGTATTTTTCCTTACTTTAAACAATTATCTGTAAAGTGAAACAATTCCACTGACAGCTACAAGTAGGGATCACTTGAAAGTAACTTGCTTTCTGTGCTAAAACTTATCCACAGACCTCAAAGGAGTGCAACCCAGCAACCCAACACTGGTTACAATATGATCTTAGACATTCAAAAACACAAGTATCATTCAAAATTACATGTAAAGGCATATGATCTCAAAAAGAAACTTGATGAACATACCCTTGAAATGCACTGCATTTGCCACATGATTCAGCAAGTGTCTCTGGATGACACTTTCACTTCTGGTTGTGAATTTGGGGCAGACAGGACAAGCAAACACAGATGGCGACATGGTCGTGCACTTCAGCTTGTTGCCTTCTTCAATTATAGAAGGGTGCATCTGGAAGAAAAGGATATATATCTATATCTATATCTATATATACACACACACACACACACACACACACACACCTACCACTGTTTTTAATGTAAATGACAAAAATGTACACAAATTAAATAGAAATTACCTTAAATTTATTGAGGTGACAAACACATTTCCTCAATACTGTACCATACAGTACATTAAAGAGCATCAAAAACATTTTGACTTCATCATGTCTTCATACAGTAATATATTTTGTGTTTTTATGGGTTTCATTTGGGTTTCATTTAATAAAAACATGGGCAGCTCTCAGGTTGATCCAGTAAATGTTTGCATACCAAAATTGTTCTGAAATTTTAAGTTGTGAATATTTTTTTTAAAAATTAGCAAAGATGAGATAATATACTCGTGACTTTATGTCAAGTAAGCCTACTAACCAGCTAGCAGTGAAAACACCAACCCTCCCCCTGTCCTCTGAGCTCCCAGCTCAGGCAGAGCCAGCCAAGAGGGCTGTGGCTAACGGGGCTAACTAGCTAACAGCAGCTACTGTAAGCAGCAGTTAGCAGTCACTCTGGTATTACATGCCGATAATATGAATCGGACTGGTGGCTAACTCTCACGCATTACACCTTTAATTATGATTTATCAGGTCTGCTTCTTTGCAACGCAACAGTTCACCTAACACATACAAGTCGTTCGGGAACTGCTTGGTGCTCTAGTGTGCAAATATGTTTTGGTACTCTTGTACGACTTTGCCCAATCAAATCATCAGCGTACTTTCTTTGGCTAAGCTAATGTTGGCCCGGGCCATCGAGTCAAGCGGATAAACAGCCTTCACGACACATGACACTCCATACCACACTCGTGGGATGACAATTAAAAACTATTTATCTTACCGTTCCCTCGCTCTCTGTTCATAATCGGTATGGACGCCGAATAAGCACGAAGAAGAAATTTCCGCTTGGGACTTCCGGTATGGATTGGATATATGGCGGCGCCGTTGTCGGCCATCTTGACTGCAGATGGGTGTCTCATATGGGTGCCTCTCCATAGTGTGGATACGACCAAAAAATGTTCGGGTTTATCACTCTGATGAGTGAAATTATGGGACAGTTTTGATGTGTAGCTAAAGCAATGTCCACACATAAAGCAGTTTTTTAAGGTATGATGGCATAATTTTCACGAGGTACAAGAAAGAAGAGGGGGTTTGACAATCACTAGGTTACTTAATATCTATTCTTTTTTTCTCTTGTTCTTATATCTATTCTATTCTATGTGTAATTATGTACTATTAATTGTGTTACATACGCATAATCAGATAGTGCTTATTAAATAAAGTATGTTATATCACATATGTAATGTACTGTATATTGTATATGTAATACACCCACATACAAAAAGATAACTGGTCAATATGACTAGGATAAATATGGTTGATAATAATATATAAATGATTAATTTATATTTTTGCTTAGGACATTATATCAGTAATTAATTAAAAGTTTCAGAGAAAAAAAAACAAAAAGATAATCAATATTATATTTAAACAAGAGTACACGTTTGGATCAACCAAGGAAGCTGGTTAATTATTATTAAGTGATTTAAGGAGAATGGGTGGGATTAAATATGTTTATACATCTTCTCACTCCTTTTTGAATACATAGACAAAGTCATCAAATGTTTGACAATTTTTTATATTCCATATATATATATATATATGTATGTTTGTCTTTCTGCTATGCTTTTTATTTATTCCTTGTTATTTGTTTTTGAACTGTTATTCTTGTCCTTGTTTCTTGTTCTTTATATATTTGAAATACACATTTCAATCAATCAACATTTCAATCAATCAAAAGAGTCATGTGACTCTTTTGTAATTAATATTGTTTCTATTATTGACAGCTGTATTGTTACAAATATCATGTTATTTTGTAAGCACCCACTGATTGTAACACAAATTTGAACTCTCAACTGTATAGAACTAATCTTTTAATTGTATA
Organism: Sparus aurata; assembly: GCF_900880675.1. NCBI lineage: Eukaryota > Metazoa > Chordata > Actinopteri > Spariformes > Sparidae > Sparus > Sparus aurata. The sequence goes on along the minus strand of NC_044195.1, from coordinate 5,678,595 downwards.
GGCTAAGTTTCAGATTAATGAATGCAAGTTTACAAGACTTTTTGGTTTTCACAAAGGAAGTCAAACAGAAAATTGACTTCATCCACTTTTCTGTAAAAATCTAAAGGCTCTTTAAACTATTGATGGCCTTCTTTTTGTTTGAAATCTTTATTTAAATAGTACGTCCTACCTGCTAAAAATTGTTGTATTATATAATGAAGAAATAAATAAAGTGAAAACCTGGCTAAAAATAATAACTTTTTTATATATACAATATAGAAATATAAACAACATTCAGCGCTGGCCCCCTCCACGAAGGTGTGCCCTCGCCACTGCTCTTCTCCCTTCACACAAATGACTGCACCTTGGGGGAACCATGAGACAAAGGTCATCTGCCTGATCCAGGGCAGTGATGAGTCCCTGTACAGATGACAGTCCCTATATATATTGTAAGATCCCGAGCTCTACCCCTGTCCAGGAGGTACTCGACCAGCTCTCCGTTATAAAGGGTTAGATCCCTATAACCTATAAAAGGTTACTAAAAAGTGGGAATTTTAAATAGGGATGTTTAAGCTGGTAACGAGGAGACTCGCCTAGCTTCTAACTGCCTGAATCCGAACGTCTACCCTGCTTCCTCTGGTACGGCACCTGACATGAATAGCCCTTGAGTCAGATACAGCCACCAGCCACGCCCGTTAATGGCAGCTCTCCTCTAAATGATCTGGGCTCTTGGTATGGTGCTAGGTTTGATTTTAAGGGCTTTTGGTAAACCCTAAGGCAAAAATGGTTAATCCGTTGTGCTCTTAATTCCTTGGTCTGTTTCTGCTGAAGATTTCTTGAAGTCCTTTCTGCGATGTTTAGGCTGCTCACATTCTCCGTCTCAGGTGTTTCTTCAAGGCTTGAGCGATTGGAAGAACGAACTTTAGTCCGTGCTCCTCAGGTTATATACACTCTTGCTTCGGACACTGGCTTGGTTTTGTGTCCTTATTAGGACATGTTTTCAGCATCTCTCCATTCACTGGTTGATAACCCCTTGATTAAGATTTCATAACGCTTCTCTCTTGCTTTGGACAGTGGTACGGATTTATGTTCTTATTACGACATTTTCCCACCATCTCTCCGTTCAATGACTAATAGTCCCTTGATGACGGCTGACGATTTCATAATGATCCAACATGCCTAGGTCACGGTCTGTGCCCGTGCCCAAAGCGTGATCAGATTTCGACACATCCTTTTGGCCTCACGTTGACCTGACCAGTTCTTTAACACTTTCTCATGACCTCAGCTCAACACTGTTTCTTTACTGATTTTCATTAGATCTCTAAACTTCAATACATCATGGTTACACCTTACACCTCCTTTAACTTTGCAAAGTTAATACTAAGTCAAAAATGATCATCAGAGACAGAATGACAGACAGAGCCTTGAGTGTAACACTTCCTCTTTTTCACAGACACCCCGTGTTGCCCTTTCCTCTTCACTTCCTATTTCAACACACCTTTAATGTAATGGTTTAAGACTTTCCAATTAATTTATGGCAAACACAATGCAGCAAGCAAAGTTTTGATATATTGCAGAATCATTTCAGGACAGAGTATAATGTCCCTTTCTTGTATTTGTGGCTGACAGGAGTGTATGACTCTCAACTTTCTTGACACTGTCTCCGTGTGTGTGTACATACTGGTATTTACATTAGACAGGAGTAAATGGATCTCAACTATTTTGACACCCCCTTCTTGAGATCAGGCACTGCTGTCGTCTCCAGTGCTTCCTACATGAGCACAACGCAACCATCTGCCTCACCTGCTAAGGTGAACGGTGAGCCTGCTGCCGGTATTGGTGACAGACCCAGGGCATCGATGATGATGATGGGCTCACCCGCTGAAGCCGGCTCTGGCTCAGCGCCGTCTTTCCCGTCGCAGCTTGGTCAAGTTGGGACGATATAGCTGTATCCGTCCCGCCGACTTGATGCTCTGTAGCAGCTCCCTCAACTCCTGAGTTGACAGGTGAGTCTGCTGATGGCGTTGGTGACCGAGTCGTCCCTGCAGGGCGTGTTCTCCGCTGAAGATGGTCTCGGCCTGGTGCTGTCAGTTTCCATCGCCGTTTGGTCAAGTTGAGATGCTATGGCTGTTGACTCTCCTTCGCCGCCCTCCCAGAGCTCGGAGATGAGGGTCCCTCCACGACAGCGTTGCTTCTCCCCAACACCAGCTCACCCAGTCCAGTTGGGTAGCTGAGTCGGCAGTAGACTTCTTCGGAGCAGGCAAGAGGAGGCCCTCAGCGCTGGCAGCTTGCTCCGGGTTGGCTCCGTGGTGGATACAGCTTGCTCCATCCAGCAAGGTGTTACAACACAAAGTCTGATTATAGATCGATATTGTGCAAAGCATAAGCGTGCCTGTAGAGACCTGTACTTTCCAAGTCTCTATCTAGAAATTTCCTCAGGAGTGCCTCTGCCAAAGAGGTCAGCCAGGGGGATCTTAGCATAACTGGGGGAGTCCCCCCTGAGCCGGCTGCAGTCTCTCTGAAGGGGAAGAAGGCAGCATAAATCATAAACAAGATGACTATGTGCTGAGCTTGATTAGCCAACAGCTTCTTCTTCTTTCTTGCAATGCCTTCTTCCACTTTCTTGCAGGAAGCAGCTTGCAAGAAGTGTGGATATGTGGATGGCCACACATATCCAAACACATTCATGATGATGTCACTTGTCACTCGGCATAATCCACAGATTTAGGCATTCGTGACTTTTACAGGCTTGTAGTCCATACCTTTGAACTCTCCTCTGGCCCTGTTGGGCCTTGCAGGTTTTTCATGACCTGGTCCTTTCCATCGGACCGTTAATGTAGTAGGCTTCATGCATATTACACAACAGTTCTTTACTTCTCTACACTCCAATAACTCCTTCTCTTCTGACAGGAATCTCTTTGGCATAATCCAATTTCTTCAGGGCTCTGCCTGTCCAGAGCCCCGAGGTAGTTCTTTCTCATGGTGACCACCCCATATACAGTGGCCAGTCTGATGTAGGGTGGCAGGTGCTGTGTGCTGCTGGCCATTTCTGGTACCTGGTCTTCTTCTAGCTAGGAATCAGCTCAAGCTGCTCCACTCCCTGGATCCCTTTTTTCTACAAAGATACTGTATTACCATCCAGTATCTCCTCTACTAGCACCAGGAGGTATTTCTCACCTTTCTTCCCTGTCAATCCCCGGTGACCAGCCACATCCATGCAGACTGATCCCCAGGGGATGGTGCTCTTCATGGTTAAGCCATCCACCCGTTGTCCTCGGCGCCCTGTGATGTACTTCCCACATACTTTTAGAACATGGCGAACTTGGCTCCCCGAAATCCACAGCTGCTGCTTTTCCAACTCCTTCCGTGTTGGTAGGGTGCACATGTAGCCTGAGCACCCTCACCCCTCCTCACAGCGGGGCGCTGTGTCTCTCTGGTGCACTGATTGATGGGCGGTCACTCCTCCATATAGCAGGTGGTTTCACCTGGCGCACCCTCTCCTTTTGCCGTTCTGCTCGTCCTCAGTGGTGGCGGAGTGGATGTCAGCATGGCGGAGCTCAGGTGGTGTGGCTCTGCTGGCATTGGAGCGTCCTTGGCATCTTCACCACAGATGCACGTTATCTCTGCAGATGCACGTTATCTCTGCAGACGCATGTTATCTCTGCAGCGCACGGGTAAGGCGCAGTAAAGCGCACCGCTGCCTCTTCTCCCCACTCACTTGTCGATTGTGTAAATGTGACACAGTTGTCTCCGCTGCAGTGTGGCAGACTGCTGGTGCCGTGGGGCTGGGTCGTCCCACTGGAAGCCCATCTGGGTGTCGTTGTGTTCTCCACGTGGTAAGTCGGCGTTGTCCGCTCCTCGCTTTCCATTCTGTTGTTCCGCCTCCAGCTGATTGCTATTTTGTGTGTTGCCTTAGAATATTTATTCTGACTCTCCACGACGCTGTGCCGGTGAGGTCCAAAAACACCGAAGCCATCACCTCCTGGACCTACTGCTGTTTTGGTTATACTGCAACTGTGTTTTGTGTCTCCTCGGCTCTTCGGAGCTGCGTCGGAGGTCAATTGACCTCAGAGGCTTGTAGCGGAGCTGGCACCGGGGCTTAGATTGCTGCCCCTGGGAACTTCATTAATTGATTAATATAATTAAGATTTGTATTGTGTTTTGGGAATGAGACTCCTCTCTATTAATTTAGTTAACATGGTTTAATAACCTTTTTCTTGATTTGGGTCTTTGTTTATTTCCATGTTATTCAATTAATGTATTGTTATTCAATTAATGTATTGTGTGTGTGTGTGTGTGTGTGTGTGTGTGTGTGTGTGTTAGTGTGTGTGTTAAAGTGGCTGTGCTAGGACTGTGAGGCTTGGTTATATTCTTTTTGTTTGTGGACAGGTGCTGTGGGCCCCTGACGGTGACCTAATCCCTGGTGGTGGACCCTTTTCTTCACGAATGTGTGTGTGCAGTGTCACGGGTGCTTTTGTTAATTCTCCCTCCCTTGATTTGATTTCGGGCACCAAGGTAACCTCAGCCCTGTTCACCCCTTCATTTGGCCACAGCCTAGCAGCAAGTGAGTCAGCCAATGATGTCTGTCTTATTAATTAACTGTTAAATAAAACTGTTTAGATTTTTCTAAAAACGTCTCTCGCCTGTGGTAATTTCGGACTGTGCGACCTGTAATAAAGGTAATCAATTATTCCTTTTCCACAATTAACTTTTCCTGGAGCGAAACTCCCCAGGTGGCGTTGTCGGTGACACCTTATTACCCTCCACTTGCCACAATTTGGCGTTGTCGGCAGGGTTACCACATTTTAAAGGGGCAGAGACGTTTTTTTTTGTTATAGGTATTTATCTTTTTGTTTTGTTTTTCCCATTGATGTCGGTATTTGTACAGTGGTATAGCCAAAACAGCAGTGTTCAGTCCAGTGTTCCATGTTTCATATTATCTTGTAGTGTTTTCCAGGCAACATGGATGAGGAGGTACAACAGCTTAAGGAGCTGGTGTTGCAGCTCAGGGCGGACAACGAGCGACTCCACCAGGAGCGTGCTGCTTCCCCAGGGGGCCCTGCTGGGGCAGCTTCAACCTCTGCTGGTCCGGCTGGTCATGCCCCCGCTGTCGGTGTCTCGGCTGCTCTTGCAGAGTGGTTGGTTGTGATCCCACGAGATCGTAAGTGTCCCATGTTTAATGGTAAATCGGGTATAGGCATTGTTGAGTGGGTAGAAGAGTTTCAGGCATGTGCGCGTGCTCGGCACCTTCCTGCTGCAGAGCAGGCATTGTTTATCTTTGACCACTTGGAGGGAGAGGCGAAGGAAGAGATCAGGTTTCGCTCTGCCGCAGAGCAGAGAGATCCAGCCCAGATTCTTGCCATCTTAAAGGAGCTGTATGGTTGTAGCCAGGCATATGTCACCTTACAGCAGGCTTTCTTTTCTCGCCACCAACAGGAAGGGGAGACACTGCAGGAATTCTCACTAGCTCTTATGGCTTTAATGGCCCAGGTTGAGCGGCAGGCGCCTGATGGAATGCCCAATGCTGACGTTCTTCTTAGGGATCAGTTCATAGAGCATGTCCTTGACAGCTCCCTTCGTCGTGAGCTTAAGCAGCTAGTTCGTCGCCAGCCCACCATCACCCTGTTGGGGCTGCGTAGTGAGGCTATTAGATGGGAGAGAGAGGGTCTTCCAGGGGGCTCTAGGGGTCGCAGCTCTTCATTACCAACATCTTATGGTCTCCAATATGGAGTGCAGGGCCGTTTCCATCAAGTCCCTCAAGTTGCTCCCCAAGAGCCAGGATTGGGAGCAGTAATGGAACTCTTGAAGCGTCAGCAGGAGCAGCTGAACCAGCTAGCCCAGACAGTAGCTGCTTTGCAGGCCCCTCCTCCATCGGGTCCGGGGTCCCGTTCTGGCCCTGTTATTTGCAGGAGGTGCCAACAGCCTGGCCATTTTGCCCGTGAGTGTGACGATGAGCGAGTTCTTCCCCGCCGGCGTGCTAACTCTGTCACTGGTTTCAATCCACATACTGTCATGTCTTCTCGTTCTTCCCAGCAGTCGGGAAACTGAAGCTGCCGAGCCACAGCTCAGTTGGGGAGTCCCTAGGCTCACAGCCAGGTGCAGCAGCAGAGCTGATTGCTTCCTGTCCAAATATTAACGTGTCCATTGGGGGAATTAGTGTCAAATGTCTGGTGGATACTGGTTCCATGGTTTCCACCATTACTGAAAGCTTCTTTTTGGCCCAGTTTGAACCTTGGGGCCATGATCGCCTTCGTTCTTGTCAGTGGCTACAGCTGCGTGCGGCTACTGGCTTAGCCATCCCGTACATTGGTTATTTGGAGCTCAACGTGGAACTGTGTGGCAACGTGGTGCCCTGCTGTGGCATCCTTGTTGTGAAAGACCCCCCTGGTGCTTCATCTTTTGTTCCCGGAATCCTGGGAATGAACGTAATTCGCAGATGTTATCAAGAGCTCTTTGGTGTGCTTGGGTCTTCGCTGTTTGAATCACCCTTTGTGTCAGGGTCGCCTGGCCCAGTCGTGGCCGCCCTCCAGAAGTGCCACCAGTCTTCAACCCAGGTCATCTCGAGCCTCACTGGTGCCGTCAGGGTCCGAGGCAAGCGGGTGGTGCGGATACCCGGTGGCATGATGAAGCTGGTCACTGGTACCTGTTCAGAGCAGTTTGCTAATCAGAGTGTTTTATTCGAGCCTCCCGAGTCCGGGTTACCAGCAGGGTTGTTGGCTTCCCCATGCCTGTTAAAGGTTGTTCATGGTACTGTGTGTGTTCCAGTCGTCAACGTTGGAGAAGCGGAAGTCCTCCTTTACCCCCGGACTAGCCTTGGTGTCTTGAATGCTGCTCAGGTTGTTAGCTTGCCTGCAGGGGTGACTGAGTTGGGGTCAGCCGTGGCGACGGTGTCCTCCCAGGTAGCCACCCCTACAGTCCTCGATAGAATAGGATTATTAGATTCATCTGCCTTAACTGAGCAGGAACAGACCAGTGTGAGGTCTTTGCTGGAGAAGTATGGCTCTGTCTTTGCGGTTAATGATGGGGATTTAGGGTGCACCGATCTTATCTCGCACGATATACGTCTGCTCGATGACGTCCCTGTACGGCAGAGGTATCGCCGCATCCCTCCCTCAGAGTACGAGGTCGTAAAGACCCACATTAACCAGCTTCTTGAGTCACAAGTCATCCGTGAGAGCAGTAGTCCTTATGCGTCCCCTATTGTTTTGGTGAGGAAGAAGGACGGTGGCTTGCGGCTGTGTGTGGACTATCGGTTACACAACAGCAAGACCAGAAAGGATGCTTTCCCACTGCCTCGCATTGAGGAAAGTTTGGACGCCCTTTCGGGGGCCCGCTGGTTTTCCACCATCGACCTGGCCAGCGGGTACAATCAGGTGCCGGTGGCTGAGCAGGACCGTTCCAAGACTGCCTTTTGTACCCCCTTTGGTCTTTTTGAATTTAACCGGATGCCTTTTGGCCTCTGCAACGCCCCGAGCACCTTCCAGCGGCTGATGCAGCGGATGTTCGGAGATCAGCAGGGTCAATCCCTGCTGCTGTACCTGGATGATATAATCATCTACTCATCTTCTGTTGAGCAACATCTGCAGCGGCTGGAGATGGTGCTCGGTCGGCTTCAGAGAGAAGGCCTCAAAGCCAAACCTGAAAAGTGTGCATTTTTCCAGCAGCAGGTGTTGTACTTGGGGCATGTCATTTCGAGTCAGGGAGTTTCTACAGATCCCAAGAAAGTTGAGGCTGTGGCTAATTGGCAGCGCCCCCGTCACATCTCAGAGCTGCGCTCCTTTTTGGGTTTTGCTAGTTACTATCGGCGCTTTGTTGATGGTTTCGCAAAGCTGGCCAAGCCTTTGCATCAGTTGGTGGCTGATCTCGCTGGAACTAAGTCGAGAAAGTGGTCAGGTCAGGCACTGGGGGCGGCTTGGACGCCTCAGTGTGAGGGGAGCTTTAATGCTCTGAAGTCCAAGCTGGTCTCCGCCCCAGTGCTGGCCTACGCGGACTTTTCATGCCCCTTTATTCTTGAGACTGATGCCAGCCATAGTGGGCTTGGAGCTGTGCTTTCACAGGAGACAGATAGTGGTGTGAGACCAGTGGCTTATGCTAGTAGGGGTCTTCGGCCCACTGAGCGCAATATGTCCAACTACAGCTCTATGAAACTGTAATTTCTTGCGCTCAAGTGGGCCGTTACAGAGAAGTTCCGGGAGTATTTGTTGGGACATAAATGTGTTGTGTACACAGATAATAACCCGTTGAGTCACCTTCAGTCTGCTAAACTTGGAGCTGTAGAACATAGGTGGGCTGCTGAGCTTGCTGTTTTTGATCTGGAAATTAAATATCGTTCTGGGCGCAGCAACAGGAATGCCGACGCACTGTCACGACAGTACGTACCTGTCCCTTGTTTGGCCCCCCCACTTTTGCCTGGCACTTTGGTCCCCAACAGCATTCAGTCAAATCCACATCTGGGTCCTGTTGTGTCTGCCACTCAGTCTTTGGTCTCCATTCTTCCATCCCACTCTGCATCTGACCTCCGTGGCATGCAGGGGGATGACCCCCTACTGAAGGAGGTTTTGTTTTTTTGGCATCGTGGGTCGCTTCCCACCTCAGCTGAGAGGCGGCAGCTTTCCCATCCAGCAACTGCACTTTTGCGTCAATGGGACCGTCTGGTTGAAGAAGATGGGGTGCTCTTCCGCCGGGTCTTTCTTTCTGACGGCGGGGAAGAGTTCCTTCAATTGGTCTTGCCTGCTGTGCTCAAGCAGGAAACACTGCATCAGCTCCATCAGGAGCATGGTCACCAGGGCATAGAGAGGACTATTGAGTTAGTCCGGCAACGTGGCTATTGGCCAGGGATGGCATCAGATATTAAGAACTGGGTCCAACAGTGCGAGCGCTGTCAAATAGCCAAGGACTCAGGATGGGTCCCACATAGTTATATGGGCCACCTGCTTGCATCCCGGCCAAACGAGATTGTGGCCATTGATTTTACATTGCTTGAACCCTCTCGCAATGGGCTGGAAAACGTTTTGGTTTTAACGGATGTGTTTAGTAAGTTTACAGTGGCTGTCCCTACCCGGGACCAACGGGCTTCAACGGTGGCCCAGGTTGTGGTCTCCGAATGGTTCTACAAGTTTGGTGTTCCTAGTCGCCTGCACTCGGACCAGGGCAGGAGTTTTGAGAGTTCCTTGATCCATCAGCTCTGCGCTCTGTACAGTGTTGCCAAGTCCCGTACAACCCCCTACCATCCAGCGGGTAATGGCCAATGCGAAAGGTTTAATCGAACCCTCCATAACCTTTTGCGTACCTTGCCAGCTTCCCGGAAACGGGACTGGGCTTCTTGTCTGCCACAGGTGCTCTTTTGCTACAACACCACACCACATCAGAGCACCGGTGAGTCACCGTTTTACCTAATGTTTGGGCAGGAGCCTCGTCTTCCTGTGGACTTCCTGCTTGGTCGTGTTCAGGATCCAGTGCCTGGTGAGGTACAGGACTGGGTTGCTGAACATCGAGCCAGACTTCAAGTTGCTTTTGAGGGTGCTCATGGGCGATTGTTGGCTGCAGCTGGCAGACGCAAAGAGAGACATGATCAACGTGTCCGGGATGCACCTCTACCGGTGGGACAGTTGGTGTACTTGAGGGACCATGGTGTGAGAGGCCGACATAAGATCCAAGACCTCTGGAACTCTATGGTCCACCAGGTTGTGAGGGCTCCTGCTGGTGAGGGAGCAGTTTATACAGTGGCCCCCGTGGATGACCTGGATAGGACTCGGAAGGTGCACCGAGATATGCTGAAGGCTGTGGTCCACCCTGAGGCAGTAGCTTTTCCACCCCCGGCGCCGTCTTCACCAGTTTTGCTTCCTCTGGCAGCTTCTGTTGATGACTCCCCCAGCAGTGACCTTTGGTTTTTAGTACCTGAGACACCTGTGCTACCAACTGCTGTGCTGCCGCTTGCAGCAAGTCGTGATGCTTCTTCTGCTCCCATTGTGATGCTCCAGGCCGTGTCCAGATCAGCGACACCTTTGGACCATGGGGATTCATCACAGCCAGCTCCCACTTTGTCCCCGGCTGACCAGCCTAGTACCAGTCAGCAGTCCCTGCGTCGAACCAATCGTCCTACTGCTGGCAGTCATCCAAATGTCCACCATCTTCCTCGGCCAGCTGGCCCTCAGGGCCATGCGGCCAACCGACCCCCTGACCCTGCGTCTAATTCTCAAGTGGCTGTTTTCAGACCTTGGTGTTGACTGTGGTTTCTGTCCATGGTCGGGTCGACGATGCAAAAGGGGGGGGCAGATGTAGCCTGAGCACCCTCACCCCTCCTCACAGCGGAGCGCTGTGTCTCTCTGGTGCACTGATTGATGGGCGGTCACTCCTCCATATAGCAGGTGGTTTCACCTGGCGCACCCTCTCCTTTTGCCGTTCTGCTCGTCCTCAGTGGTGGCGGAGTGGATGTCAGCATGGCGGAGCTCAGGTGGTGTGGCTCTGCTGGCATTGGAGCGTCCTTGGCATCTTCACCACAGATGCACGTTATCTCTGCAGATGCACGTTATCTCTGCAGACGCATGTTATCTCTGCAGCGCACCACTGCCTCTTCTCCCCACTCACTTGTCGATTGTGTAAATGTGACACAGTTGTCTCCGCTGCAGTGTGGCAGACTGCTGGTGCCGTGGGGCTGGGTCGTCCCACTGGAAGCCCATCTGGGTGTCGTTGTGTTCTCCACGTGGTAAGTCGGCGTTGTCCGCTCCTCGCTTTCCATTCTGTTGTTCCGCCTCCAGCTGATTGCTATTTTGTGTGTTGCCTTAGAATATTTATTCTGACTCTCCACGACGCTGTGCCGGTGAGGTCCAAAAACACCGAAGCCATCACCTCCTGGACCTACTGCTGTTTTGGTTATACTGCAACTGTGTTTTGTGTCTCCTCGGCTCTTCGGAGCTGCGTCGGAGGTCAATTGACCTCAGAGGCTTGTAGCGGAGCTGGCACCGGGGCTTAGATTGCTGCCCCTGGGAACTTCATTAATTGATTAATATAATTAAGATTTGTATTGTGTTTTGGGAATGAGACTCCTCTCTATTAATTTAGTTAACATGGTTTAATAACCTTTTTCTTGATTTGGGTCTTTGTTTATTTCCCTGTTATTCAATTAATGTATTGTTATTCAATTAATGTATTGTGTGTGTGTGTGTGTGTGTGTGTGTGTGTGTGTGTGTTAGTGTGTGTGTTAAAGTGGCTGTGCTAGGACTGTGAGGCTTGGTTATATTCTTTTTGTTTGTGGACAGGTGCTGTGGGCCCCTGACGGTGACCTAATCCCTGGTGGTGGACCCTTTTCTTCACGAATGTGTGTGTGCAGTGTCACGGGTGCTTTTGTTAATTCTCCCTCCCTTGATTTGATTTCGGGCACCAAGGTAACCTCAGCCCTGTTCACCCCTTCATTTGGCCACAGCCTAGCAGCAAGTGAGTCAGCCAATGATGTCTGTCTTATTAATTAACTGTTAAATAAAACTGTTTATTTTTCTAAAAACGTCTCTCGCCTGTGGTAATTTCGGACTGTGCGACCTGTAATAAAGGTAATCAATTATTCCTTTTCCACAATTAACTATTTCCTGGGGCGAAACTCCCCAGGTGGCGTTGTCGGTGACACCTTATTACCCTCCACTTGCCACACACACATGGCCTAACGTTGCATGCACGGCTTGCACCACTCCCTCCACGGACACTTCTGGGACCACCCTTCCTCTGGGTAACTCGTCCCACTCCTCGAACACAACAAAAAGATTTTCCTCCGCTGAAAAATCTCCCAGGTGCTCACCTCCCCTCAGGATTACGCTGCAGGGGAGCCTGTGGGCTGCTCCTGTTGCTCCGGCTCCCTCGACCCCCTTCTCGACCGAGTCCTGGGTCCCCGGGTCCGGCATCTCACTTGGCTGCTTTGTCTCAGCCATGTCGTGTCTTTGTCGTCTCGAGTCGTCTGCCTCCCAAAGCCTCTCTTTGCGCACTGAGTCAGGGATGATCGGCAGACTGCTGGGCTATTCTGCGCCGTCGACCGGACCTGGCTCTGTGTCCTTCGACCTGCGTCAGCTACCACGCCCGCTTCCTGCAGGCTTTTGTTGGTCTGGTGACTCAGCTCACTCTGGCTGGTTGCCTGGAAATCCCCCTTGCCTTGGCGGATCCCTCTGTCACCGGCGTTCGGCAGAAACTTTCTGCGTTGCACACCTGTCTCGGGGCGTCTCTCAGAGCAGCGGCTGTCTCTCCGCTGGAGTTCTTTATTCACGTTCGGCGCCACCTGTAAGATGGCGTCCCACAGAGCAGCGGCTGGCTCTCCGCTGGAGTTCTTTATTCACGTTGGGCGCCACCTGTAAGATCCCGAGCTCTACCCCTGTCCAGGAGGTACTCGACCAGCTCTCTGTTATAAAGGGTTAGATCCCTATAACCTATAAAAGGTTACTAAAAAGTGGGAATTTTAAATAGGGATGTTTAAGCTGGTAACGAGGAGACTCGCCTAGCTTCTATCTGCCTGAATCCGAACGTCTACCCTGCTTCCTCTGGTACGGCACCTGACATGAATAGCCCTTGAGTCAGATACAGCCACCAGCCACGCCCGTTAATGGCAGCTCTCCTCTAAATGATCTGGGCTCTTGGTATGGTGCTAGGTTTGATTTTAAGGGCTTTTGGTAAACCCTAAGGGCCTGTTTCAATTTAGTAGGCTAGAGTAACCTTTAAGAACCTTTAAGATATTATGCACACTTAACACCTGACTTTTACTTCCACTCAAAGAGACATAAAATCAATGTCCACAACTTTAACTTTAACTATATTATGTAGGTTTTATTGCATAGATTTTAGCAAGGGCAAAGCATACAGCGCAATACTTGTTTCAATTACTATCAGTCATTATCAAAAATCCTTATTGATAAATCACAATACTTCAAATAACAAATTAACCTAGAAGAGCTGAGGCCTGGTTAGAAACACTTAAATTTAGGTGAGATGGAGAGGGTCAGGTCTTTCCATGGCTTGCCTTTCCCTTCCTGCTGAAAGTCCAAGTCCTTGAGGCAAATCACAACCCTGGCCAAGGTCTCGTAACTTCCTCAAAGTCCAAACTTCACGCCAGCAGCGTGAACAAAAGTACTCCAATATCCAAATCGTAATCCACAGCATGTTGGCAAAAATGGTTAATCCGTTGTGCTCTTAATTCCTTGGTCTGTTTCTGCTGAAGATTTCTTGAAGTCCTTTCTGCGATGTTTAGGCTGCTCACATTCTCCGTCTCAGGTGTTTCTTCAAGGCTTGAGCGATTGGAAGAACGAAATTTAGTCCGTGCTCCTCAGGTTATATACACTCTTGCTTCGGACACTGGCTTGGTTTTGTGTCCTTATTAGGACATGTTTTCAGCATCTCTCCATTCACTGGTTGATAACCCCTTGATTAAGATTTCATAACGCTTCTCTCTTGCTTTGGACAGTGGCACGGATTTATGTTCTTATTAGGACATTTTCCCACCATCTCTCCGTTCAATGACTAATAGTCCCTTGATGACGGCTGACGATTTCATAATGATCCAACATGCCTAGGTCACGGTCTGTGCCCGTGCCCAAAGCGTGATCAGATTTCGACACATCCTTTTGGCCTCACGTTGACCTGACCAGTTCTTTAACACTTTCTCATGACCTCAGCTCAACACTGTTTCTTTACTGATTTTCATTAGATCTCTAAACTTCAATACATCATGGTTACACCTTACACCTCCTTTAACTTTGCAAAGTTAATACTAAGTCAAAAATGATCATCAGAGACAGAATGACAGACAGAGCCTTGAGTGTAACACTTCCTCTTTTTCACAGACACCCCGTGTTGCCCTTTCCTCTTCACTTCCTATTTCAACACACCTTTAATGTAATGGTTTAACACTTTCCAATTAATTTATGGCAAACACAATGCAGCAAGCAAAGTTTTGATATATTGCAGAATCATTTCAGGACAAAGTATAATGTCCCTTTCTTGTATTTGTGGCTGACAGGAGTGTATGACTCTCAACTTTCTTGACACTGTCTCCGTGTGTGTGTACATACTGGTATTTACATTAGACAGGAGTAAATGGATCTCAACTATTTTGACAATATATATATATATATATATATATATAGTATATGGATATATGGTATATGTATAGATATACATATAGATATATATATATATATATATATATATAGATATAGATATATATAGATATATATATATATGTATATATATACATATACATATATATATATATATATATATATATATATATATATATATATATATATATATATATATAAATATATATATATATATATATATATATATATATATATATATATATATATATGTACACACACACACACACATACATACATACACATGTGAAGTCACAGAGAAGTGTGAGGCCCTATCACAACATAAACAGTGGTCTACTGCTGGACTATAGGTTTCCCAGCAGTGTATGTGTATTAAATCCATAATGAACGATGTTTTTAATGACCGATAAGTAGTGCCCACCATTTTAAAGGCATCCTATCTTGAGAACAGAACCATTCAATCGATATTTCTGAGTGTGATCTTTGTTGCCTTTTCTCCTGATCAAAACAGTTGAGTTGGATTGAGTGCGGGTTTCGATTCGTCAGGGCTGCTTGTGTACGGGAGTCGGCTTTATTCTGTTGTTTTACAGATGACTTCGAAGTCGGAGTGCTTCATACATTGATGTCAGATTCATATACTGAACGGGTAATTCACATTTTTTGCTGTCATGGCATTTTAGTCACATTATATGACTCAAATATTCCAGGAATAAGGGTGTTGAAGCCTTCCGGCTAGCAAGCATAGGAGGCTACCATTAGCTAGATAGCTTGGCTACATACAGCTGTTCTACTGTACATGTCGCTAAGCTAGTTGGCTAACCCTATGTTGGTTATTTTGTGTTACAAGAAGTTGCCTGTAATAAAACATTTGATAATATGCACAACATTTACATTATATTGCAAATACAATGACGGAACGTTATAAATGTAATTATAAAAAGTGCAATTAAATGATCTAGCCAGTTGAAGAACCATACAGATGATAGCTAGCTCACAAGCCAGTTGCTCGCCGATTTAGGCACATCCACTGGTTGAACTATTGAAAGTCTATAGGGTCATCTGTCTGCAGACTATCAACGCATGCAAGTAATAGTAAACATGATATATGCCGTGTATATTAGCCATGTAAAACACTGTGTTACAGTGTGGAGTGCATAGTGCTTAGCTGTCAAATGGTCAGGAGACAGCAGTCATGCTACGGCCTGTTATGATCACATGATGGGGTGGAGAATTTTGATGCTGCTACTTCTGCTATTTCCTTCACACATGATCGAAAATGGCATGCATTGCAAACTCGAAGTCTGTAGCCTTCATCAAAGGGTAAGTGTAGAGGAGATGTGAAGGGGTATCCTTGTTTATACATAGTTTTTTAAATGAAGCAGAACTGAAGTTCAGAGTATCGACTATATAGCGTTATCAGCCAACTGATCTGTCGGACAGTCCTGTGATAGGTCCGGTGTCATATGGTTATTTGTATGTTGTAGCAGTACTGTGTGGATTAAGAACATGTCATATTGGCTGCTGGCTAACTACGATCTATATCCGGATTAGGGGAAACATACATTTCAGAATCACGGAAAAATATAGTTTTTTTCCTTTCTGATAGTAAGGGTTAGGAGCCAGAATCAGACCAATCTCTTGTAAAGCCATCCTATGGTTATAATAATGTTGTAGAAAAGCTGTTAATTGAAACATATAAGGTTATGTAACATGCTGCGGTGAAATTTTCTGGTTTTTATCATAATGTTATCACTGTTCATTGCTAATAGTTCAGTATGTACAGGGCCACAAGTGTCATAATTTACATGCAATCCTAATTCCGGTAAAACAATTGTGTTGGTTATTGATTAAGCTTACCGCACCTGCATTTCCTATTTGGTCATTCCCATGCTTTGCAACAGATTTTTCAACCACTAACAGTCGATTTTCACATTGGGTGTAGTGACTTCCTGTGTGCAGTTTTGTAGACACAGTTTTAATGACAGAAATTTGGGCCGGGCATTATATTGCTTTAATATAGATATCGTGATATAAAACTAAATTATGGTCTTAGATTTTGGATATCGTTATATGGTTATGTTGTTTAAGTGTTGTCTTTTTCTGGTTCTGAAGCTGCACTTACAGTGAAGTGATGTGATTTTCTGAACTTACCAGACTGTTCTACTTGTTCTAATACTTGCCTTTACCTACTTAGAAATTATCTCCCTATTACTGATGAATATTTATCACAAATTTCATGTGAATATTTTGTCGCAGTATTGATAGTAGTGGTAGTAATAGTAGTAGTAGTAGTAGTAAGCAGTAGTCAACCCTTCAGTATTGTCACAATATTGACGTCAAGGTATTTGGTTAGAAATATTGAGAGATAAGATTTTGATGCCCAGTCTTAACTGTCCACTATGTAGTTTTGTGGGCAGATTTTTTTAAAATTCCAAACAGACTAAATAAACAAAATCTCTTCATTTTAGTCACTGAATAATAGTAATAATAATAATAGGAAGAAGAAGAAGAAGAAGAAGAAGAGTAATAATAATACAAACTGACCTTAAAGGACAACAAAATGTATACTGTTTTACTTTTTATATGTGGTGGACACTGCCACCTTATTTCCCTCTGAGACTTGCGTGTTCATTCAGTTATTGAAGTGGAATCACAGAATTTTTTTTGTTACCTCACTAATATTGTAAAAATCTAAATTCTGAATTTGATGATGATATTAAATTCAGCGTATGAAAGCACTGTAGTGGTTCACGGTGCCAAAACTGATTTATGGCAGACCTAGCCATCTGTTCCAGGACTGGACCACTGACTGATGTGAGTCTACCTGAAAAGATGTCACAAATTGATTAAGCATCCTTTTACCGTGTAAGGAAGGTTCATCAGTTACACATTCCTAAGATATTTTTCCCCTCTGTCGCAGGACCAGCAGTGACATGGCTGCTGATGACAAGTCCTCGTCGTCATCCTCGACAGACTGGAGCACAGAGCCACCGGTCATCTCGCCCTCAAGCCCCTCCCACCTGACACATTTCAAACCACTGACACCGGAGCAGGACGAGCCTCCACTCCGGTCCGCATACAGCTCGTTTGTCAGCCTGTTTCGCTTCAACAACAAAGGTCAGGAACCCACACAAGCACGTAGATGTAGTCATATTATTAAACACTAAATACCAATGTTTTGTTCTATCTGTGTGAAGGTGTTGTGTTGCTGATGTACTGTTTAGTCCAGGGATCTTCCAAGGCTGACACTCTTGGGACCCCATCAGACAAGCAGTTTCTATAATGTGGCGGCTCAGGGGGATATAAACTTAAAGTTTTATGTTGCCATGGAGTTAGTGAGTTGTTGTTGGTTGGTTGGTTGGTTGGTTGGTTAGTTGGTCAGCACAAATTTGGATGGAGGATGGGTCTCGGTCCAGAATAGACCCCATTATCTAACGTGCAGATCTGGATGAAGGGATGGATCCAGGAATGTTTTTCTTTAACACTGCGCGATTGACATTTTTCAGGGTGAGTGTAGAGGAGATGTGAATGGATGGATCTTGATTAAAATAAAATTTTGTGTATTTCGGTGACCAGTATCTATAACTGACACAAAAGGGGACTGCGTCACAGTATGCACTTTACTGAGTGCCTTTTTAGTTTACACTGTAAAGGGCAATACAGCACAATGGTTTTGTCTCATTCAAACAGTAATTTATTGATGATCCCAAAGTGAAACCTCTGCAGTAAAGAGCAAGGGCTCCTACGTAAGCAACACTCCTCACCACAGTAGCCTAGAGTTCAATTTCGACCCATGGCCTATTTGCTTCATGTCATCCCCTCCCTCTCACCTTTGTCCTATCAAGGTAAAGACCATACAATAAATAAATAAAAAAATGAACTCTACCGCACTTAATTTTTAGTTTCTAGTTTCAACTGGTTGTGGTTCCTAAAAGAAGTGCATAATTAATATATTTGCATTGAGGGGCGCACAAAAAGAGAAAAAAAGCATTTTCAAGTTCATCCCATCTTCACATAGACTAACATACACAGCTGAAGTGTGAATGTGTTTTTGTACACAACAAGGACTAGGGATTGGTCCCCCAACAAAACAAGAAATGTGCACTTATCCTTTAATCAAAAGTAACCTTTGGAGGCTCACTATTGGCTGATTCAGTGCTTAAAGCTTGGGATTTTGCATAAACATGACTGTAGTCCTTGTCTTACAGCATACTGTATATGATTCATGCAGTTTAAGAATCACACACAAATGCTAACTAATACTAATGCTTTCTTCCTAGATATAAAGTTTTGTACCATATTAGAAGTAATAGACCAACTGCCCCTATGGGTCAGACATTTAAGGCGTGTTAAATCTAGTAAAATGAACATAGATGAGGTAATTTATCTTAAACTTCACAAACTAAAAAACTCCTTTAGGTATTAGATTCTGATGTTTGAAGAAAAGTAAAAAGTGACCATGAATGTCCTTTAGAGTGAATTTAAAGTATGTGCAGTTAAGTTATGTGCAGTGCTATAATTGTTAATCTTGTTATGAGACAGTTTACTGATTTATTAACTGTTCACAAAGGTCAAGGCCTTATTTAGTAGAACATCAAATTATTTTACTCACTGATATAAAAAATTAAAGCATAAAAAATGTATAAAGCAAAAAACACATGGAACACTACAGTATGTTAACACCTATCCTGACCAGTGTTCTGTAGCAGTTTACAGACGTCAGGGCATTTAACTACCGTCTTGTGCAGTCATGTGATAGAGATGGCCTGCCTGGACCGTGTCGGGAACTAGTGAGCCACATGACTCACGTGTTTTTAGTCCAGCCTCTGAAGTCCTGCACTCTGAACAACACTCCTCCCCTCACTGTGGCAGCAGTGACCTCACGCTGACATTACAGATTAGATTACAAGAAGAATGCTTTATAGAATATTTTAATTGTGTTAGAAAAGATAGAAACAAAAAAGGTTTGAACAAAAAAGGTTTTAAAAAGTTTCATCAATTTTAAAATTGAGTTTATTTTATCAAAATGCTTGATATCTACATTACAGAGCAGAGATGCAAATAATTCTCTACGTTTTAAAAGCCATAACAGGCACGTTTGTATTGATATGAATTGATTCTAGATACATTTGCATAAAAGGCAACTATTTCATGCATTATGAATTTATGAATTTAGCAGTTAAGTTATGATTCCCCTAGAAGTGACCATTATGAACTACAATCACTCCTTGTTAGACTTTTGTCACAATATGATTATTTGCAGAGCTGATAAACAATATAATGTCATGTAAGTGCACTGACTCTACCGAACTGTCACTCACTTAGAGAACTTGATTACTACAGAAGTGTGTAAGTTTAGCTTTTTTGCTGTCTCTGCTTTGATGTGACCGCTGACGGTGAAAAGTGCTGACGAGATGCTGAGAGGAGACAAGGTTCATTTTCTGATGTGGTTCTTCCGCCTCCTCTCTTGGCCACACAAAAACATCCTTGATAAATGTATTGAAACTTTGCAGTAGCAAGTAGGGAGGTAAAAGTTCTCAGCTCATGGATCAAGATTCAAAAAGGAATATAATTTGGAGAACCAATAAAAGATGAACCACTGAACCAAATATTGATTGTGACACTGTAATGCTACAACTAGGGATGCATGATACTGATATTGAGAATATTACGTTACTGGCCCATTATAAGTATTGGTGAATTTTATAGCTGATAAATGAAGCAAATAGTATTTTCAATTTGTGATGCAGGTTCCACAAGGGTTCAGAGAGCAGTGAGAAAGACTCAAATGTTTCCTCACTAGGTCTTCGTCAACTCAAAATAGAAATTTGAAAAATCCAAGGGTGATTGATTTAATAAATAAGAGGTACAACATTAAACCACAAGGAGTGTATAGAGAAGATGCAGGACTTTGTTTTAGGAATGTGAAAATGCAAAACTTTGGGCATGATGTTTTGGTGGAGTTAGAGGTGATATTAGGTTATGAATTACCAAAGTCCTGTGTTCTGCAATATTAAGATAGTCTAATAGGAGAAAATATAAAACTTGAGGACCAGTGTCTTAGTAAAGTTCTCTTAGTGGTAACCAAAAAGGCAATCACAAGGAAATGGTGCAAGAAGGACGCCACCACCTGCACACTCTGAGACACTGACTAGACGTTGTTGAAGAGATGTACAATATGTAAAGACTCTCTGAGAATTCAACAGTTGGATTTGAAAAAATGAAAAAGTCAGCTGCTTATTAAACCCACCACAAAGTTGACACGTTTTTAATAAATGCTGATGTGTTTTAAGTTGCATCAGTATAAATATACTGTACCTCATTGACACAAAAAAGTGTGGCTGTAGCTTAGGAGGTAGAGAGGGTCATCCAGTAATCGGAAAGTCGCTGGTTCGAATCCCTGGTTCTCCATGCTGCATGTCGAAGTATCCTTGAGCAAGATACTGAACCCCAGATTGCTCCTGATGACACGTGTGTGTGTGTGTGTGTGTGTGTGTGTGTGTGTGTAGAAGAGGGACGTCCTCCCTCAACTGTTTCAGAGAAGCCAGATGTGCCATCCCCTTCTCCTCAATCAGACAGGAGGAGCTGGTCCTCCAGTCCTTCCCACTCACTCTACGGTTCGAGGACGCACCGGAAACAGCACCCAGACCTCCTTCGACGTACCTCCACTGTCTCTGGTAAAGCACACACACAGAGTACAGATGTTGCTTTTTGAGGCTTGTGTGTGTTTAAACAGATAGAAAAGTAGGAGGAAACAGGCTTGTGGTGGATATACCTTCCAAGAAACTCTTATTGCATTTTTGTGTGGGATTACACAACGTTTCCAGCTATTGGGGTAAGGTATTCTCTAAAAGTAGCACTTTGTCAGTCTTGCTGAATGTTTGCAGCTTGTAAAGTAGGCTTATATGTTTCTTGTTATGTATACATTTATTATAAAACTCTCAGTGTCTTGATTGTGATAAAATGACCTAAGGCTTATATTCAGGATATATACAGTGGATATATACAGTTTCATTTTTTTATTTTATTCCATCTGGCTCTCTTTCGCTACACACATTTGTTGATTGCATGATCTGTCATTTTAAACACTGTCAGTGTTTTTAAAACCTCTGTGTTGTAGTGAATGAACCAATCAAAGGGTCACTGATAACACAATAGACCCTGTCTCCCACTGACCTCCAGTTCCCTGATTTGATCTTGAAGCTCTTGAATTCAGCTTTGTCATCAACACACACTGAAACTGCGAAAAAATATGTTGCTTACACACTTTCTGTCACTGGATTCTACACGTTCGACCAGCTGTAGAAGTGAAGTGACTTTTGGCACTTCATCCTAATATCTCTTACAGAGAAAAAACTATGAACAGATATTGTTGAACTATCCACACGTTAGTCCTGTTCTTGTGTTTTCATTTGTCACTGTGAACATTAATTTTTCATATAAAGATCAATATGGCATTCTTTGCAGGGGCAAGATGTTATTTGACATTTCAAAATCAAATGGAACACCGAAACCCTCTCTTAAGTGAAGTTTGGGTGCTTTGGGTTTTGTTATTATTTAGATAAAAGAGGAGTGTAATACCTAATGGGGAATTTTTTGCATGATCAAGGTTTCATCGTATTTTATTTCCTAGATGTGAATCCATTGGTTTGTTTTGAAAGTTGTTGATAAATTAAAGAGAAATAAACAGATAGGAGATGTTTGTTCTGTTTGTTCACATTTCTTACTTCATCAGCGGAAACAAAGTAGCAGACCTGAAAACAAGTTAATTATTGTGTTAAAAAATATGAATTGATGAAAAACATCAGAAAGATGAATACACGTACAGGCTGTAATATCCATTCTCATGTCTTTTCTGATTACAGTGGATTGGCCAGGTGAGGGGTCTTCTGCACTGCGTGGTTTTACTAAAGATGCTTTTAGCTTGACTGTAACAACTCGGTCTGAAAGAATGGCCTTACACAAACTGTTCCGTGTGTCTGAGTGCATGCGGGTGTGTGCGTGTGTTTGATATTTGCATTTTTAATGAAGCGCTTTCTATTAGTCTTTGGTTTGCCCTAATGTTTGCCACTCAGTCACTAATAAGTGGAATGATCTTTGTCGTGAATGGTTTGAAAGCTAACATCTACCTGATATTAAACCTGTTTTTGTTCCCTGACCAGTTTTTTTACTGATCGCATCATGTGTTATTTTATACACATTTGCAACTTTTAAGGGAGTTATTCATAACGTGTTGAAGTGCATTGTCAAATGTTTTGTCACTAAACTACCATGTTTAAATCCACTGTAATGAAGAGGAATTGATATATTATCACCTGATGCACAATATATTTAAAAAAAAATATTTGACAATGTAGTAGGATGCATTTTAAAGAACAAGTGGACTTTTTATGTTGCTTTGTTCAGTGGTTCTTTGTTTGTGTGTGTGTTTCCGTCCACATGTGTGATTTTTAGATGGCAGCAGGAAATCAGATACCCCTTTGAGCAATCATGACCCTCGCACAGCTGTACAACTTCGCACTGCACTGAAGAGGCTGAAGGAGATAATGGAGGGAAAGAGCCAGGTATTCACATCCAGTCTAACATTAACACTTTGTCCTAAACCTTACCATCACTTACCTTGCTTCATTTTTTCATCATCTTGACATGTCTTGACTGTATGTTTAACTAAAACAGCTAACTGCCTCTCACAAAAACAAATCTAATTTAATATTATATTCAGTTGGAGTGTTGCATGCACTCTATTCTTGGACTTGAGAAAAGCATCTGATATCTTAAATCATAATGTTCTCCTCTCGAAACTGTACAGTTTTTAATTATTGTGGATATTATTGAATATTACTAAGTCTTAAGTCTTATTTGTGTGAGAAGATGATGCATCAGGGGTGGGCAGGAAACAAGACTTCTGCTTAGTTAATACTCTGTTGGTGTCCTGCAAGGCTCAATTCTAGGACCTCATACTTGTATGTTTTCAGTTGTAATTTAAATAGAAATGTATGTGGATGACACTCATTTTTGCACATGTTAAAGACAGACATGAAGTAGCTGTCAACTTAACGTCAAAAGTGGCCAACATTTCATATTGGCATACTTACCTGACACTTAATGTGAGTTAAACACATGAAGCAGATGTGTAACACTGAACAATTCAATCTAAGGAACTTCAATTTAGTAACC
This sequence comes from Sparus aurata, assembly GCF_900880675.1. Lineage (NCBI taxonomy): Eukaryota > Metazoa > Chordata > Actinopteri > Spariformes > Sparidae > Sparus > Sparus aurata. The sequence goes on along the minus strand of NC_044195.1, from coordinate 5,655,349 downwards.
AGCTACTCTTAGATGCAGCAAAATTGTACATGATCTTTAACATGTTTTCAAACATCTCTCACTGTATGCCAAGCTGGGAACAAGCTAGAAAAAACTCTGTGACACATAAAATCACGGTACATAAAGTGATCAGCTGATAGCGTTGTATGTCTTGCTGACTTTAGTGTACGAAGTGATCAATGATCAAATAGAGTTCATATAACTGCACTCAGATAACAGAAGGACAACTAGGATGACCATCAGAGGTGTGTGAATCAGCACAACAGATGAACAGAGAGACTGAAGGACTTTTACTTTTACTCTTATTTTTACAATAACCATGCGCAATAACACAACCTTAACAGATACTGTGTATCTATGTACAGTTTATATTATATGCACAGACGTATATATTTATTTCTATTCCTACAGTGTTTTTTAGATGTATTTACTTATATGTATATCTATTTTACTGTATATGTGTGTAACATAGCTGTGTGTGTGACCTGAAGTCTTAAGTGTTTTTTGCAAGTTATTGTATATCACAGAGTGCTACAGTGTCACTGTTTCATTTCAAGATGAAATCATGGCTAAAATCAACCCAGTCATGCACCCATCAGGCATAAATGCCATCCCTTTATGTGTCTAAATGAAGTGTTATTTCTGTGCTGATGTTGTTGTGTAGTGAATATGTACTGTTTTGTATTAGCATCTTTATACTATAGTGTTTATATTGTAAACAGTGATGTTATCCCCTGTTTCCTGCCCAGGGATGACAGATGTAAATTAGCTTGAAGTTAACTTTGATACAGCCAAGAAACTGTGCATGGTTCCTGACACACAAAGTAATAAACAAACAAACAAATTGATGTTGACGCAGCAGTGAACACACCGTTGCTGTGGATGTTTTGATCATAAATGTTTGAGTCATGGCGTTTTGAAAGACTTGCCATAAGCTCCAACTCATACTCATCACGAGTCAGAGTCATCACGAGGTTTTCTGGTCAATGTTCCCCATTTAGGACAGTGATCTGAAACAGTACTGGATGCCAGATAGCCAGTGTAAGGAGTGTTACGACTGCAATGAGAAGTTCACAACCTTCCGCCGCCGGCATCACTGCAGACTGTGTGGCCAGATCTTCTGCAGCCGCTGCTGCAACCAGGAGATCCCTGGAAAGTTCATGGGCTACACAGGTAAGTGACATACTCAATATTAGTTAGTTAGTTTAATGTGCAGTAAAAATCATGAAATAAATCAACTTTAACGGTCCTCTTTGTATTAAAGATTTTTGCGTCTCATTCCCAACTTGTTGAATACTGATGCTTTGGGATGGTGACCAACCCGACCTTCAATTCCAAAGCATTAGTATTTGATGAGTTGGGAATTAGAATCAAGATTTTTTTTTAAATTCCTTTTCCTGTTTTTCTTTATCCTCTCTTGGACTTCTCTCTGTACTTTAGGAGACCTGCGGGCCTGTACGTACTGCCGTAAGCTAGCACTAAGCTACGCACACTCAGCTGACTCTGGCTCCATCGGAGAGGACCTGAGCGCCTTGTCTGACTCTCCCTGCTCTGTATGTGTGTTGGAGCCCAGTGAGCCTCGGACACCTGTGGGTGGGCGTAAGGCCAGCAGGAACATCTTCCTTGAAGAAGACCTGACCTGGCAGAGGTGAACACACACATACAGATATTGGGCCAAATTAAGCTGGGGGAATCTGATTATTATCTTTTATCTTTATCTACCCAGAAACAAACAAGTTCATATTTTAATTTAGTCAGACAGAGTTTGACTATGAATCAAGATGTGTTTGTTGAATTTGATGAATTTGTTCCAACTTTGCATTTTACATCATGTTTTCTATTGTATAGGATGTGTTATGTGCTCCCAGCACATGCAGTGGCTTTGTCATGTTATGATTTTGTTCATGATGGAAAAAAAACAACCCAATCTTTTCTCCAGCCGCCTTCATCTGTGCTTGCTATTTTTCTGTCTTGATTTTCTGCTGTTAAAAGCATTCGTGTGTGCCTTGTATGTACTGTACGCCATGCACTTATCAAACATAATCATATTATGGCATGTTAAATATGCCAGTAAGCCCTGACTAGAGCCTGAATCTTTATGACCTTTATCGTAAAGCGGAGTTAACTGTATGCCTGCAACCACCATGAAGCAGGACTTTATTAAGTCAGATGTAAAGAAACACCTCACTGGATCAGCTTTGCGGCACGTGATCTGACAGGCCAGTAATGCAGTGTGGAAAAACTGGCTCTAACTAATGAATATCTCGAAGGAAGAACAAAGTGAGCATATATTTTAGGAAGAACAGTTTGAGCATGACTTTTTGAGCACGAGGACTGGTCTAAGCTTCCTCTTTGAATTACTTTTTCACTATTTCTGATGGAGTGTCTTTTTAAAGAATTTATTAACCATGCACACAACAGGCAAAATTATTAACTGGATGTTCAAGGAAATCTTGGTTTAGAGGACTGTCCAACACTGCATGCACTTCATAACCCCAACTTGCTGCTGTTGTTTGGAATTGGTGTGCTCCTTGCTTATTTTCTCTACCTGCCTCAAAGAACATCTGTTTCCTCTCTCTCTCTCCTGGCATAGAAAAACTCCTATTGGGATAAGAAAGAAGTGAGTCTTGCTGTTTGTTTTATTCATTTTTCACATCTGTCTAAGCTTTAACTGTGTCTAAGTAAAAGCCAATGCTTTCTAGCGCTATAAAAATAGTCTTCTGCATGCTCAAATTCACAGATCATAAATTAGACTAGCTAGCATAGAGAAAGTGTAAAGATAACCACAGAAGGAATCTAAATCAAAGTGGTTCTGTGTGTGTGTTCACTAGTATGATACACCAGGAACCTCAGAACACTTCCAGACTGACAACGCTACAAGAAGACATAGGCAAATCTCCTGCTAGGAAGAGGTCAGTCACTGCTTTGGGTTTGCTTCTACGATACAGTGGTTTCTAGCTTTATTCAACACAGTTGAGTCATGCCAGTAGTGTGAACAGTCCCTGTTTGTCTCTACCACAGGTCTGCCAGTGTGACCAACCTGTCACTGGACCGCTCTGGATCCTCCATGGTGCCTTCCTACGACAGCTCAGTCAGCCCGCCAACCAACCGAGCCATGTCAGGCACCAAGAGCGGCACCAAATTGGACCACAGTGAGGAGGAGAGGAAGATCCTACTGGTGGCTGCTATATTCTTTCCTTTTTTACTGTTTCTCACCACTGATAAAAGTTGCTTGATATTTTTAACATACCAAGGTATTATATGATGATGTAAAAACAATGTGAACTTTTATTGATGAATTAGAGAATTGTCACCAAAATCTGCAGCATCTTAGGGAGAATTATATTCATATTGCATTGTTTTGCACAGCTGTACTGTTCTGGTCTTAGCCCTCTCATTGCAACAATCTGTACACTACCTGCTCAGCATCAAACATCAGATGGACACAGTTAGAAACAAGTGAGTGAGCATAGTGAAGCATCTTAGCAACTATGGAGTCAGATAATTCCCTCAGAATTGGGTAGAGACCAAAAACAGAGCTAAATGAGAACGAGTATTGGACTGACATCAATCAGGTAAAAGAAACATAACGCTGAACTACAAGTACTACTAGGAACATTTAACAAATTATGAAACAGTCTCAATTCAATCTTAGTGCCTCCATATGACCCACGGCCATCAGCGAGACAATTAGCTATTTCTTCTTTTGTTTTTTGATACTTCATTATAAAAGTAAAGCAAATATGAACAAATAATAGACACAAGTACAGAATACAGATATATTCTGACATATGAGAATAGATATTAAGAGTCTTTGGGTTTGGTGCAATCCCATTTTTCCCAGTATTCATCTCTTTTGTCCTTTTGAAGCCACAGCCTAAAGGTAATTTTCTCCATTCTGCAGTTAGAGTTTATAACGTTTATACAACTGGCTACTTCTATATAGTTTTTCTTCATGCCAGCCACTGGGTCAGATTTAAAATTAAAAATTAAAAATTAAAACTTCCTTTTATGTTGGAGTGCTGATTGAGGAGTTGCCTTATTATTGTGAAAGCATAACATAACAAGAGAATGTTGACAACTTTAGACTGAGCTCAAAATAATTGCTATAATCAAGCTGCCTAATCTTTTAGCTGTAGGAGTACACATAACCTAAGTGTATGAATGGTGACATTACTGAAGCAAAGTTTACTTTAGTCCTCTAACACTTACTGTATCTTACAGGTACAATACCTCAGTGCTTTGCACCTGCAGATTGATGTGTTTAAATAAGAACAATAGTATTACATTTTTATTAAACTTTATTTCACTTGCTTCTCAAACAGATGCAAATGTTAGCTCGATTAGGAGCTCTATGACAGGAGATGTTGGTGCTCATGCCACTTTTGTCCACACGGGCTGCAAGAATTAAGAAAAAATTTCAAGTTCCTTTTAACTACTTTAAAATGTGATGATACTATCTGTCAGTGTTCACACTGCCCCTAAGTGCCATGGAAATCAATGATTGTAGATTGAATTCCCTTTGACTATTTTGTTATTCCCACACTGATCGTTTGATGCTGACTCTTTGGTATAATACAATAATGGTGTAATACAAAGGGACAAACATAATGATTTACCGATCATTACATACTGACATACCATACATCCTGCAGGACTCCTCCCAACTGAAGGACTTGTGGAAGAAAATCTGTCACAACAGCACAGGGATGGAGTTCCAGGACCACAGATATTGGCTTAGGACCTACCCCAACTGCATTGTGGGAAAAGAGCTTGTCAACTGGCTGTTGAGGAATGGCACCATCTCCACCAGGTAGCACCTGACTGAACAAACGCTCTTTTCTATATTATGTTGATGTCTTCAAAGGAATACTTAAAAGAGCAGTTTCATGTTCATTATGCATTAGTACATTTGTTTCTGTGATAAAGAAGATCTTCTGTTTGGCTCCTTGTCCTTGACAGCTTTTTTGCAATCTTGATCTTGATGTTCCTGTGTTGCAGGGCCCAGGCTATCGCTATTGGTCAGGCATTAGTGGACGGTCGCTGGCTAGACTGTGTCACTCACCATGACCAGGTGTTCAGAGATGAGTATGCTCTCTACCGCCCCCTCCAGGTAACAGCCCCTTTCTGATGAGTAAACAATGCATGCACTGGAAAAGAGAGAAAGCAAGTCACTTAGGATGCACTTCAAATTGTTTTACACTGTTTACACACCAAGAGCTGATATTGATTGAGTTAGCAGGTTCTTCTGATAACACTAGAGGACATATCGAGCAGCTTCAACAGATAATTCCAGGTGAAGTGAAATGTGCTGATGATGACGTCTCTCTGTCTGGTCTGTAGAGTACAGAGTTCTCTGAAACACCGTCTCCAGACAGTGATAGTGTCAACTCCCTGGAGGGACATTCAGAGCCATCCTGGTTCAAGGACATCAAGTTTGATGACAGCGACACAGAACAGCTCGCCGATGAGGCAGAGTACACCGTTCCCAGTATGTATCGCATGTCTAATGTTTTAATAAAACCTTTTTCTTACCCTTGCCGCCATACCTTCTTGGCTTGGATCATTGTTCTTTGCACAAGCTGCCTCCATGTGGCTTTGGTTTTGTATCTGTGAATACAAATCCCAGCTGCAGCGCCCTGATCTGTCTCTCTGTTCAGACTCTGCCGGGCACAGCAAGAGGACATCCGTCAGCAGTTTTCAGTCAGTAGTAGACAGTGACTCAGCTGCCTCGATCAACCTCAACATGGAGCAAAACAATGTGAATTTCCACATCAAGAAACAGTCCAAGTATCCACATGTGCCTCCTACTGCTGAGCAGAAATGTAAATATTTCCACACTGCAATGGCCAATAGATATGTCAGTCCAGCTCTAAACATTTTTTTTTTCAGTCAGTTGGTTAAGTGATTCTGTGTGTTGGTTACCGTGCCTTTAAAGAGTGTGACCCCACATGGATTGTTGTCATTTTTGACAAAGATTGGAATTGTTTTAAAGGAAAACTACACTTAACTACAACTGGGTTTTATTTCTGTAGCTTCAACCATTGGTTCAATCAGTAATGTTAACATTAATTGCTGAGACCGTTGAAGCAGGCAAAATATTTTTTTTAAAAAGGTCCAACGAGGCAACAGTCAAGTTAGTTGTATACAAATCAGGTTAGTCAGGTTTATTTAGAAGAGAAAAACAAAGGTGAACAATACAATTCTTATCCAAATGTTTTGTTATAAACATTAATTTAAGTTCACAGACAATTGATTCAACTTTGACATGCAATACTATATATTTTACTGAAGGCATTGCAATCTGCAGTCCAAAGTTATCCATACTGATAGAAAAAATAGACATGCTGTTCTCTCTCTCTTTCTCTCTCTCTCTCCACTTTTAGCTGAATTTCTTGTTTCTGAGGATGGAGGACAGAACATTGTCATAAGTGATGCCTTCATCAAGGGTAGGTGCAGAACATCCTTTATGATTTAATCAGATAAAATACTAAAATCCCTAACCTGTGGCTAAGCAAATCTGCTTGCTCTTCCTCATTTGACATCGTTCCTGTAGAGTCTCTGTTCAACCGTCGTGTGGAGGAGAAGGCTAAAGAGATGCTGTTTACTCCATTGGGTTGGCATCACAGCTCTCTGGACCAGCTCAGGGAGGAGAACGGAGAGAAGAAGGCCATGGAGAGGCTGCTGTGAGTGCTGTTTGTGTCCAGTGTAATTTCAGAGTAGAAGCAGTCTATTACAGTTGATGATCTCCTCATTTGAGAAGCTTGAAACATAAAAACTATGTTTTCTTTACTTGATATATAATTAAAACAATTAATTAATTGTCAAAAGTTGTTTATACATTTTCTCTCACTCTTCCTTCCCGTTCAGCTCAGCCAACCACAGCCACATGATGGCGCTGCTGCAGCAGCTGCTCTACAGTGAGTCTCTGTCGCTGTCCTGGCGGGATATCATTGTCCCTGTGGTTCGACAGGTGGTCCAGACAGTACGGCCCGATGTCCGCAACTGCGATGATGACATGGACATCCGCCAGCTGGTCCACATCAAGAAGGTCAGACACCATCTCATCAAATCAGTCAAACTCTTTAGAAATAACACACATTCGTGTAACTGTGCATCGGAATATAGAATTATCTGATTAGACTGTCAGCTTCAGGTGGTTTAAGAAGTATAACTGAATGTCTGTGTTTCAGATTCCTGGAGGAAGAAAGTTTGATTCAACAGTGGTAAATGGTTTTGTCTGCACCAAGAGCATCGCCCACAAGAAGGTAGAGCTACGTTCTTCCATCCGGCAAAGATCTAGCATTTTATGTTTTCTTCTGTGTCCTGTTCATTCATGGTGTTTCAAAAGGGAATGCTTAATTAAGCTGGACTTCACTTGATGGTTTTATTGTATGAAAATGTATTTCAAATCCATATCACATTCTCTGTCTTTAAAAACCAGCAATAATGTCCAGATTTTGTTAAACAAACAAAATCAGGGATAAAGTATAAAAATGGCTTAAGCACAGCTTGTGTGTGATGTTCAGCTGAAAACCTGATTTTTTTCTGACCTTTAATCAGATGAACCCATACATCAAAAACCCCAAAATTCTGCTGCTGAAGTGCTCCATAGAATATCTGTACAGAGAGGAGACCAAGTTTACCTGCATCGACCCGATTGTGCTTCAGGTCAGTAAATCACACTGACTGCAATTACCAATAGATTGTAGAGGAAACACATCTTATATCCTGCTTAGCAGTTGTGCTTGCCCTCATTTTCTATGACTAAAAAAAGATTTGTCCTTCCCTCAGGAACGAGAGTTTTTGAAGAACTATGTGCAGCGCATTGTTGACGTCCGTCCAAACCTGGTGTTGGTGGAGAAGACCGTGTCTCGTATTGCTCAGGATATGCTGCTAGAGCACGGCATCACACTGGTCATCAACGTCAAACCGGTCAGTACAGTATGAGTGTTATTTAACTCGTGCATTAGCCTCTGGATTAGCCAGTTTTTGTATATAACACTACTACTGACATTTGGAGAACCTTGAACCTTAGAACCTTTCTGTATCATTACCTCAACGTGGTTTGGTTGTGATGTGTCATTAAACAACCCACATATAACACACAGATTTCATCCTAAAAACAGTTCAAAAGGGCCTTTCTGTAGTGGTTCTGACTATGTTTGAGTGACCTTTTTTTAGAGCCTGAGCAATACTCAATTTTTGGACCAGTTCTGATACAGATATGACGGATGGAAAAACTGAAATATCTGTGTCGATATAGACCAAATCACATGACAACCACACTTTTTACATTTTACTGTTAACCACTAAAGATTGTCTTAAATGACATCAGTGTACTGAAACAATAAAGATCAGTTGGAATGAATAATTATAAAGTACCTCAAGAATCTTTTCCTGCATTGTTATCTCTAACAAAAAGTTTTCATATCTGCACATTTTGACATATACTTCCATACAGATACATCCTTAATAGGCCGATATCAGCTAATGATAGCACTTAACTGTTAAATGAGACAGGCTCTAAAATGTTCTTCTTTGTCACTTTAGCAAGTCTTGGACAGGGTGAGCCGTATGACGCAAGGAGACCTGGTAATGTCCATGGACCAGCTCCTCACCAAACCTCGTCTGGGAACTTGCCACAAGTTCTACATGCAGCCCTTCACCTTGGCCAACAGTAAGAATTCACTCCTCTTCTCTCCTCTGCTACTCTCAATGAATGCTGCCGTGACATCACCACAGCCTGCGGCCAAAAAACCCTGATTTGTTTTCTGTCCTTCCAGATGAAGTGAAGACGCTGATGTTCTTTGAGGGCTGTCTTCCTCATCTCGGATGCTCCATTAAGCTGCGTGGTGCTTCAGAGTACGAGCTGGCCAGGGTGAAGGAGATTATTATGCTGATGATGTGCGTGGCCTACCACTCCCAGTTGGAGATCTCTTTCCTCATGGACGAGTTTGCCATGCCACCCAGCTTGCCCCAGAGCACCTCGTTCCCTTGCTTGCTGGAGGGCACTTCTGTAGAGGAGGAGGCAGATGGAGAGAAGAGAGGGAAAGACATGAATGGAGAGGGCCAGGAGAAATATGTAGAGGTCGAAGACTCTGGACTGGGTGGACAACCCGAGGAAGAAGGTCTTCCCTCTGAGTTTTCATCCAAAAATGGAGAAGTACACACTCTCCAAGACAAACAGACCCCCAAATCATCTTCCTCTGTGGAGGAGGAGGCTGCTAACACAGAGACAATGACCTCACCGTTTCGCAGTCCCCCCGCACCACCTCTGTCTGTCCCCCCTCCGTTCCTACTGGAAGAAGACCAGGAGATGGATTCAGACACTCTCATCAGAGTATCTGATGGGGAGACTGGGGAAGAGGGAACCCTAGTGAAGGACGAGTCACTTGATATAGAAGATGGGGAAGGTTCAGAGACACCTACTCCTAGGTTGTTCTGTGACCCTCTACAGGATGATACGGGCATGTTTGTGGCTGAGCAGGTGACTTCATCTGATGACCATCTGAAGTCCATCTCAGCTGTGTTCAAGCAGGAACTGAAGGACATCATCCTGTGCATTTCCCCCTTCATTACCTTTAAGAAACCATTCCTTCTCACGCCTGCTGGCATGCACTGCCCCAGCAGGGATTACTTCCCAGAACAGGTACCAAGCTTTGTTGTTGTTTTGTTTGTTTGTTTTTTTTGTACATCTCCTTAATTTACATTTACTGAGCAAGAGCTGCAACTAACAGTACACTTCAATAATACACTTCATGAAACAGTTAATTTTTTACTCTATACATGAAAGAATATGGTCAGAGTGATCCATCCCAGTTTACACAGGACCAGGGTGGTGTCTGAAATTGCATTGTTTTGTAGTCCAAAAAACATTAATGTAACAACAATATTAAACAGAGGAAAGTAGAATACTTTTAATTTTTACAGGCTGAAAACAAAAACTGTTTTATTTTGAGTTTCAAGCTGTTACAAGGAATTTGAATTTTTTTGTTGATTCTAGCATCCACTGTTGACAAAAGCAAAACAGAGTAAACTTTTGGTGTCGGGATCCACTCTGCCCTAAAATATAGTTTTTGCTGGTCTCATGTACTTATGTAGGTGACTGTTTCATAACTACAAAGGTCCTTGTAGTATGTTAAAAAATGACTTCATCAATTAATTGATAGCAGATGGTCGCCAGTTATTTTTCTAACAATCAGCTAATTGATGTATTGACTTATCGCTGAAGCTCTAGACTGTCTTATAGTTTTACAGGAAGCGTTTCTTCTTCTTATTATTATTATTATTATTTGTACTGGGCTCATCTATGTTTTTCCTATCCCATAGGTTTACCTATCTCCTCTCCTCAACAAGGACTTTAAGGAATTGGATGGGCGCAGAAAGCGACAGCTCCTCAAAGACTCTGCCCCCTCCTCCCTGGTGAGTGGACAGACCAATGGCGTCCCACAGCCAAAGCCCATTGATGTCCTGCCCTCCCACAGCCTTACCAGCACCCGCATTGTGGAGCAGCTGAGCGGCAGCCAGGACTTAGCAAAGATGCTGGCAGACTACAGAGCAAAGGGAGGTCGTATTCGGCAGAGGGAAGCCACCGACCCTTTCAACGCGGCCAGCTCTGCGGCTCCTGTCAGTGGCCAGAGCAGAGCGGGGGAAACTACAGTCAAGCTACCAGTGAAGTCTGACAGTGAAGAGGAGAAGCCGAGCAAACCGAACGAAATGAGCTGGGCCCCAAAGGTGAGCAGTGTGGACACAATTATTCATTAAATGTGTCCTGTAGACATTTTGAACAAACAAATAGTTTAGAAGTCAAACAAACATGTGCATTTGCAATTCCTTCCTCTTAAAGTGTTTGAAAAGATTATTATTTTTTTCACATTGTAAAACCTGTATTGTGAACGCTATTTTTACCTGAAGACAGTCTTCTTCTTGCCACTCCTGTTACTATCCTGTGCCTCTTACATTATCACCTCCTGTAGAACAGTGGCATAATGTGAAACCATAAGCGAGAATTTGTATTATTTGACCTGTAACGGTGGTAGAATTCACACTCCAGTTGGAAGAAAATATTTCCCTTGTGTTCGCTCCTCTTTTTAAGCCCGGACCTGTTATTTGTGAGTGAAAGTGTGGGTCTTTTAATTTTGACCCACTGTGTTTGTTGTTGTCCTCAGCTGGACTGTCTAAACCCTGTCAACCATCAGAGGCTGTGTGTGCTCTTCAGCAGTTCTTCAGCTCAGTCCAACAATGCACCCAACCCCTGCGTCAGCCCATGGTAACATTTCATATGAGTGGATTCATTGAAAAAAACTTGTTTTCAATGAATTTATAGTCATTTCCTTTGTCGTCAACAGGATTGTCACAATGGAGTTCTATGGCAAGAATGACCTCTGTCTGGGTGTTTTCTTGGAGCGATATTGTTTCAGGTAAAAAAAAATAATATTCCATTCAAAATCTACCTTTATGAAACTACAAAGCCTCTCTAAGAAATTATTCATCATTATGTGTGTGTGTGTGTGTGTGTGTGTGTGTCCAGGCCATCTTACCAGTGCCCCAGCATGTACTGTGAGACTCCCATGGTGCACCACATACGTCGGTTTGTGCACGGCAGCGGCTGTGTGCAGATTGTATTAAAGGAGCTGGACTCCCCCGTGCCTGGTTATCAGCACACAATCCTCAACTACTCCTGGTGCCGCATCTGCAAACAGGTTAGAAATAATTTGCATGATAAATAAAATACACACATTATATTGACCATTTCTTCCTGATACGTGATTGTGTAAGGGAGCTTTCACACATAACATATTTTTGTTTTCTCCATGAAAGCAAATGGACCAACCACAATATTTTGTGATTGTAGATATGTGACTTAATGTAAATTCAGAAGACAGACTATGTGCAGCTGCTGATTGTGAACTGTTGGGGGCAGTAATCTTATAATAAGCAATCTGTATGAGTGTTTTATGTCCTTTTGTATTCTTGATAGGCACATAAATGAGAACAGATATTTTCTCTGATAAGTCAGTGAGAAGGAGTTAATTTCTGTTATGCTTGTATCACCCTCTGTGTACTTCATTCAATTCAATAAGTCATTGAAACTGTGTGTGACATTGCAATCCTACAGTTGTCTTCCACACTGTTGCTGTATAAGATCCTCTCTTTCATCCTGTCTCTGCCTGTCATTATACATACACATGAAGTGGAGTTGAAGTCTAATAACAGTACTGATGCTCATAATCACTTATTCTTCTTGAGCTTGTTCTTACTCCAAAGAATTATGAATGATGTTGCAGGATGACAAGTTAACTGACTGAACCTAACCACAGGGCCCACTAATGCTCATTACAACATAGCAGAAAATTGTTAACGTTAATTCGAACCGCATGACATTTGTTATTACAATTCCACTTTGTATGAATGAAGTGAAACAGAGTGGTATTCATTCTGATTATAAAACTAGACTTCCCTTTGTTATACTCAGTATCTGCCTCTTTTTTGAATTTCACATGTATTTCACTTGAATTTCCTCTCTGGATCAATGAAGGATTATCTTATCTTCTTTAAGGTGACACCAGTGGTGCCTCTGTCCAATGACTCGTGGTCCATGTCTTTTGCCAAGTACCTGGAGCTTCGTTTCTATGGACACCAGTACACTAGGAGAGCTAATGCAGAGCCTTGTGGACACTCCATCCACAAAGACTACCACCAATACTTCTCATACAACCAGATGGTGGCTTCCTTCAGGTTGGTCAGCTGTTTCTGTGTTGACTGTTCATTCACTACTGAATTACACAAATTACATAGTCAGAATGACAGAAAAGCAATAAATGGACAATCATCCATTTTAAGCATCAATATTGAGAAGATCTTTATTTAGATATAGTTGTGCTGGTTTGTGTCCAAACCTATTTATTCAACATGTGTACAGAGAATTTATTCATCCTGTACATTGGATTTATTCTGCGCGAGATAAGGGTTGAAATAGAGTTTTGCATCTCTCTCATTCTCAGCTACACTTCTGTAAGGCTGTTGGAGATTTGTCTTCCTCGTCCCAAGATCTTCATCAGAAACCTGGGGCCTTCAAAAGCCAACCTGCAGCAGGACCTGAAGGACTTCTCTCAAAAGTAAAGGAATACCACTGCTCATCAGTCTGCAATCACTTATGCATGCCCACCAGAAGGAAGTAAACCAGAGTACTTTGTACTCATGTACTTTGATCAGTAGAAAAAAACTTCATAATTGAAAATCTTCAGGGATATTTCTTGGATTTCTGCCCTTTAGATTATTTTCAAAATATGTTTTGGCCCAGGGTATGGCACAAAAATAAAGCTTATTTAGTTTCTAGCATTTTAAAATGACTTCTGTATGGCTGGAAAATTTGATCTGAGTGAGGCGAGCAGGGGTCATCATTGAGACCATATTTATCCACAGCAAGTTTATTGAACCCTTAAAGACCTGCAACAAATTTTAGGGCTTTTGACCTATCATCATCAAGTGCAAAACATCATTCGATTCAGGAGAACTTTAAGTTTAAGTCCCAATTTTACAGTTGCTTTTAATGAGATTGAATGAAATTACCAGAATGCTTAAGAAACACCATTAGAAATGTGATGTTGATGTTTGTTTTAAAAAGATGTACTTGGATGTATTAGACTTCCATATGATGATATAAAACAGAGAAAAACAGAAAATCACATCTCATCACATTTGAGAAAATGACACCGGATAAGAATTGGATTAATAGACCAAATTAATTGAATTTGTGATTTTGGGCTGCATAGATAATCTTGACTTAACTTGAACTGGTCTTGCTCCATACTTGAATGTTAGATGATCAGATGGACTGTTTACAGATGCATAACCTTTGCACTTGCAGGCTAAGAATAAATAGATTATAGAGATTAGTAATTGAGATTCAGGAAAAAGAAAGGGAGAAATATGACAAGTAAATATAACAATTAAAACACAGCGGGAAAAACTGCAGGAGAAGTCAGTAGGTTTAGATGTTCTCCAGTCTAAAAATAGTTGTGAGCGTTTTCTGTTTTTTTGTTGTCCCTTAGTCCACAGGAAGTTGATCCTGGTTCTAAGTCAGAAGAGAAAGTACTGTATTAATAGTATCATAACAGCAGCTTCATTTACTGTTCTGTCTAAGTCCACTAATCCACTGTATCCCTCTGCTCTCTCCTTAGAGTGATTCAGGTGTACTTGGCCATAGACGACCGCCTCACCTCCCTTAAGACAGACACGTTCAGTAAGACCAGAGAGGAAAAGATGGAGGACCTGTTCGCTCAGAAAGACGTAGGTTTTCCCTTTTACGTCAGTCTTATCTCTTGTGTGGTAGTTTTGGGCTCATTGTCAGGTTTCTGTGTGTTTAGATGGAAGAGGCAGAGCTGCGGAGCTGGATAGAAAAACTTCAGGCACGACTGCTGGCCTGCGGTCTGGATTCTCCTCAGCAGCTGCAGTCTGTCCTGGAGTCACTGGTGATGAAGAAACAGAGTCTGTGTGAGATGTTACAGTACTGGAATGGAAGGTCAGAATCACTACAGACTTCTTCAAATGTGTCTTTTTTGGGCAGGGGGTATCAGGATATAAAAGTGAAACTGGTCGTTTGTTACAGTCTGTAGATTGTTGAATCACTGACCTCATCTGTTTCTCTTCTTTTTATACATAATTGAAGGGAGAACCAGGCTGTTACTCTTTGCTGTATACTTACTGTGACACTCTTTCCCCTTCCAGGCTGCAGGACTTGTTCCAGCAGGAGAAAGGCAGGAAGCGTCTGTCTGTCCCACCCAGCCCAGGCAGGCACAGACAGACCGCCAGTGATGACAACAAGGTCAGTAATATTATTCATTGTGTTTACCTGCACTTCAACAGTGTCAGTGTAACAGTGTCATTTTTAAGCATTTTGACAGTAACCTAATTTCTTCAAAACCCATATAATCAAAAAACATAGTGTCTGTAATTTTGTATTCTTTATTGAGTGTTTTAGAAATGAGTCATTCTCAGCTGGGTTTGCCATTTAGACTCCTAACCAAGTTTCTAATCTGTTAACATGTGTGCGAGACAGACCTAGGAAGTACTGATATGACAGGAGATCATCTGGATTTAAGAAGAGACAATTACTCCTGAAATTTTAAATTGTTAAATTCAAAGTTTGACTAAAACTAAACCGGACAGGGTATCCCAGTGGTGCAGTGGTTAATACTGCATTTAGCTGCAATGTCCTGGGGGGGATTCAAGCTTAAGTCGCATTTCCACCGTGGGAACTTCACACAGGGACTACGAACCTTTGGAGGAACTCTTATGTATTTCATGTGTAGATACCAGGGTCAAAATTAAGTGCCAGGGACATTGTTTACCCTCACTTGGGGTGTTGTCACCCATGGTTCCAAAATAAGGTCAGGGTATGTTAGAAATCTAATCTATTGCATGTGGATCCATGTTTGTGGATTTTATGCTCACCATGTGAAACTGCAAAGATTGATCAAATGAATCAATTAATTGTCCGTTTTCAAGTCTCCAGGCTCTCTAATGGGAGAATTCTCTGCTTTTCATGGTCTTTTTTACACATTAGCAAATTGAAAATGATGGACTTCAAGCTGTACGATACTGTGATGGATATTTTTCACTGTTTAATGTTTTGTAGACAATAAAGAGAAAGATGGAAAGAAAATAATCAGCATATTAACGGATAACTTACTTAGATCATATTCAGCTTGTAAAAGACCTGTTCCCCCACGGAGATCATTCAGGTATAATTTGGTGCATTAAACCTGCTTATTTTTATGTGTTCATTTATTCATTTACTTTACAGAGTGCCTTGGATTCCTCCCCCCGTAACCCTTCACCTATAGTTCAGAATGGTGAGAAAGGTGAGTTGGCTGTCCCCAGACTCTATCCTCTCTTGTTTGTTAAAATAATATGATTTTGATCCCGACTGTGAATGTTTTTTCTTTGACAGAGGACCGCCACCTCAACACGCTTCCCTCAGCCTCCTCCTCCATGTTGCCGTCACCAGCAGATCCTGGAGCTGAACCAATCACCCCTGGTCCCTCCCTCCCTGAGCAGGACCTCCAAGAAGGTACACACACTCACACGTACACACACTCACAATTAACTCTGTCTTGTAGCTTACTTGTCCCTAATGTCCGCTGTATATATTCTGTGTTTGCTTGTTGTCAGATGTATTTGACGGACACTTGCTGGGCTCCACTGACAGCCAGGTGAAGGAGAAATCTACCATGAAAGCCATCCTCGCCAACTTCCTGCCAGGCAACAGCTTTAACCCCATCCCCTTCCCGTTGTAAGTAATGCCCTCACTGTGGATGAGGCCAGGTTCCGTTCCGTTCCGTTCCGTTTTCTTTTCCGCTTATCCGTGAGGGTCGCGGGATGTTGCCGCTTTTTCCCCCTAAGGGGTTTCGGGGCTTACTGGGGCCAAATCCAGTTTCACTCTATGGGCGAGGCCAGGTGCGGTTTTATTTCTGAGTGATGACCAAATTGTGAAGGTTAGACTGAAAAATGATGAAGGAAATATTGCGCTGAATGCTCAAAAGCTTGTTCACTTATTCTCTGACAAGGTATTGGCTGATTTAAACACAAAAAGGTTTTTGTTCCACATGGTATTTATACTCATATAAATGTACCCATATACTTATACCTATACTCATATACTTTTTTTATATCAGTACTTGAACTCAGGAATGGAGTGTTAGAATTTATATAAAATGATTATAGAATAAAATAACATATAACTCACATTTTGTCCTGTGTTGTTGGTATTTTCTACTCTGAAGAAAGGGAAAACGGATCTGTCTCTGTGACTGCAGCACCAACAATAATAACACTTAGAAACGCAAGAGGGTTAAATTGTCTGTTTCCCCTTGAAGTGAAGTGTTGTCTAATGCACTCCCAGCAGACAGATGCTATACTTTGGTAAAAGACTGAATAA
The DNA here is from genome assembly GCF_900880675.1 of Sparus aurata. Classification (NCBI taxonomy): domain Eukaryota; kingdom Metazoa; phylum Chordata; class Actinopteri; order Spariformes; family Sparidae; genus Sparus; species Sparus aurata. The sequence continues at coordinate 5,638,404 of NC_044195.1, read as the reverse complement.
ACTGAATGCTAACAATGTTCCAGAATGCAACACTTTCTATTGCATAATATCTCACCAAATAAGAAGTATGAACATGTTTTCCTGAATATACAAAAGCCTGATTTAAGAAAAAGCATGCAAGATACAGCTTTGACCTGACATCCAATGCCATTTTTCACTACTTGGCCAAGATGTAGTTGTTGTTGTAAGCATTAACTTTACACACAATTACCAGGCTTTAATGGTTTGTCTGTGACTGTCATGTGATCTGTGTACAGTGACCCTGACAAGCACTACCTGATGGACGAACATGAGCGGGTGCCCATCGCAGTGTGTGAGAGAGAGCCAAGCTCCATCATAGCCTTCGCTCTCAGGTAAAAAGTGCCTCCTCTCGCTGTGTCAGTACTTCTGTGCAAAAGTGAAATGGCCTCAGAGTGTAGCTTTATGAATGTCTTACTGTTCAATGATATTATTGTGTCATTTTCTTCCAGCTGCAAGAAGTATAAAACAGCGCTGGATGATTTGGCGAAGGCATCAAACACAGGCGGTGATGAGAATTCACAGGGCGTCAGGTACGAAGGGTTCCCGTTAAAATCTGACATTGAAAATTAGAGACAGTGTTAAAGCTCCTGGGAAATAGGTCATTTAAATCAGCTGCATCAGAACAGATTATATTTAAGTTGTTTTACGTTAAGTTTAAAGCTTTTTACTTTTTACTTACTTAGATTTGGGGTTTTTTAATTAGGAAAAACATGTTTTATGACATTTTAACTTTGTTATACAAAAGTCTGGGCTCCATTGGGAACTCTGAGTCCAGCTGTCCTATTTATAGGAACTTTTGACTGGTCAACTGGTCAATTAGAGAAAACTCATGTGATATATAATTGTATTAAAAGCTGACAAAACGTGCCTTTTCTCCTTCAGCAGTGGTGAGAGTCGGGCGAAGAGCAGCCCTGCCAGGCCCAGTGAGTCGGCCTCATCCCAGCAGAGCCGCAGCAGTATGGACACTGATCCCCTCAGTAAGTCTTCAAGTCAAACAACAATTTAATTCACAGAAGATTGAAAACATTTAGATAATATCCTTGAGATGAAATGTTTGACTTTTTTGTACTTCTGTGGTGCAGAGGATGCAGACTTGACGGATAAACAGAAGAAACAGACCCTCAATCCACATATTGAGCTGCGTGAGTATTTCTTCCTATTACATTCCTGTAGCCTTAAGCAGGCCTTCAAACTGTTAAAGTTCTAACAGTAGTGATTAAAGTGTCAAAGGCATATTAACATTAACCTCATTTGTTACCCGTTTTGCAGAATTCTCTGATGCCAACGCCAAGTTTTACTGTCGAATCTACTACGCCGAGGAGTTTCATAAAATGCGTGAGGTGATCATGGAGAGCCCTGAGGAGGATTTCGTCCGATCACTGTCCCACTGCGTCAACTGGCAGGCTCGTGGTGGAAAATCTGGAGCAGTGTTCTATGCAACAGAAGGTTAGATCTAATATCTCACACTGATAAATGTCGCCACTGCTACTGCAAACAACACCAAAGTCACAGTGAAACAGCGTGAGAGTTTCTTTAGTTGAGGTAATGTGTCATAGATCTGAGTTATAGTATATAGAGTATAGGAGTTTCTTCCTCATTGTTGAGAAACAGGTTGGTGATTGTTGTTGTAATACTCCGTTGTTGTGGGTCCCACTGCTTTTCTTGCTAAGGCCCATGATTTGTTGGCATATTTAGTTGGACCGGTTTGGTTTAAGCATGAGGCGTCAGATTGGTTAGGGTTAGGGTAAGAAGATCAGGGTCAGCCAATCTGAGGCAGAGCAGGTCGGGTCTTGCAAAGAAAAGCACTGGGATGTTAATGTAGTGCCCTTCAAACTTATGTGGGCAAGATGACATCAAATCACCTGCAAACCTGATTTGCTTGGAGAGAAATGATTTTTTTTTTTCACCTCACGTAATTATGTGAATAATGTGTTGGTCATCTCTAAAATGTTTTGAAACTATTTCCCATCAGATGACCGGTTCATCCTGAAGCAGATGCCCAGACTGGAGGTCCAGTCCTTCCTGGACTTTGCACCTCACTACTTTACCTACATCACCGGAGCCGTGCAGCAGAAGGTATGCATCGTTACGTTTTCATACAACAGTTTCTGTTGATGATTGACTGGGTGAATTTAAGTAAATAACAACCATTTGCTTGTACCACAGCGGCCGACTGCACTTGCCAAGATCCTGGGTGTTTTCAGGATCGGCTACAAGAATTCCCAGAACAACACGGAGAAGAAACTGGACCTGCTTGTGATGGAAAATCTTTTCTATGGACGCAAGATGGCTCAGGTCAGACTCACAGGCAGTGAAACACAGCAGACTGGCTCTGTCCTCATAACACTGAGCAGACTTGTTTTGATTTGATAGAGAGACCCCTAACGCCATACAATACATATTGTACATTCAAAAGTCTAAAACTGCAAATGTGTAACTTTGATCAGAGGCTGCTTATGTTGATGTGCGACACATTTGCATGGACACATTTTTGGTGAAACTGGGTACTGGGATTTAAGATCCAGCCTTAACTGGACAGTGAGCGCGCTGTGACTGTACTGTCGCTCTCGGCGATTAAAAGTAACACCTTCAAATGTAGAAAAGATTGTCACGAGTAACTGGAAATGATTTCAAAGATATTTGGGAGGAATGAAAAGTTCCGTTCTTTAGTCTTAAATCTAGGTCTGTATTTAAAATTCCTCTTAAGACTTAAACCCAGACCCAGACCGATTTTGATACGTTTAAGCAGCGTTAGGATCTTATTTGTATTACAGCTTTGAAGTTAGTCTCCTCTGATTCTTTAAAGTTGATTCTCTGATACCCTTTCGTGCCAAAGGTGGTTCTGGTGCTGGAAAACAGGTTCCAGAGTGGTACCAACACTGCTGGTCTAGAACAAAGAACCGCTTACATCAGGGACTGGGAGCAGTGGTTATCAGGACCAATTACCAACTGTTTATGACCGCCATTTTTAACACCCATAGCTAGTGTAGCGTGTTCAGACTTATCAGTGGGAGAATAAACAAAAGATTTCAACTATTCTCACTAATCGAAGCAACAGTGGTTTGCGGAACGGTCATGTTTGGATGTCAGTGTAGGCATGCAAAGCAAACACTTGTAAAGAGTCAAGATAGTCATGTGTGCTGTGTTCCACAGTTCAACAGGCCAGAATCACCTCTTGGTTCATTTTGATCAAAAAGGAGCATTCTTAGTCAATAAAATCTGCAGATTCCTGTGGTGTCATTAGCTGTGACATGTCCTCTGTAGGTGTTTGACCTCAAAGGCTCCCTGAGAAACCGTAACGTCAAGACAGACTCTGGGAAGGAGAGCTGTGAGGTGGTTCTGCTGGATGAGAACCTCCTGAAGTTGATCCACGACAACCCGCTGTACATCCGCTCCCACTGTAAGGCCATCCTGCGAGCTGCCATACACAGCGACGCCTACTTCCTCTCCAGCCACCTCATCATCGATTACTCCCTGCTGGTGGGGCGTGATGATGCCACCGATCAGCTGGTAGTCGGGATTATAGGTGAGAAGACGTCAGAAGTGAGGGATCATGAGTGTCATATGTTGGTGACTTCTTTTTTCTCATGTTGGTGATGAGATCCTGCAGCCCCCCTGCTGCTTATGTTTCATGATCAGACTCAGTGGGAATACTCACCTTCTAAACGCTGAGTATGTAGAGAGAAAACTTCATCTGTGATCTGATATTCGTCCTGCGCCTGATTGCTTTTCACTCTCCCTTTTTCTGCAGATTACATTAGGACATTTACCTGGGACAAGAGACTAGAGATGGTTGTCAAATCCACTGGAATCCTGGGAGGTCAAGGTAAGTCTTCATCTGTTCCCCACATCCAATGAACACGGCTTCCCATGATCCCATTTTTATCAATCTACTTGTGAAATTTGGGTACACAAACACCCTGTTGAAAATACATAATAGAGCCTAACAAATGCAATATTGTTAAGACAGATATCAGTATTTTATATGGAGTGATGACCATCTCATTGATTCATTTGGTTATGAAAGTGATGATAGGTGTACTAAACCAGACTTTCTGGGCTATTTTGTTGCACAGTAAACTGTTTTATCAAGGATGACACCTGTGGATATGATGAAGATAAATTCACTTCAGAAAACTTCCCTGGAAATGAAGTCATTATGAATAATAAAACATGAATGGAACAGAAATATTAACTTGGAATAAGAGAATAAACCCAAATAATTCCAGACTGATACATTGGCTGGCCACTATTATCAGCCTTAATGAGTTAATCTCTAATGATAAATCAGTATCAGTGTTCATTTCAGGTGATCAGTTATACAAAATACAGTATGGAATGGATTTTTTAAAATTATTATATTTATTATGTGAGCACAATGAAAATGCCGCATATAATGGAGGTAGAATGTGGAAGTTCAGTTTAACGTTGGAAACAGTTCCTCACCAGAGATCCACTGAACAGTTTAATCTGAAGCTTGATCAGCTTCTCACAGTGTGTCGGTTGTCATGGACTGAAGCAGTGCTGGTTCGGAGCCAACTGCTTGGTGCTGCTCGGCTCGCTTGGAGCTGTTTTTTGGCTTTACATGCTTTGCAAAAGTTGTAGATCGTAGCTGGAACCTAGTGCACTATTTGGTTGAGGTTCCAGGTGAGCTGAGCTGATACTAAAAAAACACTGATTGGTTCCAATTCTTTCTCTGTTTCCGGCTTCAACTTTGCCCTTAATAAGTGGGTATGTGCTGATGTCTGGCTCTGGCTCTCAAAGGTTTACCTGAGGATGATGACAGCTCTGCGTAGGTTATCTTACTCTATTGCTCTGAAGTCTGCTGTTTCCTGTCCCCTAATGTTGTGGTGTGGTTGTGTATTTGTTGTGTTGTGTTGTGTCATGTCTTTCAGGGAAGATGCCCACTGTGGTCTCTCCGGAGCTGTACAGAGCTCGTTTCTGTGAAGCCATGGACAAATACTTCCTGATGGTACCTGACCACTGGACGGGCCTGGGCATCAACTGCTGAGCGTTGCACGCATGTCCGAGTGCAGTAATACAGAAACAAAGAGGCGCACCTTCTCAGACTTTCTATGCACAAACATCAGTTTCCTGGACCGAGGCCTCAGGATGGAGGAGCTGCTCAACCGACCTGAGACCCACAAGCACACTGGACGTTGTAAATGTTTGAACATGGTGCAGACTGAAGCCTGACCAGTGTAACAGCACAGTATCATTCCACAGGAGCAGCGCAGCTCTGTGACTGCACCGTTATTAAGACATCTGTTTTTATCACTGGGGACTCATTGCAGCATTATCAGAGCATAACTGATCCCTCTCTGGACTTGTTTCACAGAGGGTTTGTTATTTTATTAGTGCCATGAGTCCAACTGTTTCAAGAGGACCGCTGAAAACTTTCATTCTTGTGCTTTTAGTTTGGCAAACAAACTAATGTGTAATTTAAAGTTTGTAAATGTACAGAGATTATGTAACTATTAAAAGATTATTAACACTGATTTGTTAAAGCTATCCCCTGTTATTTAGGGATGGGGGGGGTTATTGAGACAGAAACAACCAACGGATATGACTCAAAGAATCTTAAACTAAATATCACATTTTAGGACCACATGAGAAGAGGCAGAAATTTAACTGATAACAATTCAGAGGTTGAATAATAATTTTAGTCATTTATTGAGCAAAAATCCTCAAATATTCGCTAAACTACCTTCACAGATGTGTGAGGATTTTCTTATTTTTTATGATAAGTCTAAATTGAATATCTGGGTTTTTGAATGCTTGTTGGACAATACATACAATTTGGGGTTGTCACCTTGGTGTCTGAGAGTTTGTGATTGCCATTTTTCTTTTTTTTCTGACTTTTAATATACTACACAATTGAGTAATGGCAAGCAAACTTAATGGATCAGTGATGAAATCAAAATAATTTGAAGCCTTGCTCAGTGTCATCAATTGATGACAGATTTACTTCTCACCATCCCCTTTGGAAGTCTAGTGCTGCTATAATCACGATTTTCTTTATTAAACGTGCACTATGTAGTTTTTGGGAAGACATTTTAATTGGAAGAGAAAGATCTTCATTGACTGATTTCCATTCAAGCAAAAACACAATGAAATTGTAAAAATCGTCCTCGTCAGCTTCAGCAGCAAAGAAATCATCTCTGTCTTTCAAGCATGTCATGTTGCTGCTGCGGAGAACGAAATGACCTGCCAACATGTCTTACACTTCAGTTGAAAGAAAAGGAAAAAAAAAAAGAGCACAACAGTAACTTCAAACAGATTTTTATAATTGTACAATTTATAGAAAACAAAGGGTAGCTGACAAACAGCCCTCAGCATGTCGTACTGCATCAGGAACTGGTATGAAACTCAGACACATGACGATAGCGATTGTCAGGACTGTGAAGATCATTATCTGGTAGAATAATAATAATACTGGCAGACAGATTCAGTCTCTCAGCAGACCTTCAGCTCAGGGACAGAAAGACTGTGCTTGTTAACGACGTGTGCTTATCAGCCAACAGAGTCGTCTCCGCTGTAATAAACTGCAGCTAACAGTTCTCAAGTTCAAATAAATTCATTAATATACACAACTTTTTAGTCCTTTCTGCAAAGATTCTCAAATAAAACATTTGTACTCTTGATCAGCCGTTTGGGATGGAGATGTCGCTCTGTGCTCAAGTCCTCTGTGATGGAGATCTTTTTTTCATACAAAGCTTTACATCATCATTATATACAAAAGGAGTTCAATTTCATATCAGTACCTAAGCTAACACACTCTCGCACACACAACCAAATTAAAGGAGAAGTCTGGAGATAGTCTCTAATTTGTCCGGCTGAAAAGCCAATGAAGAGACCAAAAGCAACAGTGAACTGATCCTACTGAACAGTGTTACACTCCTGACAGTCCTCTGTGTAACATTTGTTGAAAACTACAATACACAGCTCTCATAGGAAACCATTCAACGCTGCTGTAAGTGATGTATTTTCTATTAAATTGGAGCTATTTAACAAAATAAGTGTTGGAATAGCCAACAGTAATCACTCTTATAGTGTCTGGTCGATATCTCGTGTCTGTCCTCCCCCCTGCCCGAGCAGGAAGAGAAAATAAAATAAATGTTTTGGTATCCCTGACCACTTTATCCAATCAGGACAGAGCTCTCCATAAAGAGGCGGTCCTGAGCAGGATCTATCATGTTGTGCCCGGTGATTACAGCTGCACCTTGTGGTGACGTAGAGAGGAGGGAGGGGTTCGCTAACTGCCAGGACCAGCACGGGAAGAGTGGGCTCGGGGCTGAGTGCTACAGACAGGACGGGAAGTCAGAAGGTAACCAGGCGGACTGAGTCAGTGTTAGTTTTGGTCTTCTCGAGGGATTTGTAGGCAACAAGAAAAGTGGAAAGTATCAGCAGCCTTCAGGGACAAAAAACTGTGGAATGAGACATCATTTCAATAGAAAACGTTCGCATAACAGAGCCAAAGTCCTCTCAAACGTCGTCATTCAATGTAACATAATCATCCACATTACACTTGACATGTTAAAGGAACAGTTCAGCCACACTGCAAGAAAGCATTTGGTATGTTGTGGCATCTGGTCTTGCAAAACAGTTTGTTTGTCCAGGTTTTGATATCCGGCACTAAGACTTCTGCCTCCCTGCCGACACAGTGGAGTGAGAGGAGTATTGTTTGTGGTCCCGATTACACTGAACACTCCACAGACGCCACTAACCATGGGCAGATTTCACCACCACTATTAATGAAAATAAATCGTCTAAAAGAAATCAGACAATCATTATTTTCATTGTCCATTTATCTACTAATTACTCCATTAAGAAACGTATTAAATAGCACAAATACTGTCCATTCATATTTAGTTTAATATCTCAGAGGACTACTGGAAGTTAACCAGCAGTCACGGCTGAGAGGCAGGAACCAGTGACTTTTATCACTTTTGCTTAAGTGAAAACTCCTTCAACAGTGAATCTCTCATGAAAGCAGTTGCTGATTGTTTTTTTGTTAATCAGCTAATCGAGAGATCGACCGATCATTTCAGCTGCAGTACAACAGTAGAAACAAATGCATAAATAAACCACAAGAATCACTCTGAGAAACCTGTCGACAGAGAGCTCTGTGGATTATCATGAAGAACTGCGACACTGGCAAAACAATGTCACTGTGAGGTCCATTCAGCAGCTTTCAACCACTTGACACGATCTACTCAAACAGAGGGAGTTTTCACTACTGTCATAAAATTGGGGATGTTTAAACTCATTAATGTTAGCAAGTAACACATTTGGAACTAACCCTCACATTCCCACAATAATTAACTCAAAATGTGGTGAAATTTTAAAGGGGCACTATGTAGTTTTGAAGAAGAAATTCAACACTATATTGTAACAATTTTAATGAGGTAATAATACAAACTCAGTAATATTTATTTTTTTCCATTAGTGAATAAACCAGCTGTTTTAAGTGGAAAATAAGGTCCCAGAACACTGTTTGATGCTAGAGAGGTGGCAGGGTCCGCCACATATAAACAAAGTAGAACAGTCCTTTAAGGTCAGTTTGTCTACTCCCTTTATTCAGTTAATAAAACAAAGAGAGTTTGTTTATTTAGGCAGAAAGAAATCTGTCACAGAAATATTCTTCCCCAAAACTACGCAGTGCACCTTTAACCCAACACTCGCCGCTGCCCAGCTTCTAGGTCAGTAAATTGAAGTACTTTGTTTTCGAGTTTGTTTCTAGCAGAAGTCTGAGGCAGATATCTCAAAACCTGAACAGCTCTATACAACACACGGGGCTTCAGTGACCAAACAATTATTTTGTCATTTTGGTGCACTGATCCTTAAACTAGAAGACTATTAGAATCTACTGACAGAAGATTTGTTATAAAAGGAAACAAAAATGAATCAACATCAAGGCACTGGACACGTTTGAGACAATGGCACATAGCTGGTAGGTGGACAGACAGAGGGGAAGGAGAGAAGAGTGGTCAAGGCCCTGTGTTACTTTACATTTAAGTGCTGGCAGTATTTGTACCATTATGTCAGAGAAAATAAATAGCACAATCAGCTGAGGAGACCGGAAAGAGCTGTTCATCACTTCAGAGATGTGGAGAATCGGGGCTTGCATGATTGGACATTTGGAGCTGCCCTGGTGGGACAGAGGTTCCGTTGGTCTACAGAGTGTGCGACCATGCACTACAGCTAGGAATGAACATGGAGTCAAAACAGTGCAGGAGGCCATTTAAGGCCAGAGGATAAAATGCATAAATCTAAGTCATAACCTCAGCCTTCACTCACATCTGCACAAACCCTGTTTATCACTGTGTACATCCCAATTCCCTGATTGGATTTGTTCCTCGCTCCTCCATTAGGTGTAATAGAGCCCGCATGATCATCAGTGGACAGTGTGTTTGGTCAAAGAGGTGCCAAAGTGGGGACTCACCCCACATCAATTTAACAACCTCCTATTAAAACTCCTAGTTTTACTTGAATGTATATCTGTATAGTATTTATACTGGGGTCAATCTCTTGTGCCGTACAGGAGGCTACAGCTGTTAGCCTACTGTACTCGTGTGGGATACACAAAGCTGCTCAGCCAGCCAGAAGGTGATCGGACATCTTTTAGTTGGAGTATCCGTAGCCTTCAGTTACATCTCAGTGTTGAGATATAGTCAGATCTTATCAAGTATTGATTATGGATGTGAATTTAACAAACTGCTGTAAAACCCAATCATGAGTCCTGTGTTTGCCTCCAAACTACCATTGTGTTAAAAATGGTTAAATGGTCAGACCATAACAAAGGAACCATAGACAACTTTCATCATTCATCACAAACACTTCTCTTTCCATCATCTCCAACAGCTCTAAAACATTTCAATTATCTATCAGTGACATTTTCATTCAGACACATGTCAAACTATATTCAATTTGTAACAGTTTTCACTTTACCCCCGAGACAGTAAGAATAATCAATAATGTCTACAAAATGTCATTTCATTTACATAATCAAACTTTTGTTATTCGTTATTTCACTGTTAACAAACAATGACAAATGTATAAACTATTTATCAATTTACTGTAAAGGTTTGTAAACATCAGTTACAACTTTATATAAAATTTCATGGTTTCTTAACAGTAAAATAACAAAAAATATTAACTACAGATTTACCATTAATTGATGAAATAAATTCAGCCCTTCAGCCCCTGAGCAGCTGCACAAGAGAGCATTTTAAGCTGAATGGCATCTAATCCAGATGTGCTCTTGTCATCAGAGACCCGATGATCACTTTTTTCTAAATACGTCGAAGGTGAAAGAAACATGGATCCAACTGAGGGAATTGAGATGTACCCAGCGTGTCATATCCTCGTTTCTGTGGAATAATTTAACTACTAACATGTTGAAAGCTGCACACTTCAGTCGCAGTTCATCAAAACCTAAAAGCAAACGTTTGTGCTTCAGTTGTTAACAGGTAAAAACACGCTTTATGTACCTCTTCTTGTGACCCCTCCAGTACATGTTCATTATTTATGTGTGGAAGTCAAATATTTGGTACAACAACAAGCAAAAATCATAAAAAGGTTAAAATTACACTTAGCTTTCTTAATAATCTACTTCATTTGTACAAACAGTTAAAAATGGCTTTTTTTTTTTAAGACAAAACAAGTCTCAGAGGCGAGCTGCTGTGCCATGCAGAGACTAAGTACCGAGGTCTGTTTGGATTGAAGCACCCGTGAGTAGAAATAACAAACCGTGGTGGAAGTTAACACAAGCATGCAGAACCGGGCTTTAACCGATCCAGATAGAATTCTTCTTCTTCAGCCGCACGTTCATGGAGCAACTTGTTTGGCTGCAGCCGTCGGTCCGGGGCAGTGCAGCCGATTCTGAAAAGGGCACTGAGATAAAACGCTGTAGGGCCTCCAGCCTGGTGTCATGGAGGGGCTCGTTCTGTACACGCTCCCCACATGAAGAGCAGAAGAGACAGACACAGCTAACATCCAAGCTGTGTCATAACCAAGTATCTACCCTTCTTCCTCAAGAGTGCACGGTACAGACTAAAACACTGCATCATTCATGGGGGGGGGGGGGGGGGGGGGGTTAAAAATTCAGGTGCACAGGTGGAGGTAGGAGGGTAGAGGGTCGGTCCGGAGGGGTCAGAAGGTCTCCGAGTCTTCCGAGTCGTTCTCGGTGGTTCCCTCGCTGGAGGGTCCGGAGGGGTTCCTGGGGCTGCGTGGCCCCCGTGGGCCGGTGCCTGGGCCTTTACCCCCCTGGTGGGGCAGCTGCCTCAGCAGGGCGCCTGGGGAGGGAGCCCCGGAGCTGCAAGGGGAGCAGAAAGGCATCATGGTAGCCAGAATGAGAGCCAGACAGTCAGCCACCTCTCTGCTCGGAGCACAAGCCAGAGCAGGGGTCAGACCTGAGGTAGAGAGACAGAGAGACAGGAAAAAAGAGAGAGAAAAGAGAGAGAGGGGAGGGGAGGGGAGGGGAGGGGAGGGGAGGGGAGGGGAGGAGGGAACAGAAACAAAAGGGAGAAGGGAGAAAGGGAGGAAGAGAGCGAGACGTAGACGTGGAGGAAGCGGGGAAGGCGAAGCAGAGACGGGAGCAGAGGACAAAGGAGGGACGGAGCAGCATTCCATTAGTGTTCAGCCAGCTGACACAGTATGCAAACACGGGGGGGCACAGAGCACAGGGACAACCACAGCTGCAACTGTCACTGCACAACAAATCCATTCAATAACAACTAATAATGACACATGGAAAGCAGACAAGCAGCCTGGACACAGTTTAAATCAGGGTTCCCACCTTCATGACTTTCTCATTATTAAGGCAGATTTTAAAAATAGATTACACAGTGGATCCATGACCTGGATGTTTTATTTAGTGTTAGTCAGGTCTGAAGATGTTTGAGGTTTGAAACTGACAAAAATCTGAAGGTGTTTGAATTAAGACAGAGACGAGCTCATCAGACAACATCTCCCTAACCCTAACCCATTCAATTCAAATCAGTGTAATGCTGATTTCATATTAAAAACAAATGCTTTCTATTTTCAGTATGACTTTAAATCGTTTTTCATGGACTGATAATGTTTTTGGCCTGAAGTGTAATATCCTTTCAGCTTTAGTTGATGCATCATTTACTGTCCTCTATACTGGTGCTATCGGATAAAAGGCAAAAAGTATTTGTAAAAAGGATGAAACGATGGTACGGACCTAACATTTAATATAACAACTGAGAGAAGCAGTAAGCGTCCCATTTGGGAGATTCTCTGATGAAGACAAATTAATCCCTACCTGGAATATGCTTTTTAAATTCTATGATATTCCACAAACTCCATGACCAGTGGGAACCCCTTTTAAAGGTGGATTCATTTGCAGTGCACATAGAAAATCTAATTCCAACAGTTCATTAGTTGAGTTCATGCTGGAACGGAAGAAAACATTCGTGCCGACCAATGACAATAGCATGCAGCTGGGGCCTATTGAGTGCCCGGGGCCAACAGGGTGTCAGACCAGATTCATCCTACCGTTCTCATCCACCTTCTGAACATTGGCTCCTCGGGACAGCAGCTCCTGGACCGCCTGCTTCAGACCACTTCGTGCCGCCAGGTGGAGAGGACTGGCAAAGACACACAAGACAGTTTGTAAGTTATAACTAAAGCAGATTCACTCTACAATATCTCGCCTGCTATTGCCATCATCTCCTGATGACTTTTACAAATCATTTCCCTGTTTGTTAAAAAGGTTTTCCTTCAACACACGCACCTCCCCGTTACCAGCAAAAATATAATCTTAGTTTTGTTTTGTATAACTGTGTGAAGAGTGAAACATACAATCATATTCTCCACATTTAACATTTTTCTAGTGCATCACACTCCACAATTCATTTTGTTATGGAGGTAACTCACGTTTGCAGCGCTGCATTTGTGGCGTTTATGAGTGCAGTGTCCGACAGTTTCTCCAGGATCAGCATCACACAGTCTTCCTTTCCCTGTGAGGAGAACATGTTCGGTTATGGCAAGCCAAGTCCTGAAGTATTCAAGACTTAAAGAGGTTAGAACATTTTAGAATAGCCATGTCACCTATAGTGTTGAACCAACTGTCAGAAAGTTAAAGGGGCCCCAGCTGTATGCCATAAAACTTTGAGTTCCTCCAAGCAGGCACAAGCATTAAGACAAACATGTGAGAGAGAGGACAGACCCCCCATGTGGACACTTACATTACTGCAAGCTAGGTGCAGGGCGGTGTTGCCGTCTCTGTCCGTCAAACTGAGGGTGGCGTTCGCGCTAGTCAGCAGCACCTCTGGAGCACAAGACAGAATCAGGGCAAGGAAGAGATAACACTTCTGCCACATCACCATATAACAATATCCTAAACCTGAGATCATTAAGTCTTATATCACCAAAACAATATAACATCAATATATTGCCAAATGTCACAAAACAACATAAACACACTGCAGTATTGAAGTCATAAGCCGAATCAAATATCTCAGTACCGAGGGCTCCGACTCTGCCCTTCTCAGCCGCCATCATCAATGAGGTGCGACCTGATTGGTCTGCAGCATCGACGGGTGCATCATGGGACAGGAGCAGCTGGACACAGTCGACGTGACCCGAGAACGCTGCAGCATGAAGAGGAGTCCTGCAGGAGAAGGACGTGGAAGGAGTGAAAAAACAGAGGGTACAGCCTGTGCGCACACACAGACACACACACACACACACACACACACTCACACATTTTTACCTGCCCTTAGCGTCCTTGCAGCCAGCGATGTCTGATCCCATGGCCTCCAGCAGCAGAGATGCACAGGGCTCGTGATCGTTCACCCTGTTAGGTGAAACACAATCAGACATCAGATGTTGGAGATGATGGACAAGCTTCTCTAAGATCTTCTCTGTTTCACTTCACTAAATTACCATTAAGATTAAATCAGCACTGATATAAAGGGAACATCTCTGGATTTTTGGTCCCACAAAACAAGTATTGTTCACCATTTAATGAAATGATGAAACGATTTAGTAAAAAAAGAAACAATAGATCAACTGATGGAAAAAATTAGCCATATTTCAAGTCTTAGTATGAACATAGTAATCTTTTCAAACAGGTGGACGTGTTTTCAGAATAAATCATTAAAAAACTGAAAACAATCATCATTAATCATGCTCATTAATCGTGTGTGTGTGTGTGTGTGTGTGTGTGACTTACACAGCACAGTGCAGAGGGGTGAAGGGGTTCCCATCAATACAGCGACAGCCCTTCTGCTCCAGCAAGACCTCCACACAGCCCTCATGACCTACAAACACAAACAAAAAAAAAAAACCTCAAACAGTTTTCCACTGGAGTCAAGTCTAGTTTGATTTATCGTACAATACTATAACTTTATAATAAACACTATAATTTTACTACTATATTAGCAGAAATTAGAACAAACTCATCCAAATCCTTCCAAATAATCAACCAAAATGATGAGTCGATATAAAGAATGATAAAAGATAATCCAGTGCAGACTGAGGACATCAATGAGTGTGTCACAGCATGAAGAGTCTGATGCTGACCGTAGTAGCAGGCCCAGTGCAGCGGTGTGTATCCACTGTGGTCTCTCAGCGGGGGCAGGGATGGCGGCTCAGAACAGGCGATGCTCAGCAGCTCGCTCAGCCAGGAGGCGTGGCCTCTGGCGGCGGCAAGGTGGATGGAGGTACGACCTCGCGAGTCGCCGAGAAGAACCGAGGCTTCCTGCTCCAGGAGACACTGGATACACTCCTCCTGACCACACAGCAGCTGGGGGGAGGAGATTTAGGCCTCTAGGTCAGAATCGAGCTAAAGGTCTTATGGTTCATATTCTTGTCTGTGTGATATAAAAGAGTATTCCATCACAGTGAACATGTATCTACTCTAAATAAACATTAAGGTTAAAGAACACCTCAGATTTGGGAATCGGTTTTCCAAAGTAAGAAACTAATAATGACTCGCTGAAACAGCAAGAAATCCGTTAGAAAGACTTAAGAAATGCTCTGAAACACAATCTGCAGTCAGGTCCAATGTGAACTGAAAGCAGCCCACGGGCTAAACAATCAAGAACGCTTCTTTTAATCGCTGCCATGGGAAGCAGATAACAGAAAAGGGCAGGTAGCATTTAAGATCCACAAACAACTGCAGTACCAAAAACAAAGCTCCTGCTGACCTGATTTAAATGTAAGCAGATATCCACATGTAACAAACCAAATTAGATGAACTCTGTAAAGGTAATACTGACCTGGAGTCAACCTCACCAGAAATATAGGTCTGCACAATTCATCCAAATGTGACAGTGTAATTTAAAGTGCTATTCAAGTAGCAAAAGCAGCATTTCTTTTGATGAGGTTAAACATGTGACAAAACAACACTGTAATGAAGTACAGGCCTACAAATCTCTCTACAAATTCTCCAGATCTAAGAAATTGTTTTTGACAACAAATGTCAAGTCAAATTATATCACAGTATCTAAAATAACAGATGTGACCACAGCTCAGTGGTGGGAGAGTCTCCGTTTTACTCTCTGGTGGCATTGTAAATTAAGTTTGTCCACAAACGGGGCAGAGCAGCGGCGTCAACTCTGCCAGTAACAGATGCAACCATTAATCAATCAGTTAATCAAAATGTTCTATATCTGTGAATCATTTAAATCATTCTTCAGCCAAACATTTACTTCTTTTGTCCAACCAATAGTTCCAGTTTGAAGACATTACTTTTTGCTCCAGGACATTGTGATGAGCATTTTTCAATTTCTTCTTAATTTCTTTTTGTGACATTTTCCAAAAAAAAAAAAAATAATAAATACATTTGCTTCACTTCAGACTTTTGTATACTTACATTGATTCATCATTTAAAGACCTAATAAGGATATAGTTCTTGAGTTTATTTAATGCTTTTATCAGTTGTTATAATCAATCACTGATAAAGTCTATAACTGTTCTGGTGGCACACTTCAGTCTCCATAAAGGCAGAAAATGTTGACAGACAGCGTGATGCTCACCCCGAGGTGCAGCGCAGTGAGGCCGTGCTTATTGGCCACATTGACATTGGCTTCTCTCTCCAGCAGCAGCGACACAGCATCAACATGACCCCCCGCCACCGCCAGCATCAGAGGAGTCCTGCAGACGAAGAAGTGTGGCAGACAGACTGAACAAACTGGAACAGACGAGGACAACTAAAAAAGAAAGCTAACAGAGGAAAGGCAGATCACTCACTGTCCCTGAGAGTCAGCAGCGTCTGTGAGGTCGGCACTGTCCGATTCATCCAGCAGGAGGCGCACACACGTCGTGTGACCGTTCATCACTGGAAGAGAGCAAGAAGCAGAGAGCAACAGAAATGTTTATTTATAGTCAGTCAGAAGACAAATCCATTCATTGAGAGTGGAGAGTTTGTGATGATTGTGGTGTCACCACAGCAGGAAATAAGAACCAAAATCCCAAAAATAACAGAAAGCATAACGAATTCTCCAAACTTTCAGACTGATGAATGCAGAAATCCATCATGTAAACAGAGAAGATGTGAAATGAGTGAAAATAAAAGCAGGGTGTGTTCACAAATGGAAACTCAAATTATGATTGTAATCATCTGAACAAACTCAGAAATGTTTCTGGCCACATGAGCAACAAACACTACATTTAGTTTGTCTAAAATGTGCAAAAGCTTGTGCCAAATAAGAAATATGACACTGTTTTACTTTCAATGTACACTTGAGAGACATGGGCATGGGATCATTTTCACCTGATACTAAATAATGAGCTAATAAAAGCGATACTTTAATAATTATCAATCTCAAATCGCTATACTGCGACTCTTATGAAGTGTCCCATAAACATCGTCTCAGTGGAGGTAAGCCACACTAAAGTTTTCCCAATTGTTAAACACATTTCCTAAAACTGCACTCAAAACCATGTCATTTCTGGTCTCTGATCCTATCATATGGATATCTTTCACAGCGCATCATTTAAACGCTGGTGTGATACATTTAAAACACTACTGTCAAAATACTTTTGTCTTCATGAGGCCATGACACATATTCAAGTGTATAAAACTGAGAAGAAAATGTTTTTAATGTAATACTTGTGTTTCGATGTTGTGCTACATGTGGTAAAGAGACTGCTGTCATATTATAAAGTAATACAAAACTGTGAACATATCATATAAATGCTACACTGACACAATCCTTGCATCAGAATAGGATACAATACACATTTGTCTTTTCAATAAGCTCAAATTGGGTAAAACTCACAACCCCCACCCCCCCCTGTAAACTTAATGTTGATACTGCAGCAGTTCAAACCACAGGAGATTTCATCAGAAGCACTGGATTGCCCTCCTCCTCCTCCTCCTCCTCCTCTTCTTCCTCTGTGTCCTCCATACTGCTGCATTTTTTCTTTCCAGACGCAGTAAGCCTCTTTTAGACTCTGACAGGTGACTGAAGTGGTTTGCCAATTGACTTTAAACCGGTGAGAAGTGAGGCTGAACACTTGGTCATTAGGGTGTGGTACTTTGTAAGCCAGTTTTATTTCCAGATGAACAGCATGTTGTTAATGATGTGATCTGCTTTTGTTTTACAAAAATGCGATTTCAAATGTCTGAATGTATGTTTTTAGTGTAAAAGTCAGTTTCATACTTGTGTGCACAGTTTTAGTGTGCTCTGAAAGAAGAAAAACTGTAATACTCCATAACATTTCTTTTAATTTTACTTTAGTAATGGACAATAACACGTAAATTGAGAGGTACTGTTGTGCTTTGGCTCAAGTCCTGAAGAACGGCTGTCAGTTTTGAACCTGCCAGATGTCGCTGTGCTTGCTGACTTAAAACTTAAAATCTTTTTTTGGCACAAACAGAACGAGTCCTGTTTGTTCCTCCGCTCATCGCCCGGCCCAAATTGTGTATAATTGGATCTTGTCCAGGGCTACGCTGGAAAGTAAGCACATCTCAGGTGTTTACTCTCAGTTTTAAACAGTGTAAATATACTTGGAGGCGGTTGGCTAAAAGTATGTGGGCACCTGAACGTAACATCCAGATATGATTGTTAAACTGCCCAAACAGGCTCCACCGTTCTGGTTTCAAATGTTGAACCAGACTGTAGAGATTTGCTCCAATTCAACACTGATGTTGGGTGACATGGATGAGGTCAACAGGTGAGGGCTCTGTGCAGGTCAGTCAAGTTTCTCTCCACCAGACTGGGAAATACTGCCATATAACTTTAGGGCGAGTAAGTAACGACACAGTAAACATGATCAAAGTCATTTGAACAATGTGAGACTGAAAATGAACCCACCTGCCAGGTGGACAGGAGTACGCCCGTGCTGGGTGTCAGTGGTGCGCGGCGACGCCCCCTGGCTGAGGAGGGTGTGAACACATTCAGTGTGTCCCCGCAGCGCGGCCAGGGCCAAGGGTGTCCTCCCCGCCTCGTCCCGCTGGTCCACCTCAGTCTCCCCCTGCAGCAGCACCTCCAGGGCCTGAGCGTGGCCGTGGTACGCCTGCACAGACACAGCCTCTTTTAAAAACACTAAACTAAATATTTACTACATTGAGTCACATTGGTAGGTACCATATCAGTACTACTATCGAAAAACACACACATACCGACATATTAGGGAGTGACTGATTTGACTCTTTCGGGGCTGATAATGATTATTAGAAATCAAGGAGACTGAAAAACTACATTCGGGACTAATACTCATTTGTAATAAAAAAAAAAAAAAAGATTAATAGCGGGTGATGGAATGAATAAAGTACAATTGACTATACTACTGTTCCTTAGTACAATTTCCAAGTACTTGAGTATTTCCTCTTTCTGCTACTTTTTTACGTCCTATCCAAGACATTTAATTAGTAGATACTTTGCAGATTCAGATTATTCATTATTTCTAGGCTATTACGGTAGTTGTGACATGTTGCCAATCAGATTTTGTTGCGGGTAGGCCACTGGGTGAGAGGATGCCGCGTCAGAGCCAAAGTAGCATACAGGAACCGGGGTGAAAGAGAGAGAGGGTATGACACGCAGCAAAGGGCCACAGATCAGATTTGAAGCTTGGGCCACTACCTTTGTACATGAGGTGAAGAGAAAGAGAGAAGGAGAGAGAGAGAGAGAGAGAGACTCACAGCAAGGTGCAGCGGGCTCCTGGCGTTTGGAGATTCAGGGTCTTCTTGGTGACTGTCGTCTCTGTCCAGCAGCTGCAAATCAGAACCACACACATCAACATATTTTCCCCTGCGCTGAAGATGAGTCTAACCATATACTGTATCAAACTCAAATGGAAAAGGTTTTCATGGATTTCCTTGAAGCATTTTATACATTTTTAACACAGATCAGGGTCGACACTGTAACAACACACAGCAGAGGACCTGGAGTGTCATGTGAAGATCTGATCAGCTAACAGATGGAGAAAACGCCTGGAGTCACTCGCCAACAATACAGCTCCTCCATGTGTTGTGTGTGTGTGTGCAAGTGTGTGCAAGTGTGTGTGTGTGTGTGTGTGTTCGTGCGTGTGCGTGTGTGCATGTGTGTGTTACTGACCAGTTCCAGACAGTGCCTGTGTCCGTAGGCTGCAGCGTAGTGCACGGGACTGTAGCCCTGTTTGTCTTTGAGAGAAGCCGTCGCTCCACTCTGGAGGAGGAACTCTAAACACCTGGAACAGAAAACACAACATTTCAGCTGTCATTTAAGATAGAGAGTCACACATCACTACCCTACAAGGATGGGCAGAGTCAACAATATGACTTCAATGTGTCACTGTGAAAATGATAATGCTTAAATATCATCCTGTAGGTTTTACTGAAAGGAGTGTAGGATATCAGACTGTGGAGCTGGTAATGGGCTGAGTGATTCCTGCAGATGTATGCAAAGCTTATTTAAACATTAGAATGAGTGTGTGCGCCAACATTCCATTTGCGCACTGCACTGTCAGACAATAGCCACTCACAAATGGAGTGAGCTCAAGCTGGGGCGGCACAATATATTGTCTCGACATCGCAATGTCAAGTAAGGCAAATTAATTTAAACGGGTCATGTTGCAACTTTTCCCATCTTACAAAAACAAAACATGCACAGTTCGCATTGTCTATTTTTAATCTACAAGGAAGTCTGTCTAATATTACATCATTTACTCTGATTTAAGGGTGCTTGGATACACGGGAGGTCGCTCTGTGTACACAGCGAACCACCAATCACAATCATTCTTGATCCATTGATCAAACTAAGTAGTGTATTTCTTGATATCTTTGTGTTGCTCTCGGGTAGACTTACAAGGCTGCCTCTTTCTCTCGCTCCGCCTGAACTCCTTCACTCTCTGGCTCCAGAGCAACACGACGCCTGTAGAGGGAGAAAACAGGAGGGAGGGAGGAGGGACAGGTGAGGTAAAAGATGATGAAGCATTTACACACTCAATCATCAGCCTCTTTTATGTGCTGGTTCCTACTGATGCTAAGAAGTTAGCTGGTAACTACTAGATGCCTGGCTGTGCATCATCTGCGTCGTAAACTGTGGGGCTGCCAATCCAGGAGGCCACGCATTATTATCACCTTGGTATCACCTCCGGTTACCATGGAAACACAGAGGTGTGGACCATCAGGTTTCTATATGTAGCAACAGTAGACAGCTACCCAGATTTTCAGCGCAGCACCAGAGGAGTGGTGTGAAGAGGAGCAGCTTCATCGGAGTGCTACCTCCTCTCCTCAACACAGTCAAAAGGCGACTAAAAGGAATTCTTCTTTTAACTTGGAAACAACAGATGATAAGATGAGTTCTAGACATGGTTGTCAAATATGTTTTGCTGCCCCTCACCTCCTGTCCAAGTCCGAGGCGGCGGCATAGTGCAGGGCAGAGCGCCCCCACTGGTCAGTGGCATTGATGGCAGTTCCACAAGCAACCAGAGTTTCCAGACACTGATAGTGGCGGCTGGCGGCCGCGTAGTGGAGGGGGGTCCTGGGAAACATCAAGAAAGAGGGAAGTTAACAAAACAGATCACAGATCAGCGGCACAAAACATATAAAGATATTCAGGTGTACCAATTCCAGAATGTACCGATCCCATTTTTCTCTCCAATTCTATTAAAACTCAGGACAAACTACATGGCCAAAAGTCTAGGGACACCTGAGCTTAACACCCCTCTGTGATGGTTGAACATGTCATGTCACCAGTGTGCCGAGTCAGGCCGATTTTAATAATGAATAATGAAGCACTGAATAGGTGATTCAAACTATTTGGAATATCTCATGGATACACAGACCCCCACCTACACTTACCTACACTTACACATTCACGCACTACAATGGGGAGGTTAACTGCACCCAACTCAAAACCTTGATCCTCCAGTCCAATGTTTGCATGCACATCATCCTACACAGAGTCTGAAACTCATTATGTTCAACGTTTAATTTACATCTTAAAATGTGTCTGGAGGATCTTTATGAAAAACATAAATAAACACTTATATCTGCTATACATTCAATGTAGTCTGTTATAAACAGCTGGTTACATGTTTGATACTCCTTGTAAATGCTAAATTCTGCTTATAAATATAAACATTGTCAGAAAAAAATAATTATCAAAATTTCCAGATGACTTCAAATGACTTGTTTTGTTCAAACAATACTGAATACAAACAATCGAGAAAATCAGCAAATCCTCAGTTCTGATCTGCTGGAGCCTGAAGAATGCTTGAAATGCTTTTTGACTTGAAAAGGCCTTCAGCAACTCTCCAGTTACCAAAATGACAACTTTACTGTTTGGTCGAGCTACTCATCTGTGAATTGTGTAATTCAGCACTACTGACCATATTATTAATGAATGCATTGTCTTACCTGCCGCACTTATCCCTCCGGTTGTGTTCTCCGCCACTGCTCAGGAGCAACTTGACACACTCCACATTACTGCACAGGGAGAGGGGAACAATTACTGCAGGAAGACCACTGAGATTAAACACATGTTTATTTATGAGTTAAAACAACTTAATTTGACCCTTATTCAAGTAATTTACTAAATGTTGCTTTTACTCTTGTAGTAAACCAGGATTTACTCTTGAAATATCTTTTTAACAACTACAATCTCACTTTCAGAGGTTTAGCCATCGTTTCTATTAGTTACTGTATAACTGACTATTTGTTGTCCCACCAGGCTTTGCTGTGGTGGTGTAGAGTGAGAGAATCATCCTTTAACCTTATTTCTGACCTGGGCCTCTTCAAATCTAGACTAAAAACCTATTTATTTAGGATGGCTTTTTATACCCAGTAGCATGATGACATTTTTTATCTTATTTTATCTTATTTTATCTTATTTGATTTTGCTGTATTTTATTGCTTTCACTGTTTTTATTGTTTTAATCGTTTTTATTTATTCTTTTTACTTATCACCTGCTGTAAAGCACTTTGGTACACCGAAATGATTGTTGTAAAGGGCTGTATAAATGAAGTACATTTACATTTACATTTACATTCCTCTGTTTTAAAGTCATATATGTCCTATAATGAACAGTGCAGCTCACCCTCCGGCAGCAGCAGCGTGCAGGCAGGTCCTCCCCAGCGTGTCAGGAGTGTCTATCTGGAAGCCTGCGGACAGGACCGAGTCGTTACACATTATGCTAAACCTCCGACCTGACGAGGGGTAGCGCGGGGAGACGGACGGAGGCCAGACAAGACACAGCAGCAGCGACCACAGAGAGAGGAGGAAGAGGTGGAGAGAAAGACAGGTGTGAGTGCAACCAAGCACGGGGGAACAGAGGAGATTAGGTGAGAGCGCATGATGCCCGCCATGCTCACACAGGAACACACAGAAACATCTGTAATCTACAGGTTACACAGAGAGAGACAGAGATGTGTATTGTGTAAGATATACAAGACAAACAGAGAAGGGAACTGAGGGAGAAGGTGCAGCAAGCAGGACAGTTTGAATTTCTGTGGCGTCGATGTGGCTGCGGCCAGTTCACAGATTAGGACGCTGTTCTGAGTTAGACTAATCCAACCCTTTGTTAGTCTCTTCCTCCGCACCAAATATATCGATTCTATTTATTCTGATTCCATCCCTGCTCTTCGTCAGCTCAAAACAAAGATCACTCTGGGATCAAAACACTGTCTATTTTTTTTTTAGATAAACCATTAATGGAGTTTCTCTACGGCTGCAGTTAGGAGCAGCTCTCGTGCCTTCAGTATTTCATAATTCAGTCATAAATATTTTTATTGCAAAGATATCCTGCATCACCTTTACATTATTTCGATGTGATGTCGTATGATACCTGCAACAACCTTTCATATGCAAAATCTTGTGCCAATAACAGGTGTTGAAGTTGAGGCTGTCGGCTCGTTAATATCTTTCCATCCGTCTCTGTCAGTCAGAGAGAGAGACTAAGGTTAAAGACATTTTCCAAAGTAACCTTCGCTGTTGGCTTCCGTGTGGTCTGAGCAAGGATGCTGTGACCTCGTCAACTGCCTGATCAGTACTGAGCATGTGCAACTCATCAGTGATCAGAGAGAAGCCAGATGTTGCTCCTCAGTAACTTCACTTATCATGTCGATATGGTATGAACTGAGACTTTTTAAAACAAGTTTAACGTCTTCTGGATGAAGTTTGATGTGGTATATGATGCTTTCTACTGTTCCTTGTTTTTCCGGCAGGTCTGTGATGACGATGAGGGACACACAAGGAGAAAAAAAAAACAGAAAGGCGAACTCGTCCACTGGCAATGTGAACATAGTTAATCATCGATTAAAAGCAGGTTTAGCCGTGTTTTTAAATCCTGCGTTAACATGCTAATTTCAGCATAAAAGTGTTATTGGTTTCAGTTCTGTTCCAGGGCCAAGGTTCCTGCCTCAACAAAAACTCACTGATCTAGGACTTTGGGGGAACTACAGTTTGACGTGGAGTCTGCTGCCCTGAACACAAGTGAAGTAAAGTGATTTAATAGTCAATTAATCCCAGGTTATTTTTTTTGATAAAGGATAAACTCTCAGTTAAGACAGGATACGTTAATTATTCTGTAAAACTCCTGGTGTGTAACATTTATTCACGTGGCAAATAAGCACTTCAGGTCACCAGAGGTTGGACTGGAGATGGAAAGCTGTCGGCTAATAAGGTAGACAGAGAATGCACCTTCTGTATTTGGTGTGTGTTTCAGTCTGGTTACGTGCCGACTCAGGAATATAGCCAGAAAACAGTGAGCAGATCCTTCATACTTTTCAGACTAAACATAAACAGCTCATGCTACGCTGATGTATGGTGTCTTTTTTAACTAGCTGTCCGTTGGGGATGAATGCACTTGGAAATTAGACAAATCTTTTGTTCCCGCAGACACTGAGTTCAGTGTTTCTAAGTCTTTAAAATGCACATATTGTTTCATTACAGTCGCACAAGAGTAAATGACAACACAACGTGACGTCTGTGTGGTCGTCTTGTGGCGTTGCTTTTTAATCCTTTATCATTGCAATTCGTCTTCGCAGTGGCATAAAAAGGAGCCGATTTAGTTCAGAGTCCGACAAATAGAAAAGCTAAGGCCACAACTGCTCACAACAGTCCTGAGTAGACACAACGCTGCAGCTGCACAGGACTCAAGCACATGTAAATGACTCCATTGTTGTTCACAACAGCAGCACAGCAGAGCCACATGAGGAGCCCAGTTTCATCCTGCACCATGCCTCCAGACACAAGCGCCAGAAACTGTCAAAAGGGATCTGGGATTAAAAAGGATTGTTGTCTTTTCCCTACTTCTACTTCACATTTGTTGACTATACCAGTCTCCTCTGTATTGGAAAACCCTCTCAGAAACCAACACAATGTATGGGATGAGTGGAAAGACAAATTATTTGACTGCCAAAAGCAACAAGGAAGCTTTTCAGATGTAAACGAGATATTAACTACCAATGTTGATGCTCTAAGAGGAGAATTGAACAGAATACAGTCTTGTCCAGGGGGAGAATGGTCCCATCAGTGAGTAATTAGACTCAGTGAGGCCTTGTCTGTTTCTGGAACATTGTGACTTGAATTTGGCCAGTGCTGAATATGTGTGCCTGTGGAGGAATTCAACACTAGCAGCAAGAAAAACAACCAGGCTCAAACCTCCTGAAAACGAAATTTGGAGATGATGTTAAAGTAAAGCGGTCTCTGACTCGGAAGCCTTCACAGGGCAGTACTCACTTAGTGCACATGGCGATTCAAGTGCTGTGTGAAATGTCAGCCAGGTAATGATGGGAGGATATAACATATCATTGCGTGAGCGATAAAAACACTCACACTGTGGGGAATTTCCTGTATCGGGATACTTGTGAATATCCTCATAAGGTAGTTGAAAAAGGTGTCTAGCTCAATAAATGTATTATATTAGATTACACTGATTTCCAGAATTATCCCGAATTGCCCCGAGGGGAGCCCACATCTTTCCAGTCATTCCAAAATCCTACGTCTGTCACCATGACTGAAGGCTCAGATTGCCAGTTGTCTCCTCTGGCTCATCACCAACCTTTCCACAAAATCTTGTACAAGTGTGTGGATAGAGTTGGACGTTATGCACCTTTTTGTGATGGGCCCCTCCCATTGTCACACCCCCCTCAGCCAAGTGGCATGAACACACACCTTGACACACACACACACACACACACACACACACATGCTTGACCTCCTCGCCAAATTTCCTCCTCCTAGGGCAAAAGCGGCGGCCAAAGGAAGGTCGAGAAATGTTTGTCTACTGACTGTGAGCGTGACATGGTGTGTTGCTGGTTGCAGCTCACTGTTTAATAAGTTCATGTTATTTGAGAAAAGACATCTGTTGGATTAGGACTTATTCACTAAAACTTTGCTTAAGAAAATGACAATTGTCACTGGCAGATTTTATCGGTTGCAGCGGAACGGAACATTGTCTCCTGCTGACTTTTTAGGCTTTTAAAATGAGCTGGACTTTATTCCATATATTGTGCTTAAAGACTGAGGTGGAGGGCGTGCAGGTGGTCGAGTGGTTAGAGCGCATGCCATAAATGCAGCCGACCCCGGTTCGATTCCGGCCAGAGGTCCTTTGCTGCATGTCATTCCCCCTCTCTCTCTCTGTCTACTGCTTAATAAAGGTGTCTATGCCAGAAAAAATCTTAAAAAAAAAAAGACTGAGGTGGAGAGGTGTTTATGTTATTTAGCCTACCCTCATTGATATCAATTGTGCAGCCAGAATATCTGAGACACCGGTCAGTATAACATCGTACAGTTCATTAGCAAACAAGCTGCAGTCTCCAAAACGACTCTACAGTTGAATCAACATCTTTCTAAGGCAGTTTCATCAAAAACATGAAGGGAGGAATTACATCAGAACCATGTTTTAGACTGCTTAAGTTCTAGCAAGGTGCATCTGTTTACTGTTAGTTGATCATATTCTGCTAAAAATCACACAAGAATTGAAGATTAACAAAAGCTAAGAGGTAGAATTCAGTGCCCATAAGTAACGATGCAATTGCAAAAGAAGAAGTTGTGCCTCATTTTCACAGCAAACCTGATTAGAAGGCAAAACCTAATTTCTGCAAGTTCAGTGTTAACTTGGTGTGCTACCTGAGGACAGCAGCTTCCTGCAGCAGTCAGAGTGGGCATTCAAGGCAGCCAGGTGGAGAGGGAACATGCCATGGACTCCTCGCCTTTAGAGACAGATACAGAAAGAAAACAGTCTCTTCAAGGTGATATTGTGATACTGTAAAGTGTAATTGTGATGATTAAACATATATTTCTCAACAGGTGAACAAACAAACCTTGTGCAGTCTGCTCCACTGGTGATGAGCGTGTTGATGAGGAGTTCATGTCCGTAACGGGCAGCAATGTGGAGAGGGGTGTTGCCATCCTTGTCCACACTGTCGATCTCACCGCCTGATACAAAACAGTAAGTTCATATGCAGAACATGCAACAAATGTAACTTTAAGATATCCTGAGACAAAAGCAAACATAAACTCGACTCACCGTTCTGAATGAGCGTCTGGGAGCGAGTGAACCGCCCATGAACGGCTGTCATGTGCAGAGGACTCTTCCCATCCCGACTCTGAAGAAGGTGGAGGAGAAATAATGTACCAGAATTCAGATTAAATACCAAATATATTACCAATATATATATATGTAATAAATATATTACAATTACCATACCCCTGTGAGACAGAAGACAGAAGTTGCTTATGAATAAAACATTTTATCTTAATTCTTTATGTATTATTTAGTTACACAATTAACTGGACAAGGCCTACATTGTTACATACAGACCTTTCTTCTTTAGCTATGCTAGTCAGCCCCTGATGCTGTAATGCTAAGTTCAAACCAGAAAACAAATCTGTTGGACGGATGAAGGATCAATATTATGATAAAGTTTGACCTAAAGGTGTCCCCAGAGTAAAGACAGACTAGTCACCAAATCAAACCACTGTTAACATGATGACAACATGCTCTGCCTTAGCATGGAAGCACGCTAATGTTTAGCAATTTAAGCTAACATTGTCATGTTGACGTACTTCTTTCGAGCGTTGTAGCAAGCTAGTATGCTGACTTTATCATGTTATCTCTAAACCTGTAGTTATTGATTTTTGGGCTACCATGGGTTACGCAACAGGATCCAAACACACAATGACATATCACCTTACAAACAGCTCCTAACTTACAGGTCCTGTCTCTGGCAAATGCAAGTCCAATATACACACAAAGGCAGTGAGACTGAAACAGTAAAGCGGAGGACCAGACAACCAGAACTATGAGCTCAAGGCTCAGACAAGCTGCAGAGTCTGTTAATAGGTTCATTACAACTAGAGGACCCATCTTGGTTCACTCCCAGTGCTCACATAACACTGTTTCCTGCTGCAGCAGGCACATGTATTCAGTGTTAAACCTCTAAATAAAAAACTACCTGCTCAGCATGAAACAGCAGACAGATTCAGTTAGAGACTAGCAGAGCAGTATTTAGCTACAAAGTGACCAGATGTTTCCCCCACAAGTTGGTCGAGACCAAAAATAGAGCCACAAGGGAGTGAACATTTGACCAACAATCTCAAGGTGGCCAAGCATGACTCTAAATGACCGCCAACGTTGCCCGGAACTCACAGATGTGTTGGGCACGCAGGCTGAAGTTCAAAGTTGAAACTGAAGATAAGAGAAATGGCGTGCTTATAGATTTCAAGGCTTCTTGTTACAACTGACACATTGACCTGTTAGTGCCTGCAACAGGATCAGCATTAATCAATACATATATCTCACTCTGGACCAATGAGTTGGACTTCAAGACCAGCTGAATGTCATGCTGCTAGCAGCAGAGCTGAAACTGTAGAAACTATCCTCTGTACACAGATGGAGGAGCTGTGTTGGCTTATGCAAGGCAGACGTGCCACTGCCATACCTGTACGTTGACATCCGCCCCATTGTTGACCAGGAACTCCAGACAGAGCGCTCCATGTGTGGAGGCGGCAGCAAAGTGCAGTGGGGTGAAGCCCTTGTTGTTGGGCTGGCTCACGTTGGCGCCGTAATCAATGAGCTCGCTGACGACCGCGTCCTGACCGTTAAAACAGGCCAAGTGGAGCGCCGTGTTCCCAAACCCATTGGACTCATCTATCTGTTGTCAAAGTAAAAACAAGACTTGTCTTTAGGGCCAAGGAAAGGTGTGTGTGTGTGTGTCTGTGTGTGTGTGTGTGTGTGTGTGTGTGTGTTTGTCAGTGTTATGAGACAGGGGCAAGACAATGAATGAAAGTGTTAGGAGCATGTGCTTGAGTGGGAGTTTGTGGTATTTTCCTAAAATGTGAAGCCAAGTGAGACAGTGAATCAGTCTGTGTGTGTGTGTGTGTGTGTGTGTGTGTGTGTGTGTGTGTGTCCTGACCTCGACAGCCAGGTTCAGGAGGTGTTTGACCACAGCGATCTGTCCACTGGAGGCCGCCGTGTGGAGGGGAGTGTATCCCCGTTTGTCCTTGCAGCTGATCTCCGCCCCCTGACTCACCAGCAGACACACCACATCTAGATGACCTGCAGGGGGCGCACCAGAGGACACAAATCATGATCAAAAAGGAGGAGTCAGCTGTTTAAGAAGTTGATTATGGACCAAATAATCATGTTCCCTTATGTCTGAACCACAATGCTTTGTAATGGTATGCAGGTGACACATTTCACCTTTAATAAAGAATTGCATATCCTGCGATTTGGAAATTGCTCTTTGTCATATAGCAAATCTGATACCATTTCGATTGTTCATCTTTTACCAGTTTTCTATATACATTTATATGTATATATAATACTTTATTTATTTATAATTTTATATTTCTTAAAAGAACAGGTAAGATTTCCATCATGTCATTACAGTCTTACAGAGTCCATGATGACGCCTCTAGGTTCGGTTGTTTTGTCCCACCAAAAGCCCAAAATCCAAAATAGTTTTATTTACAATGACATAAAACAGAGAGAAGCAGCAAATCCTCACATCTGACAAGGCGGAACCAGCAGATGACTGACATTATGTTCGATAAATGACCTAAACAATTATATTTTCAATCCATTAATTGGCTTGTGCAAAACAAAACTTCAATTTAGACATTTTGAACAGTGATCTGTGCAAGTTAATATTACACGTAATTTAAATGAAGTAAGGTTATCAGGTGAGACTTTCCTGTAATCTTTGCCAGTAAAGCTTATTGTTTAACAATAAAATATTCTGCATCAGGACATTGTGAAGAGCTTGTGTTAATACAACCAAACACTTTATCACACAAGTTTTACCACGTCTATGTTTGCTGGTTGTATGCATGCATTTTTTTCATTCCGCCATGTTAACTTTGGCAACCGTCCTTTGAGTCAGCACTTTCCACTGCTGCCCTCAGGGCAAAGGTACTGAGTCTCCTGTGCAGAGACAAACACCTACAGAAACCAGTTTTACCCTGTTGCCATAAAATATCTTTAGTAAGAGTAATATCATCAGTGAGGACAGCAACTTTGAGTTTGAGCCTTCTATCTCAGTACACATCACTTTATATCTGTCTATTCCCACAAGCTCCATCTTTTATTTGTCTCTTACCCATGAAAGCTGCCCAGTGCAGCGCTCGGCCATCCTTCTTATCGAAGGCGTTGATGTTGGCTCCTTTAGTGAGGAGGAGGTTTACCATCTGACAGAGGAAAACACAGGGAGGGGAAAGAATAAGAGCTTTATATCTGTGTTTATATGTTTATATGTGTGTGCAGGAGGCGCATTATGTGTGAGCATGAATGTTTGTGTCAGTGTGAGGGTGTGTGTGTGTGTGTGTGTGTGTGTGTGTGTGTGTGTGTGTGTGTGTGTGGGTGATGGTCTTTATATAACAGCATTGTAAATACATCTCGTCAGTTGGCTCAGTTGTTGCATAAACACTCAGGAGAGACAGCGGCGGGCAGAAATAGAGTCCATTCAGTTCAGCCTCAGAAATCTGCCGCCTCTCATTGTTAATTTTAGATTTGACATATTTGTGAATGATTCTATCTGAAACAAGAAGTGTTTTTTAAAATCAACAGCCCACACAATAACTCCGGTGATGGAGCTGCCCTTAACAACTTGTTTCCCTAACCGAGCTATTCAACTGAAATAGCAAAAAAAGGACCGTTAGATCACAGCCCTTTTTATTAGTGGACTACAGCAAGTGGAGAGTGCTGCAGAAAACAGGCAAATCATATCATTTTACTGACCAAACACATCTGACGGGCACAATGTCAGTTAGTCTCTGCAGTACCTCAGTGTGGCCGTTGAGGGCTGCATGATGCAGGGCGGTGCGTCCGCCTCGGTCCGACACATTGACACTACTCAGCAGCGGGATGATGACCTCAGCACATCGCAGTGCGTTATTGGCTGCAGCAACATGCAGCGGCGTCTGCCAGTTCTTGTCCCGTGCGTTCACATCAGCTGAGTGGCGGATCAGAACTCGCACGGCCTCCTGACAAATAGCATCAAAGAGAGCGTGTTTAATAGATAAATAGATAATCAACTCACTTATGTGTTTAATTACTGTTCCTTATAAACAACACAGTATGACAGTCACATGTACATTTTTTTTGTCTGTTTCACGTGAAATTAACAAAAGACAATACCAGAACGGTGAATGTTGAGCTGTGAAAGATTGGAAATTAGAAAACATCTTTCAATATAATGTGGTCCAACAGACACAAAGAACCAAAACACACAAACAACAACAGAAGGGTTTTTTAGCCAGGCTATTGTGATTGCATTTTTGAGTGAGAATATTGAATTGTTTGTTTAGAGAACAAAATCAGCAGTGTTTAGTGAGGCAGATATAATCAATATGAGAGAAAGACTTTCTGAAGTGTTTTTTATGTCTGTATCAACTCTGAGACAACACAGAAAAGAAAGAAAGCGATGTATTCAATGTTAATATTAAAGCAACACGCTGTAAATCACAACCATCTGCAATATATTTACTTTTCAAACTTTTATTTTTGTGTCCAAATTCCATATGTATGTACTGGTTGCTCCCTTAATATATCCCTCAATGGAGCGAAAACTGTTTTATCCGTAGCATGACTGAACATTGCTGGAAGCAATAGAAAGCATCCTAACTGGAAACATCACAAACTGGCATGATTCGTGCTCTGCCCA
Source organism: Sparus aurata (assembly GCF_900880675.1). NCBI lineage: Eukaryota > Metazoa > Chordata > Actinopteri > Spariformes > Sparidae > Sparus > Sparus aurata. The sequence continues at coordinate 5,606,813 of NC_044195.1, read as the reverse complement.
AGAGAGGAAGGCTCTACAGCAGCTGATTTAACCGTCCAGAACATTGCTGGTACCATCTACAGAGCTACAGAGCATCAGTGACATCAGTGAAATGAGATGTCAGCTCAGAGCCTAAAGGATACACCCACCCAGCCACAGTCTGTTCACCCTACAGAGCAGCTTCATTCAAAGACACAGTTTCAACTTTACTGCAAAGGAATCTCGGTCAAAAATATCGGTGTTCAGTCTCCTTGATTGTTAATAATCTGTATCAGTTTTGGTCCTGAAAAAGCACTTTTTATTATAATCCTACAATGCAAACAAACAAACACACTCATAAAAGCCTCTGTGTGTATATAAAGCCTTTGTCACACCACTAAGAATCCTCTCCCTGCTATTCCAGCCATGTTGAAGTACCTGTTTGGGCACGGAGAATGCTGTGGCTGATGACTTGCTTTGACCCAGATTCACAAAGCTTGAGAAGTATGCAAGTGTGCTGCGAAGGGGCTAGAAACTGATGAATGCACAAGGTGTGGTTTAACTGTGACACCTGTGTCGCTGTGAGGACTCATCGCTGCGCTGCTGGAGTTGTTGTTGTTTTGGAGAAAAAAGAAAGGATTGGAACTTTGTGTGTGTGTGTGTGTGTGTGTGTGTGTGTGCGTGTGTGTGTGTGTGTGTGTGCTCACCTCACTCCGAGATGCCACGGCGCGATGGAGAGGAGTGAGCCACATGTTATCTTTGGCATTGACCCGGGCCCCTGTAGAGAACAAGGAGCAGAAAGGACAACAATAACAGTCAGTGGGATACACAGGCTGCAACATTTCAGTCCTACAAAAGTACCTTTTAATGACATATAGAGTAAAAATGATCAAGAACAGGGATCCTCCAAGGATTGAAACATTTCAATTTGTAATATCATACTGAAAGGTGAGACTCTGCCCTTATCCAGTAACTCAATAACTACACAAGAAATCATCAAGAATTTAGGCAATTTAATGTCATGAATGAAATGACTGTTGCTGCAGATGTGCTGTAGCAGTGATGTGCACAAGGGGGGGGGGGGGGGGGGGGGGGGGGGGCAGGGGGGGCAGTCGCCCCCCCTCGTGGCCCTCCTGGGAGCCAAAATGTGCGCTAAAGTGCCCTCCTGGGAGCCAAAATGAGCGCTAAAGTGCCCTCCTGGGAGCCAAAATGTGCGCTAAAGTGCCCTCTTGGGAGCCAAAAAAGCGTGCCAAAGTGCCCTCTTGGTTGGCAAAACACACTTAACTGCCCCCTTGGCTGGTTAAAACATGATAAACTGCCCTCTTGGGAGCCAAAACACGCGCTAAAGTGCCCTCTTGGGAGCCAAAACATGCGCTAAAGTGCCCTCTTGGGAGCCAAAACGCGCGCTAAAGTGCCCTTCTTTTCGCCCCTGCCCTTCAAAAAGTCTGTGCACGCCACTGTGCTGTAGGCTTTCTAAGAAACGTTTTCAGAAGCAAGAACAGCGGATACAAGATGGAGGGGGATGAAAACGCAGACAGGAGAGCAACAATTTTACCAGAGAGGATGAGGAGCTCCGTGATTTCAGCATCGCCCAGGAAGGCTGCAGCATGCAGCGGGGTGCGCTTCTCTGCATCCTGAGGGAGGAAGTCACAGAGTTACTTCTTGCTTAGAAAGCTGGTGAGGTACTGCAGGGTTTCATCCAGTGACAATATCATACTCCAGTTTTGATCTCAACGCCAAAGATTTACATTCCCTCATTTTCCCAAGTCAGAGCTGGAGAATGTTTTTTATCACTAGAGCCTAAAATCAGCCAGACATGAAATACGATCACATCAGTTAATAACACAAAGTCTGACCAGTCAGTATCAGCTGTCAGTAACTTACTGCCCTTTGAATTGCATCTCTAGAGTCAGCTGAATGTACACAATGCACCGGTCCACTAAAAGCTCGAGCCCTTTCACTGATGGGTCATTTTATCAGTCCTCACAGTTCATGTCATGGATTTCCTTGAAAAGAATCATATCAGAACATCTATTACATTCATGGGACCCTTCAAAATCCTATAACTATACTTATTTAGAAAGTATTTAGAGTTTTCCCCTCAGAGATGAATTTCAGCATTTTCATGATTCGTTGTCTGTCTATTCTAAACCTCACCAACTGCTTATTTCTCTCTTTATCGTGTTGAACTTCCTGAACATCGAAGAGACTCTGAGGATGATTCTCAACATGTATTTGTTTAAATAGTTGTTCCTGAATATTTTTCATTGATCAAATTAATTACAATGAATCATTTTTGACTCAGTGAAAATTAGCAGAGATTTAAATTTTTGAAACCAAATGTGGATTCTGTGTAGTGTGCAAGTTAATGTAGTTAAAAGTGATTTCAACCTCCATAAAAAAAAATTGTGCCTCAGATCTCACTTGACAGATTTAGAGCTGAACATTTTTAAGACATTATGACTATATTTTCCCCCCAAAATGTATTGTTTTATTTCCCAGAAACTACACTATAAGTGTTCATATCAATTACACAACAGGTGTCAAACATGTTCTATTTGCTCCAATCGTTTAAATCTTTTTTGAAAATAGCACATTTTTCATACATTCCACAAGCTGTTACATAACATTCAGTGGTTTTATTAAACAGGTTGACACATGTACTGCACATCTGTACTGTGTTTTTCTATTTTTTGTGTGATACCTATTGAGGCTCTTCTTAGCTGCGACAGAACTATATTAGTGCTACACAGAATCAAAGAAAATGAAAACTAGTGGAGATATTCATTTGAAAGCGGATGAATTTCTTAGGGTAAAACATGAGTTACTGTTATTAATTTGATAACTTTAAACATTCTGCAACAACTTTTTTAAATGAATACTTCTTGGAGTTTATCCTCAGGGACTCTTTGACGTTCAGCACAAATATAAACCCAACCCAGTGTGAAATAAGAGAGAGGTGAGAAACATCACAGATATTAAATTCAGCTCTGAGGACCACACTTCAAAAACTAAAAACTAAAAAAGTATTGGGAGAGTACATCTGTATGATTTTGTTGAGGTCCAATGAATTTAATGAAAGTTTAAACCAAACCATGACATGAACAGGGACAAGTTCTAAAATTCTGTGTGAGCTGGCATTAAATGACCCAGGCTGGAATCTGACATCGCCTCCTCTGACTGAACAGAAGAGGCAGTGAGATCTGTTCACAGATGATGAGCTGAGGATCAGTGTCAGGGCGATCAGAGTCAACACATCCATTGTTCTTCTCAGGCAGCTCACACACACAGACACACAGCGCATCCCGGTCCAGATGACCACCCAACATGTCCATGTGACAGGGCCGAATGCAGCCTCTCCAACAAAAACACTTCTAAAGTGGACAATGACGGTGACGTGGGAGTCCTGTAGCAGGCCGCCATCAACACACATGAGAGACTAAATACAGCAGAGAGGAGAACAGGACAGCAGGCGAGCCCACATCCTGTGCTGCTCCGGTACAAACATGTGTTATGCATTTACATCCATATGACCTGATGTGAATAAACACACGCTCTGAACTATGGCTTTACTGACTTTTGACCTGTGGCCCTCCTCCCTTCACCCTAGGGTGCTGGTTGCTACAGGAAGTTGGGGCTGAAGAGAAAGGAGGGGAAAAGACGATTGGCACTGAACTGTGATTTTAGTTTTCCTAAAAGCAGATGGTTTAGAGGAAGGATCTGGATTTGCATTGACACAGATAATGATTCTGAGTTTAAGAGAATATGTCAATCCTATGTATCAGACATGTACAGTTGTAATGGACATACATGTGGAATCAATATGAGCCGCTGAGGCACCAGCTATTAGCAAAATCCTGTGTCATCTAAATTTATAGGCAGAGGACTCAGTGATGCTTGATGCTCAAATGCAGTCAAAGCTGATGGAGTGAGTGTGTGTGCGTGCGTGCGTGTGTGCGTGCGTGCGTGTGTGTGTGTGTGTGTGCGTGCGTGTGTGCGTGCGTGCGCGTGCGTGCTCACCAGAGCATTGATGTCTTCAGACTTGTATATGAGCATTCGGATCTCTTCAGGGTCTCCGCTGAAGATTGCCTGGATGAGCGGGGGCTGTGGAGAGGAGGAGAGGGAAGACAGAAGAACAGTCAGAGACATTCGTCACATGACCAGAGGCAACATGTAAGACATGGAAGTGCACATGATCAATTTAAACAGTCAATGAATTTCTCAAAGCAAGGCGATGTGACGAAATGACTTGTTGGGGGGGAATATTTCCTGCTCATTATGGAAGAGGAGACCAAGCATGATCCTTCCCACGGTATATGGCTCTGTGTGTGTGTGTGTGGGTGTGTGTGCGTGTGTGCGTGTGTGTGTGTGTGTGTGTGTGTGAGCAGATGTTTGACTTAAGGCTGCTCTGTTTACAAAAGCCGGAGCAAGGAGGGCTACCATAAGACTGTAGCCTACTATACACTGTATACAAAACTGCTCTTGATTACCAACATGACTTTTAAAAACTCACTTCCTGCATGTAGACAGGACTAGCGCTGAGAAGAATTACTGATTTATTGACCAGAGTAAAAAGGTACAAATTCTCTGATTCTAGCTTCGTGAATGTGAATATTTTCTGTCTCCTTTCCTCCTCTATGACAGAACACTGAATATCGTCAGCTAATCGACACATAAACTAACAGATTTATTAACCCTGAAAATAAATATTAGTTGCATCCCTGGACAGGACCAAATATTTTCTGGTAAACAGAGAAACTGTTGTTGTAGATAGAGATCCAAAAAATAAAATGTAGGGAACAAAACTTAATTGAAGGGCACTGCGTGGAGGTCATGTCTCTGAAACCCTTATTTTCTATCCTGGATCAGATATGAGGTAAATAGAGGCCCTTGACACACAAATGCACACACACGCAGAGCAGCTATCAGTGGCAATCTGCACTGCTGCAGCACTATAAGTTTTAGAGGAACAGATGTCAGCACTGGTTAGGAGAAAAAGGCCTGCAGTTAACATGAAGGAGGTCGACAACATCATGAGGACGATCTTTAATTGTCTATCATCAGTAACTGACAAAGTCAAAACAATGTGACAATAAGAAAGGGAAAAGTAGTCATGATGAACCTACAGAGAATTCAGCTCATTGTTTAGCTCTGAAAAAGCTCTAAAGTGTAGAGTACAGTACCTGAGAGACTGTGGACTGACCGCTCTGACCTGCAGGGCGAGGGGCAGACAGCTGAAAGGTTAGAGCAGGCTAGTTTTTGCTCGTCTCTCTAACTTGTCTGCTTGCGTTGCAGAGGAGTGTAAATAGTGAAGAACCACATTACACAACTGTCCTCAGAAAATCCGTCAAACGTTCCACAGCAAAGAGGAAAGAGCATTGAAGCTACTAATCAACCTGTAGCTTTACTGGGTTATCTCCATTTTGTTTTGATATATAAAGTTACCTTACCGTAAAATTGTGATTAGAATGTAAAAGTTATTATTAATCATTATGATTACACATACTACTTAGCTTTTACTGGTAATGGAAGTCTCTATGTTAGAATTGATGGTGTTTTATGACCTACAGTAGATAAGCAGACAGGACCATCAGAGAGAAGACCTGCTTGTATATAGTCATTATTATAATTACTCGTAGTGCCTGACATTATGTCAGATACCAACTTATATGGATGGATCACAAAATCAAAGTGATTTTTTTTATGGTGGATTGCTGCGGTTTAATTGACAAGTCTAGCAGCCTGTGGGAAAGAAGCTGCTGTCATCTGGTGGTACTGTACGGCACTAAAACACAGCTGACTGCCTTTGTCTCCACAGGGGACGTCAGAATTTACAAAACATGAAAGTTCCTAGTAGCTACTTTAATATAAAAACGTGAGAAACATATTGATGTACATGATATTCAATATTTGCAATTTAATATTGCATATCATGATGACAATATAATCCCCATCACTCACTTTACACTTTAGAAGCTGTAAGTGAAGACTGACCTAAAAATATGCACTGCATTAACTTGTTACAATAATGTTTGAATCTGATCTTAAAAAATAATATAGAATTATGACCCAACTCTAGCAAAAAAGGATTAAATATATCAAATAAAAAAAATAGCAACATGATAACAAATGGTCAGCTGTTATAATAGTTCACATCTGTTTGTGGCTGCATGTGGCTGACTCAGTCATTTTCTACAAACTTAAACGAGTCTCATCTGCTACATTGATTACTTAAACATCTAACGCTGAAAGTCAATGTCAAAGATGTAACTAAGTCTGGCCTCACTTCACTTCCTGTGTGTTTCTGCCACCTCCAGCCTCACTTCCTGTTGCACAGCCTCTCTTTCTCAGAAACAAGAGAGAGGAACCACAGAGGAGCGTTTCACTTCTGCTTTGAAAAAAAAGAGCACACGTGTATGCACAGAGTGACAGCACTTCCTCATCTGACCGTTTTTTTTTTTCTTGAATTTGATTCTGGTGTAATGCCACATCATCATCTTACTCCTCCATAAGGACAGGCAGGTGTTGTTGAAATACGGAGATACTGGTAGCAGAGCTTGATGATACCAAATTATACTATTAAAAGTTTTGAAGTTTTGACTAAAAAAAGATGAAGAGCTGATTAATTTTGAAGCTGAAGAAGAACTTTGTTGAAGTCAAATATAACCCGCTATTAAAAGTCACACTATAGTTTTTGCTATTTTACACAAACAAGAGATATAACATATAAATGAGTGAGCTTTAGAGCTGCTAGGAGGTGGATTTTATTATTATTATCATTATTGTGATGATTATTATTTCAAATCCAAGCAAGCCCTTGTTTCCAATCTTTATGCTAAGCTAAGCTAACCACTTGCTGGCTCCAGTTTTATATATACGATACAGTTTGGGGGAAATATGTTTCATTGGTTTCTTTCAGAGAGTTAGAGGAGCAGACTGATGTTTACTTGCCAGCTACGGAGCGAGAGCAGGCAGTGATTAGCTTAGCTTTGCAAGAGTGGGAGCAGGGCTAAACAGCTAGGCCTTGCTCTCTGCCGAAGTTCAAAAGTACACCTTCCAAACCTCTTAAGTTCACTCATCAACATGCTGTATGTCGGTTGTTTAGTCCCTACACAAACAGTGGAAAAAAACCCTAACGCACCATTAGGTGCTGTAATATTTTCTCAGCAAACTGCAGTGACTTTCTAGAGTTGTCACGGTGAGGCGCACTGGGCAGTCAGATAAACTGTGACAGTGCCACGAATCTTTTCAACCCACTGAAAGTAAGAAAGTAAGTACACTTCCCCTACTTTTGTTCTATTCCTTGATAAAACACAGAGAAAAAAGAAAAAGAAAAACATATATAGAATCATCCTATCATAACAAAAACAGAGAAACTGTGAATCTGGCTGGATATTAAAAGCTAGCTTCAGGTACTTGGCAGTTCAGACCTTAACATATTCCATGTGATACAAAAGTACTCAAACTTTCCCGAGGAGGTCGAACTCAAACTGGTTAAACAGGAGGTAGCAGAGCGGCTGCTTTAGACATATCTGTCACTCTTTCTACTGTGAAACTTCCACCTATTATCATAGCAAGCAATGATTCCATGCCACAAAGCAGAAAGCACATGGCCAAAGAGGAATGACGTGGGTGACAGAAATGAAAGGAGGGAGAGGATGGTGCTCCTTCCTTGCTGCTTTCTCGTGTCGATTAGACGGCCAGCAACATTTTCACTCAAGCTCACAGCTGGTAAGCAGTGATTCAGGTTTTAATCAGCACTTACTTGAGCAGAGTGATCAGAGATGGAGGGAGGAAGAGCACATTTAGGGTAGAGAGTAGTGAATGAGAAAGAAAGGGGGGCTGTGCCTTTAAAGAAGCAGCAAACACTTGGCAGCATACGGCCTCTTTAGCTTATGCCTTTCTTTCTAAGTGCTCCACATGCACTCCCTCACTCACACACACACACACACACACACACACACACACACACACACACACACACATACACACACACACACACACACACACATACACACACACACACACACACACACACACACATTCCTGCCAGTCTACACGCACAAAAACTCAGCTGGCAACAGTCCCCTGTCACAGTGTTGAGTCTGTGATCGCCATGGGGACTTTGGGAGACTGGTGCTGGCACAAGAAAGGCAGGGAGATTTATGGAGTGCGAGCATGAATGAGAACATTTCCTCGACACATACCTCTACACCGACACACAAACTTTAACAAAGTGGCTAAAATGAAATAGAAATTCAATACAGGAGGGTTCAGAGACACTTTCCCGGTCTCCCAGAAAATCGGACCTTCCTATCAGTATACAGAAAAGGTCTAGGTCATTCTTTATTGATCCTCTGTTAGGAGTGGGAATAGCAAAGCATGTCACCGTTCCCCACTTCTCAACTCCCTCTATCCTCATTATGTCTGCTCAGCCACTAACACTGTGCTATAACACTAGGGCTAACTAACTACCTTGCATACAAGAAAAATGCTGCTATTGATTAGCAGTTGTTGAGGATGCAATCTCTATTACCTGGAGACTGCTACTGTTAGCTTTAGTCGCTTTTCCATCGATACGTGTCACTGAGTTTGAATTTTATAATGTAAGGACATAAAATGCATATTTTGGATCCCTTTGGTTTTCATATGAGTCAGCTAGAAACATTAAAATGACAGTGTGGGACACGCTCTCCAATCAACCCATGAAGCTAATATCTAGCTAACCAGCTGCCAGTCAACTTAGCAACGACTGACTGTTTCACGCTGCAAGTTTTATCATTGTAAATCTCATGGGTGCCATGTGAGAACAGAAACCATGACAGATCACAGCAGGATCTAAGGGGGACTAAAGAGACAAAGTGACACCAGTAGGCTTGATGACAGAAATGCTTAATGAGAGAATGCATTGAGTTAGGGCCCAGACAGCGTCTGTGGCCCGAGTTTCTGCATGTGTCCTGCCCCACTGGCACTACTCAGCCCCTGTTGGAAAGTAATCCCTCTGATTGGCTGTTCAGCTCAGCGAATCAGTCCATCAGAAGAGGAAGTAGCAGGAGGAAAAGCTGAAGCCACTTTGAGCCTGTCGCTGAAGTCGATTAGAAGTGTCTGCATCAGTGAGGGGGGTGTGAAAAAACCCTGCTTTATCAGAACAATAGTTTAAGCAGATCTGCAGTTCTGAGTCTTCTGGTTTCCCAGTTTTAGACTGACGAACTAGGACTGATCCAGCTGGCCGACTGCTGCAGTGCTGGGGGTGTGCTCATGGTCAGTTTGTTGGCTGAGACACAGCGATGTGAGCCGACACAACAGTCGAGTGCTGTCGCCAGTTATTCTTTGATGTTGGTTTGATGTGTCTGGACCCTTACAGAACACTGGCCCGGATGTGATGCAGGACTTAAGCTCTCTGTACTGGTCTTGCTGATACCTGCCATGTTCTGCTATCCCCTCTGTAGGTTATCTCAATAATTCACTGTTGCACCACACACCATCACACATATGTCCACACAGGGACACTGGCACACATTTCTCCATAGCCATAAGGTCCAACAAGTGTCAACCAAACCATTTTGAAAACCAACAACAATGACTGTTCTTCATTCAGGACTCCACTGGTACTGCTGAAAGAACATACAGATTCTTCCCTCTATCATCTATTCTCTCATTCTTATCCTACACTAACTTCCTCCGTCAGATTACATCTGTTTTCATTCCACAGACACACACACACACACACACACAGGCTGACCTGAGACACTTAAACATCATATCTCAAGCACAGTAACACACACATGCAGTATGTCCTGTTTTGTGTCTCCACAGCCATGTCTTCATTTCCTCCGATGCCTGAGGTGACAGGCCTTTAACTACCTCATCTGCTTCCCCTTAGGGTCACCCAGCAGGCTCCTGATGCCCTCCTAACAGCGACGTGCTAAATCAAAATCCTCCATTCTGCATGTTAATATTCCCTCTGGAAGTACCTTAAAGGCAAGGAGAGAGGTCGTCTGAATGTTTTACCTGGCTACAACAGACACAGGAAACAATAGAGGAAACCTATGTTTAAAACAAGGGTTAAGGAGAAAAAACACAGGAAATCTGATAAGCGTACATGTGCACATCCCTGAGAGACACACTCTATACGCAGAGCAGTGCTGGGGCGGAAAGTCAAAAGTCAACAACTTCCTGTGCTTCTTTTGTATTCTGTTCGTGGAAATATGATGCTTCTACCCAAAAAAAGCCCTTCAGTATCATGCATAGATACATTAGTAGCATAAACAACATTAAATGGCTGTTAACAAAGAAACATCACCAGTGTGTGCATCTGAGGAGACTTAAGACATCGGAGCTGCACAAAACCAGTTTTGACCCTCATATCTTTTCACCAGTGACCTTGACCCTCATGACCTCACATTCCATACTAAAAATGGAGACGGGGCTAGGCTTAGGGTTAGTGTTAATATCACAGGTTTACAAAGATCCTCTAGCAGATTTGCATGTGACTCTCTCTTGATCAGCACATGATGAAAGGCAGCACAAAAAAAAAAAGAAGAAAAAAATCCATAAGCCACTGAGCTGTCTGCTGAGCTGAGGCATCCAGCTATCAGGCAACATCAGCATGTTGTCTGAAAATAACAGGAAGCCTCACAGTTCTGGGTTACATAAAAAAAAAAAACAGTTCTTCCCTCCCTTGAAGTTAACGAAGGATCTGATATGACGTGACTGACAAAGATGCAACAGATCTACGTTCTACATTTCAGGGAACAGACTCTGCTGTCTCTTTAGATTCCAGTGCCGTTCTTGGTCTCACGTGCTCATTAACAGATTCACAGAGATCATTTTAAAACAGACGGAAACTTGAACACAAGTCTGTGAGTTTGCAGAAGTGAGAGCAGAGAGAGAAGCAGCTCTCAGACTGAAGCTGAGGGAACTGTGGGGTGGCTATCGCTCTAATCATTACACTATACACCACTGACAGGAACAGCATTGGAGGTTTGCCATCTGCCCACCGAACAGTCATGGAGCTATACGCCAAATTAAATCTACAAAGTATGGTGACCTCTTTCACCTTCTCCAGCCTGAGGATCCCCTGCCTTTTTTAGTTTTATATTATTGTAAACTAAACATGTTTGGCTCAGAGACGTTTCTCTATTTTCCAATATATTCTACAGACGGAGCAATAAGTCAATTCATAGAAAATACATCTACAACTTAACCAACAGAGAAAAGATCTGTTAGCGGCAGCAAAGCTAAACCATTTCAGATATTTGAGCTTGATGGTTGATTCTTGACCTCGACTAAACAATCTTGCACTCCAGGGTTTCCAGGGACTGTATCACACAGTCTTCCTCAGCCGACAGAGGATACCCCGTTTGTCGTGAAACTGTGGATGTTCTAGTTTTTCCAATTTTAAACATTAAAGCATATTTACAGGATTTGGGTACGTGCATATAGAGTGGTGTAGCGATGACCCATTTTCAGAGGCTAGCCCAAAAGTTAGCATCGCCATAGTCGCCTCGATAAAGAGCCTATGACATTTTTTCATTGGATTTTGAAATACTGCTGAAAATAAGCTGCGTGGCAGACATAAGTTCATGATACTTACAACGTTTTAGTGATTTTCAAAGTGCAAATAAAATCTAGAAGTGAAAAGTTAATGTTAGGCTACATCACGGTCACATGACTCGAACGTCACCACCACTGAGCGTCTTACTACACAATTACTATACAGGGTTTTCTATACATCGATAAATCCACAAGTTCTAAAGTCAGCGTTGATGAGTCTCTGTGTTCGCTGTGATTATGTTTTTTGTCCCCGACAACCTCTGTAGTCTCATTTAGACACTTGTTAGCAACCGCCATTTTTAACACATGTAACAGCTTTACAATCAACTTGTGGGACATTTAATTGTGTATTTTATGTCGCAGAACGAGACATGTACATATCTTAAGCATGTGTTTCACAGAAAACTCATCCACAAAGAAACTCTTAGACCACTGCATACGTAAAGAAAGTAATATGGAGCCTTTAGCAGTTACTGGTCTGGCACTACACTCCTATGACACTATTGTATTCATTATGTCAGTTTAAAAAAAACAAGCAGGACTATAGCTATCACCATTTTTATTCCACAAATTATTCTTCCTTTTCAAAATCTAGAGCCTACATCACCCACAATGCAACTAAGCCACTGAGTGACATCACTGGAGATGATTTATTGGAGTAGATGCAGCTTCTTCTGGAGCCAAAATAGGTTTTCATACTACTTTTTTCACATACGCAGTCATCACATACATACCAGACCTGTAAGCACACTTTAGTGTGTAAACCTGGTGGAGTTACCCTTTAAAGGCTTCTTGTTAAAGCTGAGACTGAGAGTGCAGACCCTGCTGAGGAGTCTCATGTGAGCCCCTCAGCAGCTCCCTGACAGACCTGATGGTGGACCGCTTAGCTAACTTCTTCAATATGTCTCCTTGGGTCGAATATCTGATCAGACAGGGATGTTTGGTTTTTGCATTTGGGGGTCCGTTCCATTAAACACGACACAACTGTGTGTCCATTAACACAGCACTGTGGATGGACACACACACACACACACATCTGCTCTTAGCTCCAGCTATTTTCTGTCTGATTGAGGACACTCGCTGTGTGCAGCCCTGGGGATGCTTGCGGAAGGAAACAGAGCAGGAAGTCACTGAGAAGTGGGCCGTGCTAATTTTAACGGAACACCGAAAATTTTAGCCACTACCGACTAAGACGAAAATCAGACACCAATCGTCCAGTTCGGAGCTCTTAATGAATGTGTTGTGTCCACAGTCTACAGGGGAGACATGATTCACTGCATCTGTGTTTCACAAAACGCCCAGAGAGGCGACACAAAGATGAGCCGCGATATTAAAATGACATTTCCAACAAACAGGGGCAGTGGGCTGAAGCGTTAAATGCCCTGCTGCCCGTTTAAAGGCTAAGCTAACCGCAGCTAGCAGCTGTACCTGGTCGGCCAGTTTGAGGACAGCCATCTCTGGGTCAGCTCCGGCTGCTCATCCACTCCCTCCGACACCGCGGCACCATGCACGGTGCGATGCTGAGCCCCAAACGCCGCTCCTCCCCTCCTTTCTCCGGTCTTCCCGCGGGACTAGAGGCGTGTAGATGTAGCAGCGCGGCTTCTTGTAGCTCTCTAGCAGACGCACAGGCGGTTGATGATGAAGGCCGGGGTGAGCACCACGGCCATCAGCCCCGCTCCACTGACGCTATCTGCGGGGACGCTGCTGAGCCGAGGCGGCCAGTCGCAGTCGCGGGGAGGCGGGGAAGCAGGAACGACTCGACCCACCGGGGTAAACAATCCACATTTACGGCTGCCGCTGCACGGAGGTCCCAGGCGTCTCTCAGAGCCATACACCGCACACAGAGGGCTCCCTCCTCCCCGGTCTGCAGAGCTACGAGCCTCCCGGAGAGGCAGCCAGGCTGAACTCAGCTGAACAGAGATCGCACAGGAAGTTGATGCCTGTCTCTCCTCCTCTCAGATGCAGAAGTGGAGGAGAAGCTTCCTCAGCATCAACAACAGCCAGCACCCCCTCGCTGCTGCCATCCTCTGGAAACACAGGGACCCAACGGAGAGCCCGACAGTACTGAAACAGAGTGCATGAAAAATGAATAGGCACACAGATGCAGTGGAGTGTAACTGATGCCCATGCTCAAAATCATGGCACACACCACTCTAACAGACTAGTGCACCCGTAGGTTGTGTGAGGGTTAGGTCTGTTTTCATAGCCTATATTTTATTTAGGATATTTTTTTTGTCATAACACACACATACACACACACACACACACACACACACACACACACACACACACATAAACAAAATAAAACAATGTTCATGTCCTTATAATGACTAAAATGTCCAATGACCATCTTGTTAAGGGATCGCACCAGTCACAACGCCCATCAACACGCCAACATTCTAACCAGTATTCAGTGGTCATTACTACATAATTACACGAGTACCCAGGAGTCATTACTACTTTATTACCCAGTACTTATGGGACAGACCACACCTTCCTTCAAACTCAGCTTCATTTTGATCTCAACTACACACCTGTGAAAAGTTCAAACCACATCTTGTACATTTACACTCACATTGTTTTCATCAGGAGTCGGAGTTTGCTCACTTGTTACAGAATTATCAATGTAAAACATTCTATTATTCTATTATAATTCTTATTAGAACATTTAGTCTTCTTTTCTCTTAACAGTTAAACTTGACAATTCACACTTGACATATGACTGGCAGAAGTTGGTGAAGAAGTCCAGATCTTCCTTGGTGGCAAGGCACCCTGCAATGATGAAGGCTCTGGACATTGCCAGACTGTCTTGGTTGACTGACCTCTTCAGTGTCACATGGACCTTGAGGGCAGTACCAGCAGAGTGGCAGACTGGGTTGGTGGTCCACGTTTTCAAAAAGGGGGGATCGGAAGGTGTGCTGCAATTATTGGGGGATAAGACCACTCAGTCTCTTGACAAGTGTTTACTCCAGGGTGTTGGGAAGGAGGCTTAGACTGATTATCAAGCCTTGATTCAGGAGGAGCAATGCGGACTCCGTCCTCGTCATAGAGCGGTGGATCAGCCCTTTATTCATCCAGGGTTTCAGGACCATCAAGTCTACATGTATTTTTTAGTTGGAGTTAGAGTACTTGGAAAAAGACTGAACCATGTCCACCAAGGAACCTTCTTGGGTATATACTGGGTATTGGTACCCGGGCTGTAGCTACATGTCATCTGACCTTGTAGAACTAAAGTAAGAGCTATGTCCTTATTCTCAGCAGAGAGTCCAACACGTTTTCAGTGGGTGCTGAACTCGGCAAAGGTTTGCTCTTGTATCCAATCCTGTTTGTGATATTCATGGCCATGATTTCAAAGCACGGAAGGGTAGAGGAGAGGTTCCGTTTTGCAGACGACATGGTGCTGTCGTCCTCATCATACCGCAACCTCCAGCATGCGCTTAGGCAGCTGATTGTGAAGTGAAGAAGTCCAAGCGTCTTCTTTTTCACAACATTAAAGGGGAGTGTGAGCTGGACAGACAGATACATACCTCACCTCGCCTGGAGGAGATGGAAAAGTGAGAGGGATGTCTTGAATACAATACTTAGTCTGCTGCCACTGCGACTCTGGAAGAGGATGGCTTGATGGATGGATGGATGGATGGAAAGACTGAAAAATGCTTTAATGTGATGTTGAGCCGATAGTTTAAAATGCGCCAAATCAAAAGAATAGTCCTTTAAAGAAAAAAGAGGTAAAATGAAAGCCTTTGAAAGTTTGTTGCTGTGATAATGATCATCAACTGGAAATTACAGTCTGCCATCATCTACTATCCTACTTGCTGAATTGCTGATGTCCCTTTATGTACGCAATGTTTCCCTGTGGAAACATTTGTAATCACAGTCATCTGTCCCTGGGGGCAGGTAACAAATCAGGGAGATGTAGCTTGCCAGGTTACCTCCCACTGTTGACTCAAACACACACAGAGCAGCAGCAGAGACACCACCATGCATTTTTCATGGTTCACTGTGTTCATGGAGACACATTCCAAAGGTTATAAGGGAAGGAAACTGAAGAGAGTCATTATTGTTCCATGTCTAGAAGGTAATAACATTAAAACTTTCCAGTTCTGTTGATCGGCCTGTCCATCCCATCAGTCTAGCATGAAATGTCCTAATAACTATATGGATGGATTGCTATTAACTTTAGTCAAGATCATGGTCCCACAGCAGATGTATTTACTGACTTTGGTGATGATGACTACTTCTCGCTGCACCAGTAGCTTCCACTCGAATCCTATGACCAAAATGTATAACATGGATTGGCACAAAGACATTCATGGCACTCTGATGATGTGTCCTGATGACTCCAGGGGATCCTTGACTTTTGAATCAGCACCAAGATGGGGTTCAGATTTGTTTGTCTTTTTAGAAAAAAGTCCTGGCATCTAATGGACAGATTGCCATGAAATGTGGCTCGGACATGCATGTTCCCCTCAGGATGAACTGTAGTACCTCTGGGGATCCCAGGTTAAATCAGGTTAAAAGGATGATTTACCAACAACTGCTAAATTATTAGCGCTTCCACCAACTTCCACCGTCCTTTGTGTTCTGAGCAATACATGGTGGCACTACACTATGCAAAATTGTCGCATTTTCAATGTGAGCATGTTAGCGTGCTGACATTCGCAATAAGTACCGCCTCATAGAGGCTCAAGCATCACATGATGATTACATGATAAATACACCTCAATCTCTGAAGGCAATCTTCTCCCACGAGCATCTTTAGTACAAAGCCAAAGTCCAAAAAAGAATGATTGAGCCATAATGAAGACAGAATGGGATAATTTGCTGATCCATTTTGACATTGAAAGCAGAACAAAGACAATTATTTAATGTTTCCTCATACACATAATTGATTTTTGTAAATGTATTCGCATTCTGAAATTGATGGGAGTAACACGTTTCAAGCAGGTTGGGGGACAACCACAGTCTGGGATAGTTGTGGGATGCTCCTGAAACACCTGTTTGGAACATTCCATGGCTAAAGAGGTTCATTGGTAACAGGTGATAGAATCACGATTGGGTATGAAAGGAGCATCATCAAAAGGCTCAGCTGTTCACAAGCAGGGACGGATGACCACTTTGTGCAACGCAGTTGTATAAAGGATATTACTACATGAGCTCAGGTATGCTTGGTAAACCATTGTCAGTAAACTCAATTCATTTATAAGTGATTGTTCATTCTGGTTTCATTTATGTTTTACTCTCAACTTTCCTGGAATCTGGGTTATACAAGGCACATGTTTACACAACTCTGACTCTGGTTTTCAAGGAATATCCCTCTGCTACAGCCCCACACACGCACACAAACACACACACGCGCGCACACACACACACACACACACAAAACAGACTTAGTGCCTTCCTCCTCAGATCAGCAGACCCAGAGTCTGCCAGGGAAATCTGGGTCAAAGCACATGAGCGTGGCTCGGCAGCAGTGGTGAAGTGATTGGTAGGGAGGAAGAGTGGGGGAGGTTTTTTTCCATTGTGTGTCTATGAGCGGTCATGCATGTGTGAACACATGTGTGTAGGAGGGTTTCATTTATCTTGCTTTTTTTTATTAGCACAAATAAATTCAAAATGCATTAATTATCGATAATGGAGGAGTGGCGCTCAAGGACATTCAGATGGAGTACACAGACATGGAGCATTTATCAGCCCATTACATCAGCACACTCTTTCACAGCACTCATAATGCTTTTACACAAAAAGCACAAGAAATTAGAGTTTAAATCTTGTATTTTTTTGCAAGGCCATAAACTTCAAAAGGAGACTACAGGCTAACAAAAGCGATAGTAGCTCATAGTCTGTACTGCCTTCATTATGTCAGACTTAGTTCACCCATACAATGTGAGGAATGAGTTCATCCTAAACAAGGCCACCAGGACAGCCAACCCCCCGTGCTCTTGTTGCTTTATCTGGTTGTTGTGTCTCTGCGGAATGATAAGGAACCTAGGTGTGTTCTGATCCTGGTGCCTAACCCTCATAAATGTCACCAATTAAGCCCAACAATTCATGTTTTTTTCTTCTTCTTGTCTTGGTTGTAGTTGGAAGAAATTGAAAGGTACTTGGACACAATAAAGGTTAATTCAGCTGACTCATTTAGAGTGGATCATTATTTGATTGTGTAACTTGTAAAGCGTTGATATTTGGCATCTAGATCCTTACCTATGACTCCCAACCAGGGGGCAAAAAGCCCAGCACAACATGGAGTGACAGTGTTCACAATAAGGGAAGGTAAAGTCATAGTCTAACTGTGGGGTTGTAAAGGTGGAGTTTGGGTTTATAAAAAAATATATACTGAATAAAAAGTATTAGTTGTTGACAATTGCAGTAGTGGACTGTGGGAGCAGACGTTATCAGAGCACTGACTGCTGCAGTTCATTTGAATGAATAAAATTGTTGGTTTGGAGTGTGTCGACTTCGCCACGCGATTGTTGTAGCAAGACTGAAGTTGAATATAAACGTCTTTGTCTTAATTACAAAACCTGGAACCTGGTGAAGTAACCATCGTGAGTTCTGTGATGTTCAGAACTGCAACTAACAATTACTTCTGTTCTGATGATCATTTTAAGGATTATTCATTTGGTAGATGGTCAGAAAATAGTGAAACATGCCCTCTACAACTACCCAGTGCCCATTTTGACAAGTTTGATTTTTTTTTTACATCCAACCAACAGTCCAAAAAATTTCAATCAATGCATGACAACCGCAAATTCCTCCATTCGAGAAGCTGGTAGAAGTAAACTTTGTTCTTATTTAATTCTGTCTAATCCATTCTATCTAATGACTCATCAGTGACACAGGCAACGCTGCTATGTCACTCAAGTAATGTTTCTCTATATATACACACACTATACTTTCTTCTGTTCTATTCCTCTTCAAATACTTTCCTGTCTTCCAGTTTCCGTAAAAATAAATCAAGCATGAAATGAAGTGGTCCAAATTAAGGTTTGACGTGCCACATATCCATCACTAATTTAAGATTAAAACATCAAAGAAGCCGTTAAAAGCAGTAGGGTTTTCTACATTTTCTATAATAACTATTAATGGGTTCAGCTTTAACTGTTTACAAAATGTTACATTTCATAATGTTCACAATTTTTTTGATTATGTTCAAATTAATAGGTTTAGATTTCCGCTCCCCTTAATATAATAAATTCTCCTAAAGCTACTACAACCATCTGTATAGATGTCTACTTCACGCATGTGGTTTACATTTGCATGAAGACAAAAGAAACCTCACTGACACAGAAATGGAGTTTTATAAACAAACATTTTATTTGGTTAAATAAAGCAACGATCTAGTAAGAAGAAAGGTGTGAATTGAGTCGAGGGTGTGTAAAGGGTGCAGCCGGTAGAGAGGCCAATCAATACACACAAAACAAAACATTATCCAAATATTTAAAACATTGTAATGACTGCTCTGCATTCTTCAGGCAAGGTTCATCTGACCTCAGCCATTCCTTACGGGAAACACTCAAAGTAAAATAAAAAAATACATACAGACTCTACAACGTTCCTTGTTTTATTTCTCCCCAAATCATGCTCATTTTCATTTCAGGGTAAATAGGTGGCATTAAGAGGCCTAATGTGCCTGTGAGGGGATTGTTTAACCCTGGAAAAGACCAACAGTTGCTAATTAAAAACTAGCTCAGTCCTAGACCAAAATAGAGACGACAATTGAAAGTGAGAATTGAGGCAGGAGAAAAGCAGAGGAGACATTAATTTGTATTTACAAGACATAGTCCAGCTCATAGCGGACATACATGTTTTTCTCGTCATTGTACACTTGTGGGTAGTGGGCGATGAGGGCATCTTGTGAGCCAATGTAGATGGAGTTGTAAATCTTCCAGTAGACATCTCTCACCTTCCTGGCCGGATGGAACAAACCCTGAGGATACAAGAAATTCAATGATAAAGGCTTAGTACAGTGACCTGTTCTCTCTGATCTTTATTCAGTCACACCTAACCCAACACTTTTAAATTGTTTAAGTACAGCCCACTGCAGTTACATCTTGCTCACTGATAATCAACAATCTTAGGAAGCCATAGCCATTTTTCCCCTTCAGAGCCGTGACCTCCTTTTTTAGATTATGTACGTATTTGTCAATTTCCTGTGTAATTTCTCTTTAATTTCTCATGTTGCAATTACAACATGATAAAAAAAAAAAGTCATTCAGCAGTTTGGGAAAGTCGATCAAGGTGAGTGGTCCTGGTTATTCTTACCTGTAAACAGTACTGCAGCATGCGGCAGGGCCCGATGGCAACCCTCAGCCCCTCCAGGGCACCCATGACAGCCTGAATTACATGAGGCGACGTCTCAAAGACATTGGGCCACACATAGTTGAGCAAGTGGTTGAGGGAGTCTTCACAGCCAAAACCGTAGACGCCCAGAGACATGTGCTGGACCACCGCACTGGCAGTCTGTCTGTGGACCAAGTCCCTGCAGCATGACAAAAGTACAAAGTCAAGGCTCCACAGTTATTGGTATAAATACACTGACAATTATAAATCAGTAGCTCCATGTTTACTTAAGCAAGCTATCACCAAAAGGTGCAAAGTTCAGGAATTTTGTGTTTTTACAACATCCCTTTGTCAAGATTAGTACACAGTGGAAGACAGAAACTGTCTTCTTACTCACCTGTCCATGAGTGCATCCTCCAGCAGTGGTGTGACAGCGTAGATGTAGTCTTTACCCATCTCTCCAATGTACTCAAACAGGAAAGAGAGGGACTTGAGTACGCCGTTCTGCACGTTGAGCTCAGGCACACGGTATTCGTTCATGAGCGCAGGCAGCACTGTGAATGGTGAACAGGTCTCTGCAACAATGGCAATGGCGACAGTTGTGCAGACTCTGTTCTGACGCTCCTGGACTTTCAGGTTATTCAGTAGCGTGGCCAACACGTCATGGGGACTAAAGGGAAGGAGCGAGACGGGCAAAGTATTAGTTCAGATACCATTAGCAGCGAAACGGGCATTGGTTTTATTTATCATATAGTGAATATTTCAAATAATAATCACAGGGATTCTGCATGGTTCACCAAGTTCTATTTAAGACTTCTAAAAGCATATGGTCTCAAATCTATGACCGTTTTATTGTCATACAAAGTATGAGGGTGTAACAGAAAACCAACGTGGCCAATATGGCCTTGATTTGGTTCTTTTTCTAAATCTCAGTACTTTCCATCAGTATGAAACAATGATTCCAAATGGTAGAATTAATTTAATGAACGCAACATGGGGATGATGGATTAATCAATTTATAAACCTTATTCACTGAAGTCTTTGCTAAAATCAACTTTTCCATTAGGAGATGAAGCGTCCTTGTTTATGTAGCTACCCACAGCAACAATGATGCTCAGACTACTGACAGCCCGCAATCTGATACAAATACATTCTGTGACCAACATTAGTGCGCCTAAAGATAGCAAAAAGACAACATTTTTTACTTTTGTGAATCAAATCCTTTTAGTCCATTGTAAGACCTCTGTTTTAAGGAAAGAAAAATGAAATATTTCTAAGAGCTGCTGATAACCTGAATAGAGATGATTCAATCAACTAAATACAAAAACATTTTGTATTTATGAAGACCTCCACAATGTTTCTGAAGGCAGCACTCACCCAATGGCTTTGGCAATATAACCAAATGTGTTGACAGTAGCTCTGCGGATGGCTTTCTTGTGAGCTTTGAGCAGCTCCAGCAGTTCGAAACAGATCCTCATCCATTCCCTGGCCGACACATATTCAGCACCCCTAAAATAAACAAGGTGTTAGGTTAATGCCCAGTGCTGCTCACTGCATTGTATATATAACTTCAATATCAAATTGTATTTTACTAACCTGTCTGCAATCCTTCCCACCAGATCAATGCAGTTCTCCTGCACCTTCTCATGTCTGTTCTTCAGGATGGGAGTCAAACGAGGAAGCAGGTCTTTGATTGGTGGAGTCATCTTGTGCATACCTGCAATGAAAAGGACATTATCCAATAACTTTCCAGATGTTTACTTTTCTCAATCCAGAAATCTGAATGATTGTCCATGAAAGGCCTTAATCATTAAAAATGCAATCATTCAGTACGTTTACATGCACAGCTTGTTTTCTCACCGGCATGTATACTCAGACAACTGCAATTGTCTGATTATACATGCCGGTGAGAAAACCGAATTATTGGCCGAAGCATGTCATACCCCGGTACAATAGGTGGCGCTGTCCCCATTTCAACTAGTGGTAATAGAGCCACCTCCGGCTGACCTCTTTACATCACCAGCAACAACAAACTGCCTCAGCACTCGAGAAAGATGGCGTACGAAGAGCAAGACGAAGCTACATCTTTGTAGATTTCATATATGGTGTACATGATAATTACACAAACTAGGTGCACAATGGCGCTCTTGCTTGCGGTTATTTCGGAGGACAGACGCCGCTGTCCTTCTACTTCCGGCTCATGGCCCCGGGAAAAAAATCTCGAGCCTTCACCGAACGCAAAATCCGATCAAATCTGATGGAACGTATACGTGCACAACGTATACATGGAACGTATACATGCGCGACTATCAAATAATCTGTGATTTAATTCGGCTATGTAAAATCTGATCCGATTTTAGTCAGACTAAGGTGTATACATGCATTTTAAAAATCCGATCATAGTCGGACTAACACAATAATTTGGTTTTCTTGAGTGTCAAGTAAACGCACTGAGTGTTGAGAAATGTAGGACACTTACCAATAACATTAACAATAGCTTTGAGTGCTCCCAGGATGCTACCCAGAACCTCAGGATACTCCTCTCCCAGGTACTCATACAGCACCACACCCAAGTGACCCATCAGCTTTTCCTGCAGTCACGGACAAGGAGAACATGCATTAGTTTCTAAAATAGGATATACAGTTGGGTCTTTGAATCTGTGTGTGCACATGTCTTCATAATGTACCTCCTGGCAAGTCTTCATCACCACAGCTGTACGGGAGATCAGGTCAGCAGCCTGCTGACGGACTTTAGCTGACTTATTATTCAGACGCCACAGCACCGTACCACAGATCTGAGGCAGGTAGGGTTTGACACGCTTCCCGAGGGCATTCACCACAGTGCCAAAACCATTCAGCATCACAGAATCCTGAAGAAGGAGAAAGGATTAGGTCAACAAGACAAACATTTTGTAAAGAGGGTTCCTCCCATCCTGGAAACTCTTTGACAGAAACTGTACACAATAGATTTTTTTCTTTTTACAGCTGGTAATGAAGCCAGTGTGATCCCCTTTACTTACCTCTGTTGTCTGTTCCTGGAAGGCGTACAGGATACCATCAATCAACTGCTCCTCCAGCTTGTGGTCGATGTCAGCTGCACCCAGGTTGCCCATGATTTTTTCAATAGTCTCCATCACCATCTTTCTGTACTGCTCGGCCTCATCTTTCAGGTCATCCACAATGCGAGAAATGATCTCTGCTGCTCCTACTTTGTTTGCCAACTCCACTGTGGTGTCCACCAACTGTTGGAGGAAAAGACCATTCAAAAACGTGAGTGGGATATGTGCATAAGCTTGAAGTCTCTTTAATAGGTTAAAGGTGAACTTCTGTGTGTTTGCCAACCTGTCTGTAGTTGCGCCTGTCCAGAGCCATCCTGTGTTGCCAGAAGTGTTTGAAGAAGGGGGGCAGGATCTCAGTCTTAATGTAGTTGGCCTCCACACCATCAGTGCCACAACACTGTTTCACCACCTATGAAATACAATACAAGTGCAGGTCAGAGACGGCAAACTGTGACAGATGACTTCAACATGGTCTGAGGTCCTCAAATATCAGAGTTCATATAAAAAAGCATTGTTGTGTAACCAACGGGTGCAGGGTGAGAACAGAGAGGACAGAGATGCCAGCTCTGATAATTCTCATGTTGGTGTTCATGTAGCGAACTACTAGCCCTGATGAAACCATGTGGTGGTTGAACAGGCGAGAATGAGTCGCATTAAGTTAGCTAGGGTTGAAGGCTATCAAGTTATTCTTCCCATCCCTTACCTTGAGTACAATCTTTTTCATCTCCTCATCAGGGGACTGGAACTCTCTGATGAGGATCAGCATCACCTCTCTGGTGTAGTAGTTAGCATACTCGGCATCCATCAGTGGAATAAGGTACCCAATAGCTTTGAGGAAAGCAGCCAGACCCTGGTGACAAAATTCAAGAAATATATTGTTAATACAAACTTAGCCCAATGATTGTGGTTTACAGACCTGAGGAATAATCGTGTTTGTCTGATGCTCCCAGCAGAGTATTGCTGGTCTTTAATCTGACCTCTACTGACAGCAGCAGCTCCTCTAGGGAGACTTTATAGCAAGCAAATATTCACACTGTAGCCACATGGAGGCTTAGTGCTGGGTGTTGATCTTGCAAGAAATAGTTTGTTCTTTCATCAAAATCTAGGCTAAGTACCCCCCTTTTTTTACTGAAATCTTACCTTTCCTCTGTGCTGTCTGATACCCTTCCACAGCGGCTTGAGGACGGAGTCAAAGGATTCAATACCATAGGGTGTAGCAGCTTCAGCAAGGGCAGCTATAGCCAGGGCACTGATGGTCCTCACCTTCTGCTGCTCATCCACAAGACCTGTGAAATCACACAGTCAAACAATCAGTACTTCAACACATTTGATTCCAGTTATTATGATATTATCAAAATAAATTATGAACTGTATGTTCAGGTTTCACTTTCAGGCCCAAAATTAAGCAATTATTAGGTATATCTTTATAGCTAGATATAGCAAAAGTTCAGAGAATGTGTATCAAAGATTGATTTCAAATAAACTGTGGTATATTCATTTTCATATAATTTAAGATTCTAGGACCTGTTAAAACTTTAACATGACTGACCGTGTTCAATGATCTCCACCAAACTGCGAAGGTGAGGCAGAATGGCACAGCCCATAAGGATGGCAATCTGCTGCACGATCTTGATGCCTGTGTGTCGGGCCTGCCATGACTTCTTGCTTTTACATACAGCTTTGAGGAAGGGCAGGAGAGAAGGAATGCCAAGAGCAGAGGCCACCACGGCAAAAGCACGGGCTGTGGTGTTTCTGACATACTCGTCCATGTTGTCAATATCAGGTCGCATTGTTGAGATCATCGTAGCCAAACCAGCAGCCTGGGACAAACAGGAAGAAGAGGAATGTCAAATTAGTCATCGCCACATAACAAGAAACTTACTGACCAGTCAGTCATTCAGAGAAAGTCATCACATCCACAAAACCGCTTTCTGAATGGAATGTGTTAAATATAAACTTCAATTAGCTTTGGTATTATTTGGGAGCATGTTGCACATATGTCATAGCAATTAAAATAAAGAAAATTCATGTTTTTCAGTTCAACTAAAATCTGCTAGATGGACCACCCCCTGATCAGAATAAAGATGAAAAATGCATCAACAACACATAACCCTTTACAACACCATTCAGCAGAGCAGACCTGGGAAATAATGTGTACTGGCTTTCATTCAGATTATACTGTCTGCTTACCCTCGTTCAGGTGCACCAGTATACAAGAGATGTCAACAACAGGATAGCTGCTGTTCATAACTACTTGTTTAAGAATGTGCATGCAGTTTTTAACATAGTTCATGTGAATTTTATTGAACGTTACCATCTTTGCAAATGAGAGCTTTAATAAAAGGTTTGAAACCAAAATGTTTTCCAGTCGCAGTGGTGGCAATGATAAATATCTATCCAAGCAATACATAACTACATTCTGTCAATGGAATATCTGATTGTAACCAACAGGTGCAGGTTGAGAACACACAAGCCATAAATGGCAGGTATGCTAGCTCTCATGTTGGTTTCAATCTAGCGAACGGCTAGCCCTGATCTGACCATGGGCTGGTCAAAAAGGCGAGAATAGTTCGCAGGGAGCAACATGTGTGTACTTTTTTCTGCCACATTACCTTTGCCAAGTTAGAGATGATTTCTCTGCCTTCTACTCTGGCATAGTAGTCTTCATCAATCAGTAGGGGCTCAATCACCACCAGGATCTGGTGACAGAAAGGACAGTAAATTAGTTCCCCAAAATCACAATTCACTTGAAGAAGCGCACATCTGTCAGTCTTTTCATACCTTGTGTACGTATGGTCGAACCAGGTCATCCAGTTTGTAAAGAATACGGTCAATCACTTTAACCAGAAGATGGCGCTCCTGGTCTTCCAAGGTGGGTGACATGAGTAACGGCAAGATCTGGTTGAACAAGGGGCCAGCTCCAAATTCACGAGCCTTATCTGTAATCTGGCGCAGAGCGGCCTAAGATGAGAGAGGAGAGGATTGGTCAGTTTGTCAATGGTTGAAATCGCATCGATTGAGACAGCCTCAACAGATCTGTTGACCTCTATCTGCTGCTTCCAGCAGATCATGATCGTTTCACTCCGACCTCTACTGAAAGCAGCAGTTTCTCAGAGAGAAGATTCTTTAGCAAGCAAATATTCACACTGTAGCCACATACAGGCTCAGTGCTGGGTGTTGATCTCACAATCAGTATTTTTTGTGCTTCATGTGATTACAACCCTCCTTGGTTGATTTGTAACATGAGAACAAAAAAGAAGCAGCAGAAGCACTAGGAGTACAGGAAATTCAGGAACTTAAAGCATGTTTTAAAGAAGGATAATGGAAAAAATCGGAGGGTTGAAAGTAAGGACGTAACATCAACCAACCTTCCTCATTGGTGGTGTTCCATTTTTAATCTTCAGTAGCAGCTTCATGATCTTCCTTTCTTTCTGCTCCTCAGGACTCAGTGTGGACTCATCCACCTCCACCTAACACAAACATAAAGAGCTACTCATCAACACACGTTGAACTTCAGACAGAAACAAAATTCAGCTGTTGATTTTACAGTTTTACACATGTTGTGCAGAAAAATGAAATGCTCACCAGCAGTTTGTCAAAATACTGGATATCATCAGGTTTGAGAAAGGGGAGGTTGCCTGAAGGCTGGTCATTCATCTGTTTTGTGGTGCGGTCTTCTGCCTGCATGTGGAAGCCAGTCATGCCTCCAATAGGGGTGGGAGTGGCTGACAGCTTACGGGCCGGAGTACGGATAGGCACATAACCTGCTGGTGGAGGCAAGACCTGTGGAGGAGAAAAATGAACTGTCAGTACTATGAATAATGTTAAATAAGGTTTATTATTGCAGTTTTTACCAGATCATTAAATGCAATGAAGGGTTATGAACCTTGTATCCCTCTGGGAACATGGCATCAAGCTCCTCGTCTGTTAGAGGCCGGTTCCTCTCATCAATTTCCCTCTCCCACCTCCACGCCTGCAGCTGCTCTGGAGTCATGCTCATCAGGTGACCTGGAGAAAAAAGAAGAGGAAACCAATTTAAAAACAACGCAAACCATTACAGGGCTTGAAGAGAGTGGTTGTTTGGAAATCCATTAGCTTCTGTTAATAAAATTCCCTTTTCTCAAAAACAAACTGAGAAGATGGAACACAACGCCTGACAGTTAAAGTTACATAGTTTGAACAAGAAATAAAAGGTGCAAAACAGAGATGGTAGAAGGAAAATCCAATGCAACAAAAAGTGAAGATTTATGTACCTGGTGTTGGGGTAGCCATGTTCATAGCTGGTGTTCCTATGGGAGTCTTTCCTGGGGTGAGTAGTGGTGTGGAGGATCCCATCTGACTGGCAGGGGTTTCATCCCATCGAGACTTCCTCTTACTGGCCCCAGGGGTTGGAGTCTCGCCCACCGACTCATCTCCTCTGTCTGTGCGTGGCGTTTCAGCCCAGCCACTGCCATGTCCCGGGGTTTCCCTTTCCGTCTTTGGGGTTTCGTCCCAACGGTTCTTGCGTACACTTCCTGTGGCTCCACCATGGCCGGGTGTCGCATGGCCAGGTGTGTCTCTGCCAGGAGTGGCAGCTCCAGCAGGTGTGTGACTTGGAGTGGGGTCCCACATGCGGGTGCTGGGGGTGGCTCCTGGGGTCTCACTCCCTTTAGGACGGCCAGGGGTTTCATCCCATCGGCTGTTTGAAGGGGTGTGTGCAGGAGTGTGTCCTGGAGTCTATGAGAAAAGAAACAAAGAAAATGAGATTAAAAACATAAGTCAGACAATCCACAACTTTAAAATAGTTGCCCTACATTACTGGATTCCATAATATTTTAAAGTTACATTATATTGAGTACTGACTGACAATTAATCACAATAATTGTAATCACATAAATAACTTAAAACCTTAAAGTTATCTTGCACTTAATGTTAACAGAGGCTTAACCTTGAGTGGCTCACCTCAGCAGACGAGTCAGCCTGGTCCCAGCTGGACATCTTTTTGGGTGTAGCATTAGAAGGGGTTTGGTCAGCTGTCTGGTCCCAGCGACGCTTACGTTTTGTGGCAGCTTGAGCGGCAGCTGACCCGTTGACAGCTTTCAGGTCCCCTGATTTGGCCTTCTCTGCCAGCTGCAGACGAATCTCCCTCTACATACAGATGTGCACAAACATCAGGATTAATTGTATGAGCTGAGGAATAAATGTTACGTTTTTTTGGGTTTTTTTTTTTTAAAGCACAGAAGGTATTGACGACAGTTTTTAGTCCATGTCAAAGAAAACACCAAGTAGCTGCTTACCTCCTCTTTGGACAGGTTCTGCTCTAACATGACGTCCACGTACGACCTGACCTGCAGCTTGGGGTCCGGCGTTTTGCCCCCTGCGCGAAAGAGCACCAACAAGAACAAAGGACACTCATAAGTATACACTCTAGGGACCTGAGTTATTACAAACACAGCAAGCACAAACATAGTCAGCTAAGTCTGACTCTCTTTACCAACAGATTAATTTACATTCCTGTTTTTATAAACAGCTGCTGTCCTATCAATTACATACAAATATACATTGGTCTCTCTTACATACAGTCATAGCGTTCTAATGAAAAACAAGCAGATACATAGAGAGAAGAGCTGAGGTTGTGGTGCTTTCTTTAAGTGGATTAAGAAGTCATAGCCATCACTGATGCAGGGGTCCTGGGCTGTGCTCTTCAGAATACGTACACTTTCAGTGCCAAGGGTCTTCTGCAGTCAGACTTCAACCGGCAGAAAAGAAGCCTAGAAAATTTCTCTTTACCATTAGTAACACTTTGGAAAAGGGTTTGAACTCACACACAACAGTATACCACCTGTGTTGCATTGATTTACGGCACTCAAAAAACAAAAGCATCTTCTTGGGGCATAACCACAAAACTAGAAAAAAATCAATATGAGACCGTGTTGCCCAGATTCCCAATCATTTATTCTAGCATATTAAAAAAGGAAAGATTTTGAGGCTACATCTAGGAATGGCATTGAAGTATAAAAAAATGAGTATCTACACTGGCATTTAAATAAGAAATTAGGCGAAAAATTATAAATCTAGCCCATGTGTAAGTAGTATGATAATACGACATGCCAGAGCCAAACTGATTTGTGACAGCACTGGTTATTATTCAATCATCATACATTAAGATCTTAACTTCCTTTTCAGGACAAAGGTATCTGATAACAGGAGCCTGAGTTATATCAAATATTTGGGCAGTGATTTTCCACTACGTCTGGAGGGAGAATCGTATCTAAATTTGTTGGAAGTCGATAAGCCAAATAAAAAAAGAAACTTAAGAGGCTCTTGGGGTTGAAGTTTGTTGTGGCTGGGCTGCATCTGATTCCCCTCATAGGCCCCAAACAAGCAGCCAGTGGACCCTGACCAAACTGACAAGTGCATAGTTCTCTGTGTTCCCCAAAACCTACACAGGATGAGTTGCTGCACTCTTAACAGAGTGCAGTACAGGACTGGCAAAGCAGTACTGCTGTAGGAGAGAAATTAAGGACAGTTAGTATGGGCCTGTGGTATTGTGGTACACAATTTTCTTGATAACATATTTCTATTTTACAGAGAGAGTTGTAAAATAAAAATATATTTACACAACAACTTTGTACAAAGAGCTCTCTCTACATGCAGGCTTCAGATATGCCCTAACTACACCAAACCTTTAAGACTCAGACCGTTTAAGATCAAGTTGTCAGGGGAGTGAAGATATAATAACAATAGATGGCGTTAAATAGCTGGTTCACAATGACTGCTTATGGTTTTCCATAGAATACTCAAGCGCTTACATGTTTCTACGCTTAAAAAGGCCATTTCCAGCCATAGCTAAGAGAAAAAAGAAAAATTTGATCGACTAATGAGACCTGGTTGACATATTCAGTAAATGGTTTTTAATGTTCTTATATAATAACTTTAATAAGTTTGGGTCAACTATGCCAAAGTGACCCAGCATATTTCTCTCCACTGCCAACCTTTGGCTTCTTTAACTCTGCGTACGAGCGCCTGGATTATCGTTTGTCATCAGTTCAGTTCATAGGCAGGTGAATTACACCACAGCCAAGCCTCAAACCTGCATCACTCATCCTCATTTGCTATGACAAGAAGACACTGCACTTTCCCATCATAATCTACACTGAAGCTCACATAGGATTGTTAACCCTTCGACTCACACACAACCCATCTGCGACCCATGTTTGTTAGGTGAACTACCCCATTGAACATTAAACACCTAACCACCTCCCCACTGAAATGCATGGTAACCCTACATTGGATTTAGCTTTATTGAATAGCACACACCAGGATAAGACTTTCACTTTGCACAATAAAATCATGACAGTAATATTTTTCCAGAACAATGACCTGAAGGTAAACTATCAGCCCACACCGACATGTGTTGCAAAGTTGGATACAAATGCAGATCATATATTAGGAAGAAAAAGTACAATGACAAAATGTTCTTGGACCACAAAGGATTGACCACAGGGAAGGCATCAAGTCTGGGAAGCAAGTTATTGCGTTGTGATCGAAGGGTTGAACAGCAAAACCATGGGCGTGAAACCATTGTTGTCATGGGGGTCACAAAAAAGTGAACCGTGAAAAGGGGGAGGGAATGGGAAAGGTGTAATGAAGACAAAAAATAGCTAAATTTACCGTCTGCAAAAGGGTCGAGACGCTCAGGAGAGATGATCATCTGTCTGCGCCGGGCTTTATATTCATCTTCCCGCTCTGCGATCTTCTGTGGACGATGCTCTGCAAACGGGTCATACTGCAAAAGACAGATGCGGTATAGAGTGTGAGTGTATTTCTAAATCAATCAGATAAAGGCCCTTTGAGAGCTACTCTGACAAATACATTTTCAAACTTTTCTTTTTAAACATTTGTGACACCATAAATGTCCACATACTTGCTCGTCTGACTGAGGAATGGCATTGAGTATCGCCACTGGTGCGTGGTACCCTGGCTTCTTTGGACCCAACAAGCTTGTTGATGAATCATCTTCATCATCCTGTGGAAAGCAAGAGAGGAAAAAAAAAAAAAGTCTAGTCAAATCTCACCAAAACAGCAAGACTCTCCTAGCTCATTTGCACCAAGCAAAAGGAAGCAGTCAAGCTCCAGAAACACTGGAATTCTGACAGGATGAAAGAAATGACGATCTGCAGTATACTTATTAATAACTGTAAAAACATGGGATAGAGGGCTGGTGAAAAAACAAATGAGTGCATTTACTGGGTTGGTAAATACTTACATCCTCCTGCTCATTGGCAGCAATGGAAGTGACATATCCAGCAAAGCGACTGTCGCTGCCTCCATAGATCTCCTGGTCATAAAAGCCAGTGGAGTCAAGGCCCACTCCCTGCTCTCCTTCCTCCAGCAGGGTTGCCTTCATCCCCTGGATCTCCAGGATCTGGGCCTCGATATCTATAGGGAATTCGACAAACGAGTGGGGGGGATAAGAAACTGCATTATTAAAAAAATAACACAATTGCACATGACGACTACCGTTGATGATACAGATGTGACACTGCGTAACGGATTGCATGGCGGCTTTGTGACACAAATAGCTACACATCACACTGTGCGTATGTGCAACGTGTGGTCGAACGGTGTTGTTAAATCAGGCTAAAGCTAACAGGGTTAGCCGACTGAGAACCATTTGGGCGTTTAAATAACTGCACACATTGATAAAATAAAAATATATTTAAACAATAAAAGCACGCAATTAAAGAATATTAGAGCACGTCGACGAGCCGGGTCCCGAAGTTGCATATACATCCAAAAAAGGCAAACAAATAATAAGTGTGCGGTTACGGTAGCTAGCTAGCAAGCTAAATAGCTAGCCACCAGCGCCATTATCTAAGCTGTCCGCGTTGCGTCGTATGTGGCCCGCTTGCTTTTCACGTTTTAAACGATGAATTCGTCTGTTAGCATGTCGTCTATCCAGCGCAACATCTAGCACCACGTATTACTACATATAATATTATTCGAGGTAATCTGAAATAGACCTTATTGAGTGTTTTTAAAAGTAATTTACCTTCGTGGGTTTTGGCGATCTTCGCCATTTTGGTGGTGGTTGTTCGACTCTGAAACCGGAAGCTTGCTAATCCACACTTCCGTCTATCTAACTGTCGGTCGCTGGTCTCAGACCAGTTTACATAAGGTTACTATTTAACTATTCTAAGTGACGATTGGCTAATCAAGAACCGGTCCAGCATGTTGGTTTAATGTTGGAAATATATCACGATGTAGAAATACTCAAGTCAACACATTATTGGCTTAAGACACAGAGTATCATTGTAGTTATTGGCGGATTAATGTGATAGAAATCATTTTGAGCCAGATGGTTCACACGGAGCTTTCAACTAAGCCTACCTTATATTCAGTAAACCTATCTATAACATTTAACAAAGCAACACTTTTTATTACAAGGTTACTTATTTCGTATTTTCGCTAGATGGAAAAGTGCAAGCATACTGTCTGGTGTTGCAGGAGTCAGTCCTTTCCAAGCTGTTTTAAGAAAACTTACATTTATCATTTATTAAATTATTATCTTTCATTGTAAGTTTGTGTGCAATTAATTCTATTGAATGTCTTGTCTTTTATCTGGACCGTGAGTCTGCAATACAGTTTTGAATTCAACTGAATAAAATAGTACTCTAAAAAATAATCAAAGATGTCAAAAACTAAAATAGCAGTAGTACTTACAGTATACAGTGTAGGTTTAGTGGAGTAGAAATATAAGATAGAATAACCCAAATAAACCCCAAATTCCGTAACATTTTATCTATAGGTTACCGATATTCTGTACTTATAATAAGAATACATACAGTGAATGTAGCTTGGTACTTAATTGTATTTATTTGTATCTGTTGATACAATTATACAATGTAATACGACACTACTAGCCTACCACTACCACTACTTGTGTAATATCAAAACCATTATTAGAGCTACTTCTACACAGTCCTCAGACAGACCTTGTGATTTAATATATATATATTTTTTTTCAGTTTAAAGATTAATTCAGTGAAAAGAATGATATAAAATATATCTATTTTCAAAAAAAATATCAATAATTAGAGCACTTACAAGCGTCAAAACACCCAATAATACAGGATCAACTTTCATAATCAACTTTGTTAAGGTATTTATCTCAGCTTCTCGGTAGATAAAAAAAAGAGAACAAGCTAACCAAATATAAACAAACACAAACACAAACATAGCTTTTGTATAAAGGAGGGACCGAGACAATAAAATACTATATAATATATCTACAGGTCTGATTGTTACCATGTATACAGGGTTGTGGCACAGGTACTGCAACTATAAATAACACAGCAGGGTAAAACTTCTTTGAATAAGATTTAACTCAATATACAGACATGGTTTGATTTGTATAGCTGATTGTTTATATTTTTGTTGTTCACTTGGATTCACTTTTATACAGTTCCCTTCTGTTATTTAACCTCCCTTCTATGATAGAAAGAGGTAGGGCAAAATAATGGAAACACCTGTCAGTGTAACACAATAGAATTCAACAGTACCACAAACTGCAGTGTCCAAGATGATCATGTGTAATCATCATGCAATTGTATCTGCACATCCATGAAACTGTTTAAATAAAAACTGAGCAATTTATTTCAAATAAATTGCTCAGTTTTTCTTTAAACTTACCTTACCTTAATAAAGGTAGGATTGATTTCTGCGAGACTACAATGCTTTTCTATGGGCCTATAGTAGTGTGCAGTTTACAAAACCTGCTATAAATGTGTTAGCAACCTTTAAGGTTAATGACCATACTGTGTGTGTGTGTGTGTGTGTGTGTGTGTGTGTTTGTGTGCTTGCGTGTGTGCGTGCGTGCGTGTGTGTATGTGTGTGAATAACCTTAAGGTGCTCTGAACTTGAGTGTACTCGATTACAGGCCCACAGTGAAACTTGAGCCTACATCTCGTGACATTCTTGCGTGTACGCGTACAAACACGCGCAAGTCAGATGCGTCAGTTATTTCGACTGACGAACCACGAGACCGGCCAATGAAAACTCTCGGTTGGCATGGCTCCTCCAATGCTTGGCCGACATTCAGAGAGTGCGTGACGTTGGGGGCGGGACATTCGTGGACACCGATGCCTGTCAACTTGGTATTAACGGGCGAGTGAAGAAATCCGTCAAAGAAGGGACGATGGCGAGAGGTGGCCGGAGCCTGAGAAAAGTAGCAGAGTGCCTGAAACAGTTACCTACGACAGCGAGCCGGGAATTACAGACCAGGAACAACGTAAGGTAAAGTTTTTAATCTTTTTAAATCTGTGCTCGACCGAACCCGGAAAGTTAAGATGAAGACGCACCGGACGATAACAAACGTAAAAGATAGATATCGGCGTGTTTAGGGGTGAACAATTTAGTTTGAAGGAGCAACATTTATGAACTCGACTCCTCGTGGGCCTTTTTTTTTTTTTTTTTTTTTTTCTTTTAGCGTGCCAGGAATTCTGTCGTCTGGTGTTGACATGTTTTGCCATTACCTTTGATTCCTCAAACATAGTATTTGTCACTTATTGTCAATTGAAGTTGCCTGACTAATACAGTCCAGCTACAAATCACAGCAATGACAACAGCCTAATACACCGGTGGAAGGAGGCGGGTAATCAGACAGAGATCAGACTTTGCAGAATCACTATAACTATGTAAATATAGTCCCAGTGAGTCTAGGTGAAAGGCAGGCTTTCAGAATTGTAGAGGTGAAAATACAGATGTGTTGTCATCAAAATGTTCCCAATCTTGACATTTAACCAGCATTTCAATTGTAGTCGATCAAGACTGAGATATCTTTTTAACCTACTGAAATGCTGCAAGGTCGATGAATCCATCATTATAGATAATAACTGAATATATCATTGATATGTTTCTTTGTTATCTGCAAGGTTATCACAGACTATACCTGTCAGCTAAATGTAGTGGAGTTAATGTAATATTCTCCTCTAGAAAAATGGAGAGGAGAATGGAATGGAAATGCCAGGGTACAGTAAATTGAAAGCATCTCAAAAATGTCCTCTGCTTAAGTAAATGTACAAATTTACATTTCACTACTGCAGCTTAACCATCATACTGGATATAGCAATGTGTCAGGAGAAAAGCTGCTGCAAAAGTATGATGTTCTGCAATATCTTTTGACAGCTTGCAGATATCAGTGTGCAAATGATCTCTTTATCCATCACACTCTGTTTTTACACCTTAAGCACAATGAGCTCACCGTCCTCCTCCTTTGCTCTGAAGTCCAATTTCTGAACCATAACTCTCTATCTGCACCCATGCACATGCATGGATTTGGCAGTTTGAGGTCAGTGCATGTCTCTGCGGTATCGCATTTCAGGTAGTTGTGAATGGGTTCCCTTTAAAGTGACCAGAGGGCTAGTAATGGACCAGTAAACTGAAGCAGCACGGAAAATGTTTCATGGCTTAAGCTGATGATGGCATAAATATTCATATCACATTAAGTGGTGACATAATGGGTAGTTAAAGCTAAACATATGCCCAGGGAACTGTGTTGTGCTTCCAAACCATCCAGTGCCAGGGACATTGTGGAACAGGGTGCCACAGGTGCTGTGGGTGGCAGCCAGGCACAATGGACAAATCAAACACTCGGCCATGGTCCTCAGTGGTAGTCACTGTGACCCTGCAGGCTGCAGATGGCAACAGTAAGACAACCTGTAAGTTATATGTTAAAGGCATCTATGGAGGCTACAAACTAGCTTTTACCTGTCCAGATTAATAGAGTCCTCAGCCATGTTGCCACAGCGGACTCGGGGCTTTTGTTATGATCCCGCTGACTGCTGATCAGCAAAGCAGCATTGTAGAAAAAGCGAATTAAAACCGCAACAAATAATTATTGATATAACAAGATCAGTTGATTATTTTTGATTGATTATGAAATTGAATAAAACGTAAGAAAAAAAGTGATGATTGCTGAGCACAGGTCAAAGATATAACATGTAACGTTTCTCCATTAAAATGTCTAAAAATGACCTTTGTTACATATTTTGATGAGTGACCTGAATTCAAACACATGGACACACACACCCTCGTAGTGTTGCAAGCTTAATGCTAATGTACAGTAAAGTAATCTGGCTGTCCAAACTAAATAAAAACTTCCACAAGTAACGCAGATAAACTCAAAAGATCCTGTGGTCGAACGCACCAAGCTGGTGGTGAACACACCATTAAACAGCCACCACTGCTAAAGGTTTATTCGTGTTACTTTCAGTCTTGTTCTTCCTTCCTCACTCTCTGACTCCATGACAGACGACTAAATGAATGCACCATAAGCTTGAGTAAACTTGTGGAAGTTTCTTGGCTGGAACATTGTTGGAAAAATGTGGGTTACTGTAAATAATACACAAGTCAACAAAATATATAACAAAGATGAAGTGCTTTTTATACTTTTTAATGCAGAATTCTTACATATTTAATCTTGAACTAATTGACATTATGCTCAACAGTTGTCATGGGATTGAATGTTGAGACATGAATATTGCCTTTCTTGCAAATGCATTGAATTCTCTATTGTACTATCTATGAGAATGTAAGAAAGATGGAGGTTACCAGTTGGACATCAGGAAAAAGCAGATTGAGTCTGTGAGAAAAACTGGCAACTGCCGGAACTCATTTCTCAAGCATTAATGGAATTCTTCTTATCCAACCAGGTTGTTTGCAGTAGAAACCTCATCATTAATGTAATTCTGCAGCTTCTCCCAAAGCCATACAGAAAGATCATGTATAAAAAGCCAGACAGGCAGTCACAATACAAGGTTAAAAGGTGCACTGGTAGCTCAGCTCGTAGAGCACGTACCACAGATCAAGTCCTGACTGCAGCGGCCTGCGTTTCAGTTCCAGCCCGAGCCTTTTGCTGTATGTCATCCCCTCTCTCTCCCTCTGCCTGTCACACATGAAGCAGAAATGATCATTTAAAGTCTGTGTAGTGTGCTTTAGGTCTCTAAAGCTAGTGGTAAAGTTGGTGCCCTTGACTTTGTTTCATTTCAACTTACCACCTCTACGTCCGTGACCCATTTTGCTTGAATGACAAATGGTTGGCAGGAGTCGCAAGAATCCGTCTTTGCCGAGTATCCAGTTCTCCAGGAATAAAGGCTTATGTTGCAGCTTGTTACCTTGTTCTTGATTTACAGGTATTATTGACTAATTTAGACCAGGCGTTATGTCTTATGTAGATGATGAGAAATTAATCAGTGTTGTCAAGAGAGTTCCTGTCCCACCTGGATCTGTTATGAACAAGGTTAAAAATTTGTCTCAGACTAGAAAAAAGAAAACATTTTACTTTTCCGTGAAATTGTAAATAGTCTAACTAATATTCCAAGAACATCTGAATCAACAAAAGAAATGTTGTTTTATTGAATTAAATTTATTGTATTGACCCTGTCCTGGGGGTTCTCATCCAATCTATGTCATTATTGTTTGTTTTGTGATCAGATACCTGTCATCATGTGGGATCCTGATGACCCGTGTACCGTGTCCTGTGCTGGGTGCAGCCGTAACAGGGCGTGGCGTTGTGATGCCTGCCCGCAGCTTCTTCAACCTCGCTGATTCCTTCTCCAAGAAGAAGGAGTACTCCGAGAGACGTATCATTGGGTGGGTCACTCAAGTCTACTTTCACTTGTGGTCTAGTATTTTGAAACTTGTTCTATCTTAACTACAGTTTTTGTTTCTTCCCTTGGCATGTCTTGAGACATACTCGTCACATGTTTTTGGTGTAGTTGGAGCTCAAAACGTCCTTGTTAAGTTGATGATAAACATGTATGACGCATAATGGCAGAAAACAACATGAGTATATTAAATCGTAATAATATAAAACCTTACTGAATAATTAGAAAAATAAAATAAAATCATAAGTTCACGACTGGATAATTGTTTTGGACACTGGTGTCCTATTTAAGGCTCCACATGTGTGTTTCTGTATGACGCACTAAATGTCCTCCTGTGTTCCACAGAGAGGTCATAATCACTAAATCTGCTTGTATAAATAGACGCAGGCAGGTGGTGCAGTTATCTAACAGTGGAGTGGAATATTATCTCCATCTATCTTTCATTCACTACATTGTGTCTTTTTTTTAATTCACTACATTACTCATTTTCTTCTTATCTTGCACTCTTTTTGCCTCCCTGTCTGTTCCTTCTCTCTCTCTTCCCTTCTCTCCATTCCTCATTGACCTAGTTCAGACTTAAGTGGGTCAGGAGTCTTGTACCGTGCCAGTCTTATTTAGTATTTAGTGTTATGTCACAATTTCTGACCTTCATGTACTTCCTGACGTGCCGCTCTGCATGGACTGCATTTGCACACTGGGAGCTTATTGCTCTCTGCTCTCCAACCGTGACTCTTCAGGTATTCAATGCAGGAGATGTATGAAGTGGTGGCTGAAGTGGAAAACTACCGCCACTTTGTTCCCTGGTGCAAGAAGTCTGATGTGGTGTTTAAACGAGCTGGATTCTGCAAGGCCAAACTAACTGTGGGCTTTCCACCTGTGGTGGAGAACTACACCTCCCTTATCACGACAGTACGCCCCCACCTGGTCAAGGTAAGGTACTTCCTCCCAGTTTACTAAACACAACAGGCCTCATGCAAGAACCCTTTTGTATTCTTATCCAAAGCTTCTCTCGCTTTTTTTGCGCATAAATCTGTCCTGTATCATTTGTTCCCGTCTTCAGATTGCCATGTGTTGATTAGCACTAGGAAGAGCTTTCAACATTGACAGTCATGGAGATATTAGACGTGATAATATTCTAGCCTGAAGGAAGTAAGTTACACCATCAGTTGTCACAACAGAGGATCATAGTAAAGTCAATTAACATCTACTAAAATATACTAGGTGCTGTGCTGCAATATGTCAATGAAAATAAGATGAAGTAAACAAATGAACTTCAGTTTCATTTTTCACTTTCATTTAGATCAGAGGTCAGTTTACACTTGCATGTTAAATCTGTGATATAGGTTTAAATGTAACTACATAGAAAAGCAACACAGTGGCATTGAACCCCACCACGCTGCTACAGCGTAGGCTCTGTGTATTGTCTTTTATCAGCCACAATTGTAATTGTAAATAATTGTATTATTTATAATATATAAATGTATGCAGTATAAAATGAATATACAGGGTCATTGTAAGCACAGAGCAACACTTTTGCAGCTCCACTTTGTTTTGTGTCCATGCAGTAGCATGTACCAGCACTCCATTGAATCAATATGATGTTAACAGAGCTTCAGTATCTTTTTCTATTCTATTCTAATTCAATTCAAAAGACTTTATTTGTTTGTTTGGGGCAGTTAAAGGCATGTGGTAAGGCAAGTTGTACAGAGACACAAACAAGTCAGCATGTTAGTTACACAAGTCAGCATGTTAGTTACACAGACACAAAAGTAAGTAATATATTTACAGTACTTAGGTGAGGTGCAAAGTAGCATTGGGGTAGGCTGGATTGTGCATTGAGTGACTCTGGAGACTATAATATCTCCACCAGGGTTTTAAAAGGTTATATGTGCTGGTAAGATGTTAGCAGTTAATCTAGACAAGCAACTAATCAGCGGGTTCTGCTTTGCAGCAAACCAATTGTAAATAATGTGTATATGTTGTTGGGCAGGCTTCCTGTTCAGAGGCAAAACTTTTCAACCACTTGGAGACGGTCTGGCGTTTCAGCCCTGGCATTCCCGGCTATCCTCGTACCTGCACTGTGGACTTTTCTGTACGTAACTGTGGCAAGACTGTGGTTGAACTTTTAAACTGTCAGAAAATGTGTTGGTTATTTCATGATTCAGAGGTTGGCATGTCATATTTGTCACTGGATCAGTTTGAAACTTTCAGAGACACATAGCACTGTCTGTATATACGTCAGTGGTCTGTCTGTGTGTCTAACACTACAGCAGCTACTAACTTTACCCGCTACACTCCCTCCCTCCCCTCCTCAGATCTCCTTCGAGTTCCGGTCCCTCCTCCACTCCCAGCTAGCTCACGTCTTCTTCGACGAGGTGGTGAAGCAGATGGTGTCTGCGTTTGAGCGGCGTGCCTCCAAGGTGTACGGTGCTGAGACGGTCATCCCTCGCGAGCTCATGTTCCACGAGGTTCACCACACATAGTGTCTCCTCCGCTGCACAAACACAGATACCCTGTCAGACGCAAAGCCCAAAGCCAAAGAGAAAAAAGAGAGAGGAGTGTAGAGAGAAAGAGAAGACTACCTGTATTCTTACTGAAAACTGCAGTGCCTTTCTCACAGCTATGACCAAGTTTATTCTAAACAATCTCATTTTTAGAACTGATGTGGATCCGCCAGCTCATTATCACCTTGGTGCTAA
This sequence comes from Sparus aurata, assembly GCF_900880675.1. NCBI lineage: Eukaryota > Metazoa > Chordata > Actinopteri > Spariformes > Sparidae > Sparus > Sparus aurata. The sequence goes on along the minus strand of NC_044195.1, from coordinate 5,566,610 downwards.
ACATTTGTATTTCAATTCATTTCCATTAACAGAACATCAATCTGTGCCTGGTTGTGAAACTGAATCCACAGGTTATGTGAGTGTTTCCATAGAAGTTAAACTATGGCCTTGCAGTACTGTTGGTCATGATTGGTCAAGCAAATCATCACGTCTGTAAACATTAGCTACACTCAGCAGTTAGCTACACTGCTCTAACCACCATTTTGCTACCACTGGTAATACCACTGAAACAAACTTTGATTAGCAAGCTGCTGATAGAAGACACTGTTCCAGTACATGTCTTCATCACAAATGCAGAGCCATTTCCCTCCTATTCTGCTCTCAGGTAGTTTAACCGTTTCTCATTTCATGGTGACTTGTGTGTTTGTTTAAAAAGGCTCACACTGGACGCTGTCGTCGCCGTTCTGTGAGCCTGAAATCACCTTGAAGACAGTATGTGAGGGATTCCTGCGTTATAGGGGGTACTCTCCATTTCGCTTCAGTGACACAGATCTCAGAACACAGTGTAGATGATTTTCTCAGCAAATGTTACAGATCACCTGTGTTGGGACCAGTCTTGTCATAAAACCGGGATTTCTAAGTTCGATATAATACCTTGAAAATATCAATATTTGATACCGTGTCCCGATGGGGAAGATTTTCTATGGAATTTAGAACAAGTTTGATTTTTAGAAAGGATAAATATAACAAGACTTATGCAAAAAAGTTATGTTACTTCTGGAGGAGGCGAGGCGAGGCAGGCACTGCAGTGGTGCATGTCGACACTGTGGAAACTGAGTCTTGAAACCCTTTTAAATATTCAGGATCGACATGTATCAGTGTATCAATACTTTTACAACACTAGTTGGAATACAAAACAAAACAAGGCAGATGACACTTTTGAAGTTGTAGGAGAATGGGGAGTGTTTTTTGGAGACATCTACTGCCTTCAGCAGCTATGTGCAGAGGCTTAGGTGTATCTAATAGCTGTTGCAGTGTGGAGATAAAGATGGAAGACCTAAACGTGCATTGCAGTCCGCTTGGATGATGCTGATCTTAACTTCCTTTCTTTTTTAATGCACTGCTCATGAGTGTGTTTCTGTGAAAATTTAGGGTTGAAAAGCAATCTGATTTCAAGTTGAGCTATACGGTCAGCGGGGACAATGAGCTGTGCAGTAGCTTTAAGTCTCAGCCTGTTAATTGCTCGTCCCAGGTCAGCCTCATTACATGTACAGTTCCATCTGTAATCTCAAGGAAGCAACACACTTCGTCTGACAGCTGATGTGAGTCAGGTGCTCAGTGGATAAGGATTATATGAGTGTTCAGTGACTCAGGTGTGATTAGTTGGAAAGTGATCAACTAAAAGTGACGCCTGTAGACAACTTTTCATACAGTAGATGGTCAGTGTGTTTTCCAAATACCTTCAAGTTCTGCTCGCTACACACTCCTTTCTCAGCCATATCAGTGTTGGGAAGCGTGTATCAGTTATTGTCATCACTGATTCATTTGCCGATTAAGTTACGATTAATCCTGAAGCTCGATTAATTCACTGTTTTGTATGTGATGAAAAGGAAACAACTGATGGCCACATTTGACAAGCTGGAACTAGTTTGGCATTTTTGCTTGAAAATTAGAGTTATGCTGATCAACTAATTGCTCGATTTTGGACTAATAATTGCAGCTCTGAAAGAGTTGGGTATTAGAGCAATGACTCAACAGCACTTTGAAACGACATTGCTCACAGTTGTTTCAAGGGAGCACAAAGACTGGTTATAGCAGTGCAGAACACTAATGACAGTAGTTTATTAAGAAACCTTTTGTAACCCTTGAGGTTCTTGACGCACAATGGAAATGAAAACGAAAGCATTTTTTGAAAGTTTCAGTATGTAGAAAGTAGGCGGTTACAGTTGAGATGGGTCACTACTTACGGATCATGTTACTGCTGCTGCTCATTCCAGGAAGGCAGAGGTTAGAGGTCAACAATCCTTATGTTAGGTAAAGATAATTTGAAGATAACACTTACAAAGCCCTGGATCCAGATAGTATTGATGCCTCGATGATGACTTGAAGGCACACAGTAACTGAAGAAACAAAGGTCTGAATTCATGTAAAGAAACTCCACAAGTCAAAGTAAAATCAACTCAGTGTTGTGTGGCTAATGCACAGTCACTCTGCCCTTTGGTAAGATTCAACTCCACACACAACCATATACTGTATATTATAAATATATATCATTAAAAAAAAAGGGCGGAGGCAGGTTAGTCTGATTGTCAGTCACAGACGATGTATAGAAATGACTGCAGACAGATGTACTAAATGTACTGTAAGCTATCAGGAATACACATCAACACAGGGTGTTGACTTTTATTTTGCTTTGTTATCAGTAGGGGACGCTGTCTTTTTTTCTTTATTGACACATGCTATGCTCTCGTCATTATTAAGGGAGCGACACTGGACATATGAGTAGCTAAATTATGCAGCAAAGTGTGCAATATCAGCAGTGTAAGTGTTATTTTTAAACGCAGCTAAGAAAGCATTTATACCCACTGTCAATTTAAGGGCCCAAACTGTCTGTCGAGTCAGAGGCCAGGTCACACAGCTTGACCTGTCCTGTCAGTCAGACGCTGTTTCAGAGAGCTATCTGCCACCCTGAAACCTTCACAATTCCACCTGTCCACCCCACACCACTCAGAGTGCCTCCAGGCCTACTGGCAGCATAGTATCTTCATTTTTAAACATTATACTCATTTTATCATATTTATTACTTAGTTTTTAAGTGTAAATATTGGTTTGAAGATAACATAAGCGACTTAAACAATTCTTTATAAGAGAAATGTGTCTGTCTGATGGGAAGGGGAAAGACCTTGTTGTATAAATGATGTTTGTGTTGAATGACTTCAGAAAGATAACAACTGCATGATTTATAAAACTTATTTTTTCAAAAAAAAAGAACTGACTGATGTGTTTTTTGGTTTCTGGGTGTATTTCTCCACACTTACACAGAGTGGTTCATGGCCCCAGTTAACTAGACAGAAATAGGGTCATCATGTGAGTGGTAAGAATAGACCTACCAGCAGTGTGAAGCATTGCTGCAATTGAACAGTTGGTCATAAGGTTTGAAAATGTCACTGCTGGCAAAGGGCAAAGCTTAACCTGAACTCTTAAGGCTTTGCAGTATTCTTTGTCCTCTGACCTGCATTAATGTTATAGTTAGGATGATATCCAGAGTAACACAGGGCACTGGAATGCTTGTTTTAATCGAGGTTAATGATGGGAAACGATTATATTTTCAACGCAAGTTACTCGAAAAATTAAAGTTAATTCATTGTCAACTCTACCCATTCTGAGGCTGAAGTCTTGTATACCACAAACTGTGACACACTGATCTTCTCAAGTTCTTGATCTTGTGCGTCTCCAGCTGGAGATCAGCACTGAACTTCTCCTGGCTGTGTAAATGTGTCTCCTGCAGCTCCCGGTATTGTTTATTAAGGAGATTCTTAAACTGGATTTCCATCTGAAGCTCTTCCCGAAGATTGTCAGCGTACTGTCTGTCTTTTAGATGAACATTCAATTGGCCGTGTGTAATGGAGGTTTATTCAGATAGAGAACAGAACAGAACATCCTGATGAGGAGAGGACAAACTCACCTGTTTGTTGGGAAAAAGATAACATAAGAACACCAGCCATTCTGCCATCAGTCTGTCTATAGTCATAAATATACCACATTCATCACTAAGTTGGTCCTCACTCTTTCTCTCCCTTTGTACACCCTGTCTGACATTGTCAGAACTGTATTCAATTATAAAATGTGTCAATAACTACATCTCGGTTTTCAGAACATGTAATCATGTTGATATGAAACTATAACTCTGCTTCTAAATCAGCTAATTTACAGGATAGCACACTGCTATCTGAAGACTTTTGGTAATAACTTTTTGTAAAAATGTGTTCAACTCCCTATCTCATTCGTTATGAGACGAATTAGGTTTAGGAGAATGCTGCGATGCTGTTTTGCTGTGAAGTTCCAGAAATGTGTTGTGGACTACGAAACTTCATCCAAATTTCCATTGGCATGGGGCTGAGTAGATAATTACTCCTTTTTTGGGGTGTACTGTTCCTTTAAGAGATTTCCAGATTTTTCTGACAGATTTCGAGGAAACCATGATAAACCTGTGCTGGTGCTGTTGAACACAACCCCTCCCCCAGCCTGCATTATACCACTGAGACAAGACTCAAACCAAACACTCCACACAGCAGCTGTTCAGAGCTTATATCTCATGGTCTTTGCTGACGGATGGAGTTGATTGTAGAAGCTCTACACGTGTACTTTTTTCAGACTGAAATGACCATCAGCCGTTGGAATCTGCTGATTAAAGTCATGTAATGTGAGATTGTTTAATTAGCTGCCGCTTGTTTAGATTAACTGTTAAACTAGACTACTAATAAAAACAGAAATCAAAATGTCTTAACTCGATGGACACTCGTCAAACTATCGCAGATGATCATATGATTGAAAGCTCCAGGACAGTTACTGAACAGAACTTGTGCTGTGATTGTCATCTAAACACTAGTTTTCAAGGTTGAACTTTAGACCTTAGCTAATGAACACAAGTATTAAAGAACTAGATTAACTGACACATCTGAACAATTGAATTTATTAAATTAAAAAAAAAAATGAAAACGATCACCATTAATCATGTCTACATTGTACAAAACAAAAGTCGAATGATCACTGCAATTTGCCAGTACAAAGGAATAATGTCCTGGAAAAGAAACCCCACCGACTGTGTGCTCTCTGTAAGTAATAAACTTTATGTAGTTACTTTCCTTTTGCAGCCATTTGTGACTCGCACTAAAGGCAGAGTGTATGAAGGTCAATGTTTTACATCACATGGAGACCACAGGTTATCACATTTGGACTTTGTAGCTGAGACCTTGAACGGTCCAAACTAGTTTGTAACTTGAACCCTACCTCATGACCCTGCCCCACTGCTCTGCTCTTACATACCATCAGCCTTACTGTATACCGTGCAATCAATATTCAGCTATGAAGGTCAATGACCTAAAGGCTGCTGGGCTGAGAAAAACTCACAAAAGCTGCAAGCATGAAAATGACTCCCCAAGACTTGAATGCGCCACAAACCTCAGTAAACATTAGTTCAATCGTACATTGTTTTAAACAGGCCATTGGTGATACTCAGACTCTGGTAATTTAGGCAACCTTCATCCAACTGTGGTCATGTACAAGGGAACACGTAACATCAGCAGACATACAATGCCATGTCATTTTTTCAAGGACAAAGTCACAGAAAATGCTCAAGCTCTGTGAGAAATAATTTGTTTAATTAAACGACAGACTTCAACCTACATAATACTAGCTGAAAAACAAACATGGCAGATATAAAAAAACAAAACAAAACGACAATTAACATGACACAAATAAAAGGACAGTTCCAATCCTGGCAAGGCATCTTTTCTTGTTCTCTCTGTGGTAACACAGCATTATAAATGTGTATACTATATTAGTTTCTTCTTTGACCACTTTAATCACTTACTACCTCTTAGAGATTGAAAAGATCTCTCCTGTATAAGCGGTTTTCTGTCTGGTATTTTACATGATGAACTGAATTTCTTGCAGATGTTGATGGCTGAGGAGGATTCTGATGTAGTAACTGATAGTAATGGTCACTCATCCTCAGTTTTTTGAGCAGACTGGGTGAATGGGACAGAGGACGACAGAGTCAGGTGAGGCTGGCTCCTCCAGACACCCAGACAAATGGGCAGGAGGCAGAATCATGTAAAGTAGTGGGGGTCATCAACTGTTTGCAGCTCCAACATACTCATGGCTGGTTAGACAGTCTGTATGGGCAAAGTGTGGTTGAGGTGGGTGCCGGTTCTTGGAGGATTATCTTTTGTTCCTCAGCCACCTTCAGCACCACTCTGCCTCTTAGTCTGTACAGCGAGTCAGGGGGATTGGCTTAGAAACCCATGCCACCTCCCATGCCACCCATACCACCCATGCCTCCCATGCCTCCCATGCCGCCTCCTGGCATATCCTTCTCCTCCTTGGGGATCTCTGTAACGACAGCCTCAGCTGTGGACAGCAGAGACGCTACTCCTGCAGCGTCCAGCAGGGCTGTCCTCACCACCTGTGGAGGGAGGGAATAAGAGGTTACAGCATTTCTATGTTCTGCACGCGACTCAATTCTTCTCTCCATGATGCAATGAAAGGGGGACATGGAATGCCACATTTATTGGCTGAATGTCATCAATAACACCTTTAACTACACTACACCTCCACAATAAATCAATGAGCACTGCACCTTGGTGGGGTCAATGATGCCCTTCTCCACCATGTTGACGTACTCTCCCAGCATGGCATCATAGCCGAGCTCAGATGATCCCTGCAGGATCTTCTCCACAACTAGTGAGCCCTCCACACCTGCATTCTTAGCGATGGTCATGGCAGGAATACGAAGCGCCCGTCTGATGATATCCACACCTGTGTAGAACAAGAGAGGAAATCAGAGTTACAAAAATCACTTTTGACACAAACCTGAAATTGAAACTGAATGCTAGAAAAATGGCTGCTCCTGACTATCAATTCAGGATTATTGTAATGCCAATAAAGCCTTGTTTAAATTTGTCTGGTGCCATTTCTAACTGATCAACATTTTTCTATAGTTAAGTATTGAAAGCCGATCCAGCTACAGTACATGTCCAAAACTCATTGGCTGAAATGGCAACTATTTGACAGAGCTATGACGGGGGTTATGTCCCTTTAACACCGGACAAAAACCCCACAAGGGCATAGACATTCAAGATAAAAGCGAGATATTAGTGGGTGCATCTAGCTTTTATCAGGAATGTCCATGTGTACAATCAGAATTCACCCGCATCAAATGGCTCTACAGTAGTCACAGGATTTTACTCGCTCCAGCTCAGATGAACACAACACCCAGGTCAACGTGCTAATTTTCTCCCAGTTCATGTCAATTTCAGTTTCAACAGGGCTGCTCAAAATCCTCCCGATAGTTCCCATTTGCCATGTTTGTAGTGTTTTTAAACCTTTCATCTGCCTTCGCTTACCACCTTCACATATTTTAGTTAGCAACTAATCATGTCATGTGTCAGGTTTGCATGCGTTACCTGCATGAACGTGACTGAGACTAAAACTAAAATATTATGGGGAAGACGAAAATGTATTTTCACTAACATTTCAGTTCAAGTATTTTCATTTGAAACTCAAATAATATTTTATGAATTCATTTCATTGATCGATTTACTGACCGATCTTCTGGTCATTATTTGCAGTCTTGATGGTATCAAGGCATGGGATGCAGCGCAGCAGAGCACAGCCTCCACCGGGCACAATACCCTCCTCCACAGCAGCCCTGGTGGCATTCAGAGCATCGGTCACACGGTCCTTCTTCTCATTTACCTCCACATCACTTGTTCCTCCGATCTGAAATGAAGAGCACGCATTTCAAGTTTATTGTCACACAACAAATCTATGGTGATCTGCAGTTAGTACCGTTTGCATTTCTGCTTAAGTACCTTGAGCACAGCCACTCCATCAGAAAGCTTGGCCAGCCTCTCGTTGAGTTTCTCCTTCTCGTAGTCACTGGTAGTGCTCTCCAGCTGCTCAGCAATCTCTGCTGCACGTTTGTCAACTTCAGCTGGGCTGCCTCCTCCCTTCAGCAGCAAGGTGTCATCTTTGGTTATCTGCACCTCACCAATCTTACCAAAGTCATGAGCCTGGATGTCTTCAAGAGCAAGGCCCAGAGTCTCGTCTCCAAACACCTGGAGAAAGGAGGAGATCAATGCATATAAAATATGTCTGAATGTCCTCAGTTTCCCTAAAAAATCATGTCACACAGTCCAAATTAAACTTTAAATGCACAGAATTTAGAACAGAAGTTCTAAAGTCACTTGACATTGAAAAGTGGACTTACAGTGCCTCCTGTGGCAATGGCCATATCCTTCAGCTGATTCTTCCTGTTGTCTCCAAAGCCTGGGGCTTTAACAGCCACCACCTGAAGCCCAACCTTCAGCCTGAAAGTTTCAAGTTTGTTGAATATGTGTTACAATCGATCCTTATTCAAGACCTCTTTTCAGTGCAATATGATTCCTCATCTGACTACTATATTCAACCTTACCCACACACACAAGCTATATTTTGAGTGGTTAAAGTTGATCAGGCAACAAACACAGCGTACCTGTTGAGAACCAAGGTGCTGAGGGCCTCTCCATCCACATCCTCAGCCACAATAACCAGTGGTTTACGGTGCTGGTTGGCAATCTCCAGGGCTGGCACAATGTTCTGGACACTGGAGATCTTCTTCTCACTGAGCAGCAGGTAGGCATCCTGGAACTCACACTTCTGGCCTAGAAACAGAGGTAACAGATTGATGGTGTTTCTTCATAGGCATATTTGAGGACAGTAAGTGTTGGATAGAACCAATCACAGGTTTCTATAACAGCTTCTGGTTAAAAAAAATAAACCTGCATCACACATTAGCTTACATGCAATTTCTTATTTCATGATGTTATTTCAAAAGTGTGTAAATCTATTTCATCTGTAATACATGTTTGGTGCTGTAATATCTTATTAATAACACCGTAAGCAATACTGGGTTGGAGTCCTTATTAAATGAGAGCTGAAAATGACAACTAAAATAAACAAGTTTGCCTATTTTGGCATTTTTCTGCAAAGCAAATCAACCACCAGTTGTCTACCCAGAATTGGCTGTTGACGTTAGCGCAACATCAGTTATTCAGACTATAGACAAGTTCAGCGTAGTGTGTTGTCTAGCAAGCTGTAATATATGGGTGCAGTTCTACAACAAGCAGCCTTACCTTTAGCAGAATTGATGAAGTAAGGGGAGATGTAACCTCGGTCAAACTTCATACCCTCGATGATCTCCAGCTCATCGTGCAGAGTCTTCCCATCCTGATGTGTAAAGGATGCACTGATTATCACTTCTTATACCAAAACAACAGTAGACTCTGGTTACAGTGTCATCTAGACTACCTCAACTCTCTCTAAACCCTTCCTAGTAAAAAACTGGCACTTAGAGCAAAGACCATATTACCTCAATCTTGATGCATCTAAACTTGCTCCCACTAAGGTTTACAGTTTATTTTAAAAAAATGAAACATACTTCTAAAAGCACAGTAAGGACTAGCAAATCAGTTTCATCTTTAAAATTCTTTCTTAAAAACTATTTTTTATGTGAATCCCTACCTATGCATTACTATTCAGCAGTACTGTACTGTTCTGAGTTTCTCACACATTTCATTTTATTACCATTTAAAAAATTGTAGAACACACTTTTACTTAAAGCGTACATCATTTCCAATTCATGATTCTGTTTGTGGGTCCATTTTGAATTTGTTGCCGCTTTGCATGTAAAGCACACTGTGAACCTTGTTTTAGAAAAGTGCCATACAAAGTTATTATTACTATTATAAATTAAGCAATCATTAATTTTTTTATACCTTTATGTGAAACTTTGACACTAACCTTGACAGTGATGACTCCGTTGCGGCCGACCTTCTTCATGGCATTGGAAATTATGTTACCAATTTCCACGTCACCATTTGCTGAGATTGTAGCAACCTTAAAGACCAAAGACAATATAAAATCATTTCATTACAAATTCAACATGTGCAGCTACTTATGATTTCAATAAAATCATTACTAATTAAGTGTACCTGTGCGATCTCCTCTGGGGTCGTGACTGGTTTTGAGAGATTTTTCAGCTCATTAATGACAGTTTCAACAGCCATCATGACTCCACGACGGATTTCCACAGGGTTAGCTCCTTTGCTGATGGTGTCAAAGCCCTCTTTGGCGATGGCACGGGCCAACACAGTGGCGGTGGTGGTGCCGTCGCCAGCTTCTTCGTTGGTGTTGTTGGCAACATCCTGCACCAGCTTGGCACCAATGTTCTTGTATCTGTCCTTCAGGTCGATACTCTTGGCCACCGTCACACCGTCCTTGGTGACCTTTGGGCTACCCCAGCTCTGCTCAATGATGACAGTGCGACCCTGGAACAGAGACAGAAAGTGGTGAGATAAAGGTCTGTAACACTGGGGTTAGTGAGTTCCAATACCAGAAGAGTTGAATTGATTAAAAGCCCAGCCAGTGGGTTCTAAACCATATAGCCTCACAGTACCTTTGGGCCCATGGTGACAGCCACAGCATCAGCCAGCAGATCCACTCCCTGCAGCATGAGGGCACGAGCATCTGCTCCAAACTTCACATCCTTTGCGTATGCTCGTGTGAGGTGAGGAGCCAGTGCCCTGCACACAGGCCTCACCTGCTTCATGACTGTGGGTAAACGAAACATCTCTGTTGGAAGAAAAAAAACAGAGGGAAAATTATGCAACATGTCTGAGATGTCTTAATGGTCACTGCTACGAACCAAAGGTTTCCAAATGAAATTGATTGTGTTCCTTTTTGAAAGGGCCAGAATGTCAGAAGAATTTTTTACACATTGACAATAGGTGTGTGGACCATGTTATAAGTGGAGCCAAAGTACACCTAAATAATTATTCTCCAATGCCATCCCTCCCCTCCCTCCCTCCCCCAACTATCACAAAAGGACAGATTGTGTTACAAAGGTTAACTGTGCCCCCTAGTGGTCACTAGTGGTACGATGTGCCACCAGGGAATGGATTTACCTCCATTCAATGGATGGTCAAATATTTTTAGAGTTCTCCTAGAGTCACCTTAGACAAAAAGGTGCAATATAACCATAAACACATGTCACAGCAAAGCTCACACTTTCACACCAAGACGCTCAATGTAAATGTTGGTGAAAATAATGTTGAAGAAATCTAACCAAACATCCAACTACATTCAACTGTATTAATAAACGTTTAGTCTGTCAGTTATTTTTGTATCATTCAATGATTTTTATTTTTTATTTTTTTAACCAATATGAAACTGAAATAAGAGCAAATTCCTAAATTTAGGAAGCTGGAAGCAAGACGCATTTTTGGCCTTATAAATGTCTTTTACAGTTTTTACATTTAGAAAAATTAATGTACTGTCGAACCCCATTTATTACTATTAAAAAGAAGCTGCCTGCTGCCGTGTCCCAAGGGACAACAGGAAAAACTATAAGTTAGCTTCTATATGCTTGCAAATCGTGTCTAGTCATTCGACACCATTTTTATCTAGTTGGAAAACGCCGATCTTCATTTCTAATCCGGTTAATGTTTACACTGGCCTTGGTCGTGACAGGATTACTTCGTGCATCCCCAAACCAGTTCCTGGTTACCCCACGTGTGCTCCTCAGGTCGTGCGTCACAAGGTCAAATTGAAAAAGCATGTGCGGAACTGCCTCACCATCCCTGCTCAGCCTAATGAATGACCATCACACTGTCAGTAACGCTCTCATCAAGAATTGCTCAATAATTGTATGACTAGCGACCATTCTTAGTGATGGGGGTCTTTCCTGTGTGTCATTCAGGTTGTCCACAGCACTCTAATCGGGTATGACTTCCATAACCAAGGTTTGATCAGCCAGAGACGAGACGCGACATTCCTTATTAAATAAATGAACTCAATATCCGTGTAAGGCAAGATGGTAGCTTACAGAGAGGGTTCGACAGCTAGCGATAGACTGTGGTGACATTTAAAACTTGCGTGTCCTTGCAGTTGAGAGAGAAATCTGTTAGCAGGGAGTAATTAAAGCTAGCATCGCTGAAAAGTGTTGCGCTGAGTGTTACGTTACACCTAAGCCAGGACAAAATTTGACATCGAGAGCTAGCGTTCGTCAAAAGTATGCAGTCTGTAATATTTGCTATGTAGCTTTGAAGACTTTATAAAATGTCAGCACTTACTTGTGAGGTAAAGAGCGTGTGTCGGCTACAAGGTGCTCGTCTGCAAGACGGAATGATATAACGACTGGAAGTAAGGACAGCGTTATGGAGCAAATAAGCTGCCGAGAGAGGACTGCACATGGCCCATCACATCCGGGTATTTCACCGGCACGCCCCGGACTCTGAATAGCATCATATTGTCTACATATTTGTCTTATATGACTTTATTTCTAAAGAAATGATCTGATGGACTAAACCAGATTAAAGGTACTTAAAGCACTAAGATGTAAATTGTATGCATACTTCACCGTTTCGTATGTTTTATTCTCAATACATGTCAGTGCTCGTTCCCGGGCGGCCAATTCTAGAATTTTCGCGTGTGCCATTGGAGGAAAAAAATAAAGGTCAAAGTTGACATTGTGCAATATTGCTCCGACTTTAAATGTGTGAATGGCCGAGAAATAACCAGAATACAGTTTAGAAATCACCCAAACATAGCTTCGTTTCATTAAACAATCTCTATAACTGTACAATAATTGTTTTACTCTTTGAATGAGATGTTCTAGAATTTTCTGTTAGGCAACGAGTCGGCCTTCAAGTTCAGGTCAGGTAGTGGGCATGCGCAGAATCGTTCTGGATATTTCCTCACGTGGAGCGATTCCCCTTCAGTGTGTCAGATCCACGCTCACGAAAAAACCGGGGTGCAGCTCCACGCAGACTATCAGACCTCTTACACATCAAGAAATGGTAAGACACCTCGTCCACAACTGTCAATATTACCTACTAAACTATAGAGTCAGCTAGACAGCCAGCAGACCGACCACATCACTGACCAGGCTGCTAGATTATAGTTAGCGGTTAATGTTATGTTAGCTAACGTTACCTTTAACAGCGATTCACAAGGTCAAGCCGCTAAGAAGCTGAGAAGGGGACGTTTGCTAAATAAATCTATATTTATGTCGTGATACACAGTAGAAAACACAAGTGGTTAAGACAGGCGGGTTTTATTGGCATATATTCTCTATCGTTAAACTTGCAGATGCAGCTACACACTTCACTGTTAGCTAACTTTCCACACACTCGGTGGGGTGAGTTGTTTTTTCTATCATCGTATGAACACCTGGGATCAGATAGATGTGTTAAGAAATGAATCGCACACCTTATGAGAATCTCACCCTTGCATTCATTGCTGCAGCAGTCACATGTAGATGATTAACGTGTCTGTGAGCACATAGACCAGTATTCAGACAAGTGTGGTGCGATTATCTTTGATATTGGGCTTCGGTTGATCGGATTCATCTCTCATATTACACAATGCATGCCCTTGGTCAATGAAAAAGTATGAATTAAATACGCGTTTAAATCATTTCCGGCTTCCGCTACGTAGTCTGTGACCTCATGACCTATCCGCATACAGCAAATGTCCAATAGTAGCTTAATAGTATCTGATACCAACCTCTTTATGTTATGACTGTTATCTGCTGACATGCTGTGGAGAGGTTTCACTCTAGCAGCATTAAGTAGTACTAGTAATAGAAATGTTATGAATAAAATACCAAAATTGTAAATTAATCAGATACAGGACCCAAAAGTTGCAGCTTTTTTGTGTAAAATGACCAGAAACAGCAGTGCAATAAATCCTACCCTTCATGAAGATTGGAACAAAGGCTAAAGTTTTAAGTGCTGTTGATTTTTGATGCTGTAATACTGAGATGTGTTGATCCTAGTTGATCTAAACGAGCAGGATAAAGTATGAAACACACCCTAGTATATGAACAGTCTTTGCAGCTGATAGTTGGAAAAAGTGAGGTTAATCATAACCATATTATGCAACTTGTACCCCTACCACTCTGTGAAGTACTACAGAGAGAACCTTCTGGAAAACTGGACAAACAAGCCTTGAATGTTATCTTCACATGTTAAAAACCTGCAGGATATTTCATTAGCAGTCAAGGCTGTTATCATCTCTCAGTATTAGTTTCTGACTGCATTTTGCAACTGAAATTCCAAGATGACTCTGTATCATCAAAGTATTTTATCAGCAGTCCTCCGGTTAAACAATGAGTAACTAACCAGCCCCCCTTTGGCCATCTCCTGAATCTGATCAGTCAACACACTGGGACCTGTCCTTCTCCCCCCCATTAACTCCCCCCTTCTCTCTCCCAACAACCTTCACCCAAGGTCACTCGTACATCTGCTGATATCAGACTGTTGGCAGCTGGTGTTTTAAATCTTCTAAGGCTGCTGTCCTCTAGCATTCATCAGCTGCGTGTAACTTGAAGTACACACTGTCTGAAATATAAGATTTAATGAAGAAATGATGACTTTCATTAAACTGGGTTTTGCAATAATTGACTTCACAAAGGCCGCCTCTGTGAGGGAGTGGCTTATTTTATAGTTGAGACGCAGTCCTCACTTAAGAGGTTTTGTAGCCTTAACCTGTTCCCCTCCCCCTTTCAACTTCCCTCCCCCTTTCCCTACAGAGCAGCAACCACTGCAGATTATTCATTCCTGTATATCAACCTGAATTTCTTTTGTGTTTTTAAAAACAATTATAACCAACAACTTGTGCAGTTTTTGATACTGTAGATGATTAAGACTAGCAACTATATGCCTTGCTATTATCTCCATCCAATCACATATAGAGATTCTATATTATCACAGTGTGTGCTTGCAGATGTTGCAAAACCCGCCCACTGGGTCGTGGGTCCACTGTCTTTGGGGTTTATATAACACAAACCTTGTCTATGACCCAAGACAGCCCCCTTGTGGAACTATGGGATTCTAAAGGAAAATAGCAAAGCTTTATTGATGGTGTGACAAAATTAAAATATAGTTTGATAGTAATTTATATTATTTGATAACTTTCTGTCTTTGTGTCACTAACAGGCCTTCAGAAAATTCCTCCCCTTGTTTGACCGTGTGCTGGTGGAGCGCTTCACAGCAGAGACTGTAACAAAGGGGGGCATCATGCTGCCAGAGAAGTCTCAAGGCAAAGTGCTGCATGCCACAGTAGTGGCAGTGGGACCTGGCTCTGTCAATCCGGTGATAATTTCATTTCTGCCTCTTTGTAAAGCTTTTTTTTTTATATATATAGGAACTGTGTTGGCTTGTATCGTCATTTGGCCGTGAGAAATCATGGGTAATGTTTGGTCTGCTGTTTTCTCTAGAAAGGGGACTTGCAGAAAGTCAGTGTGAATGTTGGAGAGAAGGTACTCCTACCAGAGTACGGTGGAACTAAAGTCACCCTGGAGGACAAGGTGCAGTACATTTTTCAATTCAACTCTTTTATTCAATTGAATAAACTGTTATTTAATTTGTGCCTCACTTGGCTAATTTGTTTTCTTAATCTAACCTTCAGGACTATTTCCTGTTCCGTGATGGAGATATCCTTGGAAAATACGTTGACTGAGTCTTCATTTCTTTTTTGGTTGCTGTAGAACATGTCATGTCCCTGTTATCCCTGGAGCGAAAAAAAATTAAGTTGCCTCTTTCATGTCTGTTTTTCTTTTTTCTATGTTATTGCAAATGTAAATAATTCTAATTGCATTTTGTTAAAATAATAAAGGTGAACTGGTGATTGTTGTCTTTTTGTACATGGATTTCATACATTTCCTGAAAATGGTCAGCAATTGATATTAAGTAAACTTAAGAGACATATTCAGAGACACTGGCCACATACAATAGACTTGCCAAGAACAAGAAGAACCAAGAACCCCTTGATATCATTTAAAATTAACAAACTATACTCTTCCAGATCCAACAACTGCTATCTATGCCCTGTTTATGTACCAGTTGCCTTCATGTAATCATGTCAAATACCTCAGGTAAACTTTTTGCCAGCACACAAGCGGGTCCACAAGATAAGCTCATAATGGAGGACCCGTGTGAGTTAATACTGTACTTGAATATGTACTGCAAGCCTGAAATAAACCACAAAAATTGAATGAAAAATAGTGGATGTTGGACTTTGGGCCCCTGAGGGTCTGGTGCTTGCTTGTCTCTGTTAGCAGCCCTGTCCAGCCTTGACTATTGTGTAGTGTAAGTTATAACAAAGCATCATGTTATATAAGTTGGTCATAGGTTTGATATGCTAAGGCTTTATCCACAGTGTAACTGATACATAGCTTTAAGACAGATGACATGTGTTGGAGTATGAAGTACAATATGTATCAAATTTAATGTAGTACAAGTGTGAGTCAAATATATTTATTTTACAGTGGATTTAAAAAGTATTAAGTAGTAAACTATAAAGTGTACACTTTTTTAAATTAGAAAGATAATCTTTTCATTGTTTCTCTTGTTATCACCAGTCAGTTTACAGATTTCAGCCTTCTATTTATCTTTCACTAGCCCATTTTATTTTTAATCGCCTTAGTTTTACTATTTTTCATATGTCTCATGTCTGTATAATTATGAATGGTACTGTCAGTGTGCCAGGGCGTCCATTGCTTTGCGTAGAAAACTGTAGTCGTTACTCATTAGTTTGAATGGAAATGCAGTACATTCACTTTAATACAGTATAGTATAAGTGCCGCATAATTGCAGTTAAGTAGAGTAAGTAGTATGGATAAACATGTGGCCTGTGTATTTAAACTTCCCCACTCCTAATGTAATGTAACATTTGAGTGTGCCGCTCCGTGATCAGATCATATCCGAGTTTACTGCTACAACACAGCGGCTGACGAACATCCGGGTATTCTGTCGAGATGGTCATGGCGGAGGGTACTGCAGTTCTCAGGAGGAATCGGCCTGGAACCAAGGCAAAGGTGCGTTTCACTCAGCAGGAATACGTGAATATTACTGTAAACCAGCCTCCACGACTACAGAATGCTGTCTCATTTCAGTGGTGTGGTTTGACTACAGGTCTTTTGTCGACAACTTGCTCGCAGACAACATATAGGAAGGGCCTGACCTGGAAATGTCCAGCTAGCTATCGTTAGCTTTTGCTCCGTCTAGTTCCTGGAGTAACGTCAACTAATACGACTGTGGGTTTTACTGCACATTTCGGGGCAGTGTGTGATTATCAGTGTTGCTCTAATAATGAAATAGAGATTTTGGCGAATAAGTTTCGTAGGATGATCCTAAAACGCACAACCATGGCTAACTTACACCCTGGAGCAAATGCTCTGTAGCTGTTTCCATTGCAGGAAACAGTCGCACCCCCAGCTGACGTTATCTAGCTAGGTTAATTAGCTAGTGTCAGGTTAGCTTCCGAGCTGTGAGTAATGTTGAAAACCCAAAGGCCGCTAACTAAGCCGATGCGACATTCTCTCACCAAAACTCGCAAAACAGAGCTTTGCTTGTAACCATTCTTCTAACAGAGTTGGGTTCTTTTACACCATATATCATTTGTCCTATGTGTTGTAACGATATGGCTTCATGAATCGAGTTGTAAAACGTCAGATTATAGCTATGCAGTAATGTTTATGCCACAATGCCTGCTTTGTCCACTTGGAGTATAGACTAAAATTGTCCTCCCTCCATGTATAGGATTTCTACAACTGGCCGGATGAATCATTCGAGGAGATGGACAGCACTCTGGCTGTCCAACAGGTGTGTTGTCATGTCATGTTGTGCGTGGGTGTGAGTGTTGCTTTCCGATTGGGTTTGTGTAGTATGTCAGAAGGGCACAGTGATATCATTGTGTGTATGTAAGAGCTAAGTTAAGATTTAGCCGTCGAAGTAACGTCGATCAATCAGTTCTAAGATTATGATGAATTTGATATGCAATACGTATGGATAAACGTATTTTACAGGATCCTTAATCTAAGCAAGCCATAGGTGAATAGTATCTGATTACAACAGTATTTAATATTATGATTTCAGTTGGCCACAAGTGCCAAATAAGTTTAGAAAGCAGACCTCCTTCAGGACAAGTTTCTACTTTGTAATGTGACCTAACACAACATTCACATGAGCATGTGTGCACTCAGAGAAAATGATGAATGTTGGCTGCAGTGATTCCCCCCATTCACACTTGTAATGAAGACATCCCATTAACACTATTTCAGTGGGAGTAATGGGGGATTAAACCCTAGTGCTTATTCAGTCAGAAGTTGCATTCCTAAAGTCACCTCTACTAAAACTCTTCCCACCTTCAATATGTATAAGTTACGAAATAATGGCATGGACACAACATACTATTGCTTAATTGACAGACATAAATTGCAATATACAAGCAAATTTTCTAATAATACTTCAGCTGACTATCCTCTGATGATGATCCTTACTTCGCCTTACTAGCATTAGTTATACATCTCTTTATCAAAGACAAAAGATAAGTTATATGTTATTATCTGACTCTATGTACCATTACTTAGGTTTCATTTCATTTCAGGAGGTTGCCTACCTTGTGATGAAAATGATGAAGGACTCACACTATGTAGTTTGATCACACAGTATACAAATGTATTGTCCTCCAGTTGTGTAGCCTTCATTCTAAAATGTTTTGAGACCTGATCCTTGTTTTAGTGTCCTAGAAAAACCCTGATCGTAGAATCATTAGTTCACGTTGGCACTGTGGATTATCTGTATTATGTCTATATCAAGATGATCTCTATGGTGCTGCTGAGTAAGGGTCTCTACTAAAGTGTGTTTGATGACTCTGTTTCAGTACATTCAGCAGAACATTAGATCAGATTGCTCCAATATCGACAAAATTCTGGAACCTCCAGAGGGTCAGGATGAGGGGGTGTGGAAGTATGAGCATCTCAGGTATGTCTTGGAGTGTGTTTTTTTTTTTTATTTCTTGTTTAAACATTTTATTTATTGATTATTCCCCAGTGAGCAAAATGGTGTTAACAATTAGAATAACAGCAATGACAGAAAAAGAAAAAATCTTTCGAGTAGAATTTAGCAATAGCAGTCTCCTCATGTTGAGAGTAGCATAACGTTAATAAATTAGTAGTTGTTATTATTATTATTATTATTATTATTATTATGTTTTTATAACTTAAACACTACCCACCACACAAATGGATTAAATCCAGATCAAGTCAGCAAGAATATATTAAATAAAATACAAATATACAAAAATATTTCTGAATGACATGAGCAATTAAGATGCTGGAATGCATTGACTCTCCACATTATGAAGGGAAACCAGATTCTACTGTATGTTTTTCATGACTCGTTCATATAAGTGAATCTCATTTTCTCAATTTCATCATGACATCCTTGATTCATTGTATAAAACGCAGGGCAGGCCACTTTCTAATTTAAGATGATTAATTGTCATGCTAACAATGAGGAAAATGCTTTAGTATTCAACTGATATGAAGTAATGTTATGTTGTGTTGAAGGTTCACCAAATATTGCCATAAATTGGTAAGTTCTATTGTGTAGTTACAGATATATGACAACCAGGCAACTACTGAGGTATAGGCATGGTGGCTTTATATAAGAATGTTCAAGGGTTGCTTTCAAACATATTTTAAGAATATGAGCAAATGTTGGGGTTAATGGAAAAGATGGACTGTGGGCTGTTATAGAGATGCTGTCAGACCTCTTCACCATAGTTGTTTTAAAATCTGTTCCCTAAGTTTGACCATTACCTGGTTGCTTAAGCTGAAATCATATATAGATTATGCACTCATGCTCATGTGTCTTCGTTGTAACTGTGCTCCTGTTGTGTTTGTAGGCAGTTCTGCCTGGAGCTCAATGGATTAGCTGTAAAACTGCAGGTAAATGATGTAACTCAATAGATTTTTTTTTATTTTTTATTTCATATTTGATGATGCATACATTTAAAGGTTTTGTGTGTACCTAAAGCAGATATATACATGACATTATAATTTAGGGTTTAAAAAAAAAAACTTCTTTGGAAATGAGCTGTTGGTTTACCTGTTTATTTGAGCTGTATACCCTGCTGTGGTATAAGTGCAAGAATTTAAGTTTACATTTAAAATATAGCCGCTAGTTTTGTACAAACTACTGTTAGTGTTGATGTCTCACCAGGCATTTTAAGAACTGTAGATGGATTACACTTAAAGAGATGTCATAATGTGATTCTAAGGAGTCGTGCTTTATAAGCATGTTCAGTGATGCTCGTCTTCTCCTTCAGAGTGAGTGCCATCCAGACACCTGCACCCAGATGACAGCCACAGAGCAGTGGATCTTTTTATGTGCTGCCCACAAGACACCCAAAGAGGTAAGTCAACGCGGTGCTTCATTCAGAGCTCATTTTTTCATGAACGGCTTTATGCAGTACATTTTGTCACCTCTCTGAAGATTATTTTTACATGTTTGAATCCCTAAACATGATTTATTTGTCTTTGTGTTTTATCCTGCTGCATCGACAGTGCCCTGCCATTGATTACACCAGGCACACGCTGGACGGAGCTGCCTGTCTTCTCAATAGCAACAAATACTTCCCCAGCAGGTCAGTCTTCATGTCTTTATGTTTTTGGCCACTTGGAGGAGATGGAAACGAGCTATGAATGAGAAACTGACTTATCACCTTTAAGTTAACTTGTAAGCAAATAGTTGCTAGCAGTTACAAAGCAACACAGTTATTTAATTGCAGATGTGATCCCGCCTACCTGGCAAACTTCACTCCAATATTCACTCTTTCAGCATTGTTTTTTGCTGTCCAACTCCTGAGGGAATATGATAAGCTAGGTTAGATACTAACTGTGTCTGTTTGCTGCGGAGCAGGTAGATTTCAGTTTTAGGGTTTCTTTGCTGAAAGCAGCTGCCTGCTGCTGTGAGAGTGAATAAACAGTGAGCTTCAACTCGGTACCAAATCTCAGTAGAGTCAAAAGGAGCTGCAGATTTAGGTGATTCTTCTTAGTAGGTTCATCACTACGAGTGACCTCTTTGATATCATTATTTGATGCATTGTAATTGTGAAAAGAAGATTTATAGGTGCTTTAAAGCGAAACTCTCGCCAAAAAGCAACCGAGGCTTTATTTGTGATTGAATATGAGTCAAACCTTCGCGTGAAAGCATAATTACGACGAAAGAGGTACTTTTAAGATTTACCATAGTTTCGGTTTTGGGCACGTTAATTTTGAACGGGAGTGCATGGGGCAAGACATGCTAGCATCAAAATCGCTATTTTTAGAACACTAAGAAGGCTCGACACAACATGAAACTTTGCTCGTAGCATCACTAGGGTCTCTACTCATGAACACGAGCATTAAGAACATTGTTTGTGTACACAGAAAGAAGGTTTTTGAATTATTCACGTTAGCTGCTGCGCTCCTGCGCGTCGCCGTCATGCCAGACAAAAAGTGTCGATCCCCGAGTGCGACCTCGACACTTTTTGCCTGCCAGGACGGCAACGCGCAGCAGCGCAGCAGCTAACGTGAGTAGTTCAAAAACCTTCTTTTTCATAAATTCTGTGTACACAAACAATGTTCTCAATGCTCTTGTTCATGAGTAGAGACCCTGGTGATGCTACGAGCAAAGTTTCATGTTGTGTCGAGCCTTCTTAGTGTTCTAAAAATAGCGATTTTGATGCTAGCATGTCTTGCCCCAAGCACTCCCGTTCAAAATTAACGTGCCCCAAAACCGAAACTACGGTAAATCTTAAAAGTGCCTCTTTCGTCGTAATTATGCTTTCACACGAAGGTTTGACTCATATTCAATCCCAAATAAAGCCTCGGTTGCTTTTTGGCGAGAGTTTCGCTTAAAGGTGGCGGTATACTTGAAATAAATGAGTTTGTACATGATGTTGTTTGACCATGTCTAAATGCTTTTACCTGAAGGTGGGGTGTATATCTCACTGTCATAGAGATGGGCAAGACTGAGAATTGTACAAATGGAAATGATTTTGCACTCCTTTGAAGGCATTCATGAGTATGCACTTCGGTATACTCAAGTAAATTGACGAGTTCTTGCATTCAAAATGAAAGAATTTGAAAGAAGTTCATAGCCTGCATACTGTCAACTCCCTACACCTGGCCAGTTGTTGTGAAAAATTGGCCTGTTAGGGCTTTTCAGGCTCCATAAACTCCTCAGCCCTGAGCTGAGAATATACACACACACATTGTTCACCTGAGCCCAGTGCTATTACAATTTTTCACTTCATTTTAACTAGCCCTGTGTTAAGTATCTGTTTGACGTTATCTACCCTGTTTACTTTATCCCCGTTCAACATTCATATCTGTTAGCCTCATGTATAGTTCATATTCAGAGAATAAGCCCACAAACCACACATTTTATACAAATCATTTTTACTGCCATCATGTCTTGAGCTTTGGATTGTTGTGAAAAACACTATAATACCATTGCTCTGCTTACATTTAGTACATCATTTTTAACAGCTATCAAATGATGTATCTTTCTAGGGTAAGCATCAAGGAGTCATCAGTGGCCAAACTGGGCTCCGTCTGTCGTCGCATCTATAGGATATTCTCTCATGCCTACTTCCACCACCGCCAGATATTTGACAAGTATGAGGTAGGTTTCAAAGGAAATACCTTACGAAACATTAACACTTGAGAAACTTTTATTTTGGTGTGTGTCTCTTTTCCATTGTCGACTAAAATGCTTTAAAGGTATAGTACTCTTGAATTCAAATTCAATATAACAAGGACCTAAATATAGTAAAGACTATAACTGTAATGCAAGTTAATATAGCCCTGTGTAGTAAAAAGCAAATGTCAGGGATGACTGTCTAAACTACATCCTTACTAATTTTATGTCAATGTGATTTGTAAAGCTGCTCAATTGAATTGTATGTTGATGAATCAAAATGCAGAATTTCATTGTTGCTTGTGTGTTTATGTGTCTGCATTTGCTTTTCTGCATAGAATGAAACGTTCCTGTGTCACCGGTTCACACGCTTCGTAATGAAGTACAATCTGATGTCCAAGGACAACCTAATCGTGCCCATTCTGGAAGAGGAGGCACAGAACACCTCATCAGCTGGGGAGAGCGAGGCCTAAGATACAGCTGCTGCCATAAGGGAGACAAATGTAAAAACACAGTTTTACACATTACAGAGGAGACACATTCACACACCTGCATATACAGGACACACACACACACACACGCACACACATACACATATATATAAAATATATATATATACACACTACAGTGTATTAAGGCTCCTGTCTAGTAACACTGTCCATGTCCCTTCACCCTCATCACCTGTGTCTGTCTCAAAGGAAGTAAGGGTAAAGAATTCCAGGAGCAGAGTTCAGCCATGCCTGCAGGACAAGATGATGTTTTCTGTCCTAGTTCCACTCTGTCCGTCTGTCTTTCAGATTCACTGTGTCTCTGCTCCCAGTGACACACGTGTCTCTGGATACAGCCCTGCTCCCACACTACTCCTTTAGGGAAACCCTCTCCTTTAATCTTCTTTAAGCAGCTGGATTTGCAAAAACCTATGTAACCATGGTGACCTGTATTGTTGACTAAGGCACACACTGACAGTCCGCCTCCCCTCTGTATATAACCCCCACTCCCCTCTCTCTTAATTCACCATCATGTTTTCTGATGGTGCTTCACTCTTCTGTGTCTGCTTCTGTTCTCTATTTGCTTGTGTTGCCCACCAGCCTGTTTGGGGGTGTCCCATGAAATGGATCACTTAATTAGCCTGCTGACTTATAACGCTATTAAAACACAATGTAGGTGTGTGGCTTGTGTGGTAGTGAACAAAGACAAACTTAATCTCTAGCTTTGTAAGTGTACTAGCAGTCAGATATTCTTTCTCTTTGGCCTCTGAAATGTTGTTTCAGAGTATTTAGGAAGGCTTGTTGGCTAACTCTGATCCTGCTTTGTGACATGCCCCCATTTTAATACTGTGTCAAATGTGACTGATATTCCCCTTACCTTCACATAATAGAAACTGAAACCATGACTGTAGGGGAAACTAGGCTGCTGTAAGCCAGTTTTTACCCCTCTTAGCATTTGATGAGTAAAAACCACAAGGAGGGAATATCAGCTACATTTTAAGTATTGGAGCACAACCTGCTTTCTTTTACCCTCTCCCTCATTAAGTTATTTTGTGGGAGGAGTCTTGTCAATCCAACCCACTTTTTTTTTAATGGACTAAAAAATTTTGTTACTGTCGACATTTTCATGATGTCTGTTAATAAAAAAGACCTATTATTCAGATCATTGTGTGGACATTAAAACATTTAATTGATGCATCAGTGAATCTGCAAACCAGAATGTAAAATTTAAGGGCCCAGACACATCAAATTCACATTACAGAACTTGTGACCACAAAGGCTGACTGTTGCATTGCCTCATACCTGGCTGTGTATTGGCCAAAAAGCTGCACTTGAACACACCGCACAGACTCCAGCCTTTGGTGCAGGTATGAAACAGGGAACTGTGTTTTGATGTAACTCTCATCAGTATATACACTTCTAATCAAGAATATGGATGATTAAAAAGTTGCTAATTGCACAGGTGCAGGCAAAAAATAAGAAACTGTACTGCACAGCCGACTCTGGGCTCCAACACAAAACTCTCGAACCATGGGAAATAAGTGTTTAATACAATTTTAAAAAACACAATGATAAAAGAAGCAAAATGTACAACTCTCTGGAATAATACTGACGTTTAGTCAACCCTGATGTGGGGACTTTGTTGAGCTAAATACATCATTTAAAAAATGAATTACTCAAACCTGGATGGTGTATACAACACTGAATACCTAAACTACACGTTCTGTGCATTTGATCCCTTTCCCCCTTCAAAACAAAATAACATGCATTACAATTAGGTGAGACCCATTCTCGCAATTATGAATACTAACATCTAAGATATGTACAATGTAATTTCATCCTCTTTGAAAAGTAGTTGTCATAGCATTCAAAGAAACTTCAATGTGGTCATTGTTTATAAAGTATCAAAATTGATGCAGCAGAACCACAGATATATATTTCACAAATGCTTCTTCCTTGTCATGTCTTATGCTAGCAGGTGCTAATGTAGCCACAAGCTGTTAGCCTCAAGCAGTGAGCAGCTACTGATGTCTGTAAGCTCACTTCTTCCTTGCAACACACCCCCAGAGTTGTTTTTTTTCTTTTTTTCTTCAAACCTGTAGTATTGAGCTCCAGCCAGCACAGCTCTCTCTGGAGCCACAAAAGGCTAAGCACAACATTTCTCACATATGCAGTAGTATTTTGTAAGACCCAAACAAACACTGATGTGTAAAATCTGCAGAACTCCCCTTTGAACAAACAAACAAAAAAAAGTCATTGCTTCAATATGATAATGCATATGTGTTTGAAGAACTTCATCCGTCTCAGAGAGAACTGCAGGTGTATTGCCAGTACCATAAAGCAGCAAGCAGCCATTTTGAAATTTTGACTGAAATAAGTAACACGTACACCAACAACACTGGCTTATCAAATATTAAATAAAACTTTCAAACGTATACAAAACAAGCCATGAGCATTTCCAGAATGATTATTAAATGGCACCAGGCAGAATAAACTTCGCGAGGATGTTTGAACTTAACGGTTCTTCTGGGTCAATGCACAATATGAACGTTTTCAAACCTCCAGTTTACAGTACTGAAAAGTCACTCATAGCACCTGTGACCCCACAGAACTCTAAAATCCTCTCGACCCTCTTCAGAGAAATACTGTTATCTGTAAAAATGTACGATCTTCGGCAGCCAGCAGCTTTACTGAGCCCAACCAGATTAACAAGGTGATTTTCCACTACAGAAGCTCTGGTTCTTGAACTGGCTCTGTTTGGAATCTTGGTGCTGTCGAGCACACCAGCCCACGTTTCCCCCAGTTTTAAGCAGAACTTAGGATGGTAATCAAGGATGCCTCATCAGTGAAGGGTGTTCCACAATGCACAACAAACTGTACAACACAGCACGCCCCCTTTAGTTGTCACCTCAGGTCATGGACAACATGCCATATTTAGGATCCAATTTTAAGAGTTGAAACCAATTTAATTTTGTTGGAAACACTGAGAACAGGAATGGAACTGGTTCCATCTTGGTGGAAAGGCCCTCGTAGTTTATCAGAATGTCACTCTACATATCGTTAGTACCAATGTCCAAAGGAAACCGTGACAGTCTTCCACATGTGTATATACACACATGTCCTGCCTCAGCCTATAAGTGAGGACAAAAACTGTCTGACCTGTGTCACTTTAATATGAGCGGTGAGTTGATGTAAAGGTGTTGAAGCATCATGGAAGGAAAGGGAAAAGGTTGAGAGTGGTAACAAAAATGTGTTCATCTGTGATGGAACGCAAACCAAAATTGTAATTAGTGAGCCGGGCCAAAAAGAAAGAAAAAACACTCTCCCCTCATTTCTCCACAAACAGTGCTTTTTACATAATGTGCAGAAATCTGTGCAAAGTTTTTGTGCTTAATCCCCTGGAAATCCCCTGAAGAGGATTTATATACTGTATGTGTAAGAGTCTCTCATTGACTTGTTTCTCTCCCCAACAAATCTGTATAAAAGTGTGGACACATCCATTTCTACATAATACCTCTTTGTCATTATGGCTTCATTAAAAACATTTTTAAAAAGTGCAGAGTTCCTCTACTTTAAAGTCTCTGTTAAAAGGAAGGGGTCATTAACATGACGGCCAATCAATAGTTTGGACATCCAAGTTCATTTGGATGTTCTCTTCAGAATTCCAGCAGGTTAAATCCTCGACTTGAGTCCACGGGTGAAGCTGCAGCTGTCCGTTTCCTCGCTCACATACAGGTGACTTCAGCCTTTCCCTCCTCCTGCTCAAAGCCACCTTCCTCCAGGTGGGACAGGGCACTGGGATACCCCCCTCCGAACACCGGGAAGCCCCCAATGCCTCCAGCGGTCGGAGACAGCTCCTCTGAAGGGATGGGGTTGCTGACCGCACGACTTACAGAGCGACTGGACACGTCACTGTGCACAGACAGAGCCTGGAGACAGGACGGGGCACAGAGACGGGCGTTAGATTCATTATTTCCAAACAGACTGCAAGCATTTGACTCTGAATTATGCTTCTCTGGCTCCAAGGTTACTTTCTGTGTTCGTGCATACTAACCTCCAATGATGTTTAGTCACGTTTCAACCACACTGACATCATTACATCATGAATCTGGCTAATTCTCAAACCAGAGATGTGGATTCAAGTCATAGACACTTAGACTCTCAACTTGCAAGTTAAAGTATTATAACCTGACTTGACTTGAGATATGATCAAATCCCTGTGTTCATTTTATGTTTGAGCACTTGACTTCCATGGATAGGTACTGAAATATTGGGTGGAAACAAGAAATCTGCCAGTGACGGAATGTAAGTACATTTACTCAAGTACTGTACTTCTGATGTGCTTGTACTTTACTTATAGGTATTTCCATTTTCTGCAAAATTATACTTCCACTCTTCTATATTTTGGAGACAAATATTGTGCTTTTTACTCCACAGTTTTCTTTGACTACTTAAGTTACTGTAGTACTCATGACCCTGATGATGTAGTTAGTAATTAACACCACTCAATGCACTCCGAGGCTATAACTGTTGCATTTCTTCCTTTACCTTCACGGAGCCACAGCTTTAGCCTGAGCGCCACCACAGCAAATTAAGTGCAACTTCCACTTTGTTCACCAGGGTGCAGTGTAGACACATAGATAGGCTTTCCAGGCATCTACAGGCTGAGGTCAGTCAACCTTCCTCCAGTGATGGGTGATACCGAGTAATTGTCTTGTTTTTCACTACATATGTTTGAACTACTGACACTCTGAGGATAACTGTTGCCATTTCCAAGAAAGGTCTATCCAAAATATTATACACATGAAAGATTTTTGAGTAATAACTAATGACTATGACGACAAGAAAGGTACAGGCATTTATCCTCACACTGTCTGGTCTCTTATCATCCATGTTCAAGCTCAAATGATACATCAGCAGGGGAATGTTTGCCTATTACCAGTGATGGCACCATATCTCTAATACAGAAACACACATTATTGAACCCCTGCAACTAAAAGGCTAGTCTCTAACTGTCTGTCTGTCCACTACCTGCTCAGCAGCAGAGAAGTTATTAGAGCTTTTTTTCCTTACTGTAAACAGCTGCACACTGCAGTTTAGAAACAACACTGTGAGAGCAGTTAGAGTGAGCCAAAACAGTAAAGTAATGGTTGGACAGCTGAAAGTCACTATAAAGCTGTGTAAAGTTGAGGAGAGAGAGACTGCAGATTTGAATGACAATTCTCTGCTAGTGACATCTTTCACACTGTTTTCAAATTGTCATCTGACAGTGTCATTATAAAAATATAGATCGGAGCCACGTTAAGTGTAATCTTTAGAAATACAGTTTAATGACAAGCTGAATAATACCTGGCCTCAGTACATGTCTGTTTCACCACTCTTTATATACTAGATTTGAAGGATGGTGGAAAAATGCGTTGGTTTATAATAAGTGTAAAGTAAGTCCAGAGTTGGTCGTATGGAGTTAGAATCATGCCAAAACCTCACACACACACAAAACGTGTTTTACTCACACCCAATGATTCACAAACAAACTCAGTGTGGTCTGCAAATGCAAAACATCATTCACAAACTAATGCATTTTGTTTTGCAAATAAGAAATGTACCAATCAAACAAATACATCATGCTTCAGAAACAAATACAGCATGTTTTACACATACAAAGAAACATATTATTTACAAAAAAGTATCCTTCAAGTACAAATTAAAATCTTTCAAGTACAAAAGAATTTCCCTCAAGTACAAACTAAAATCCTTCAAGTACAAAAAACAATTCTACAAGTACGAAAAAAAACCTGTCACGTGACTTTTGGCACTACTTTTCCGCCTTGCTGATCCACACACAAATGTCTTCAGATCCACACACAAATGCCAGTAAACTTTCCAACAAATGTCCTGTAATTCGCACTCCACAACAACAGGTGGCGCTGTTGAGTCATTTTAAGGCCAGCAGGACGATTTTTTTCCCCCCTTAATCTTTATTTTTTATTGTTCTATTTTATTCAAGACTGCAACAGGATTTACCATTAGACATACGTTGACGGCACCATCATATCGGAGAAGGCAGCTCTGCCCCATGAACTAATACAAGTCAATGGAGTGAACTTTATAAAGCTCATTCTACAAAGTGCTATAAGTCAATGCCTCCCATTTACACATTCACAGATGTACGGATATATTCAGGAAACAGATAGGAACCAAAAACAACGTCTGTGACGTTCCCTGATGATTATAAATGTAGTGACTGGAGGGGTACCGAATGCGGACGGTGAGCGCTGATGGCGCAAAGACTCATGGGAGTGAATTCTCAAGTGCTCATGAGACTGTTGTTGTTCGAATATGTTTCGTTTGGTTGCTTTCTGTACATCTTCTGGGTGTTGTTGTTGTGTCCTGTTGTGTCCTGAGGATGTGTGATATTGAATTGACATAGACATAGATTTTGCAGTGTGCCACCATGGCCGAGGATGATAGGGCGGGTAGTGACGTTCATCAAAGGCGTTGCTTAGCCAGATGAAATGAACCTGCAGCCTGGAATCGTTGCCGTACAAATGGTACGGGATACACACTGAAGTTAAAAATCTGTCTCAAGAGACTTTTTTCCCATCAAGCAAGCCATGTAACGTCTCCTTATATGTTCAGTATACAGGTCGGCACCAAACCACAGGATGGATTATTATAATGTTTTCACGAATGTTTACAGCTGCCAATGTATGTAACGCTATTACTGTGATGACACATGACAGTTCACGGGGCGGAGCTGCCTTCTCCAATATGATGGTGCCGTCGATGTACATGTGTCTATGGTAAATCCTGTTGCCGTCTTGAATAAAATAGAACCATAAAAAATAAAGATTTAGGGGGGGAAAAAATCGTCCTGCTGGCCTTAAAATGACTCAACAGCGCCACCTGTTGTTGTGGAGTGCGAATTACAGGACATTTGTTGGAAAGTTTACTGGCATTTGTGTGTGGATCTGAAGACATTTGTGTGTGGATCTGAAGACATTTGTGTGTGGATCGGCAAGGCGGAAAAGTAGTGCCAAAAGTCACGTGACAGTCTTTTTTTCGTACTTGTAGAATTGTTTTTTGTACTTGAAGGATTTTAGTTTGTACTTGAAGGAAATTCTTTTGTACTTGAAAGATTTTAATTTGTACTTGAAAGATACTTTTTTGTACTTGAAGAAATATGTTTCTTTGTATGTGTAAAACATGCTGTATTTGTTTCTGAAGCATGATGTATTTGTTTGATTTGATTTCTTATTTGCAAAACAAAATGCATTAGTTTGTGAATGATGTTTTGCATTTGCAGACCACACTGACTTTGTTTGTGAATCGTTGGGTGTGAGTAAAACACGTTTTGTGTGTGTGTGTGTGTGTGTGTGAGATTTTGGCATGATTCTAACTCCATATGGTCGGCCTCTACTCTATATCACTTGAATCTGTCACCCCCTCCTGCCCCCTCTCACCTGGTTCCTGTGTCGTCCTGCTGCCTGACCTCTCACTGGCCTCTGGAGAAACACAACCTGCTTGGTGGCCAGGTTCCCATCACTACACACACAAACAGAGCAGGGGGTTGATACAGGGCAATCTGAATTAGTGACAAAAAATGTTTTCAACAACATTCTTAAGAGATACAGCGTGTGTTTTATTTACCTGTCGTGTCGGATGATGGGAGTGGGCAGAACACATGTGAGCAGCCAACCAAACTCAGCCAGGGTGTGAAGGAGGGGCCCGTAGTCTGTTTTCACATTGGAGCCCTAGGCAAACACAATATATGCACATGTAAGAGTTACTTACAGATAGGTCAACTGATTTTACGGACAGGCTTTCCATTCCCTCTGTACGATGAGACTATTTGGTGATGTTTTAGTATGAAGCTTCCTTGTTTTATGACCTGTTCCCATTTGTTCTGATACAGTTTTGTGACTACATTATGCTGTTGTCACCACCCATCACTTCCTGTATCTGTACACTTCAATTAAAAGCTCACTTCACTGGATGGAACCCCTTCCTCTGTTAACGAGCTTCATTGTGAAATATTTGCAGGAATGTGTTGTGAAAAATCAGTGACGGCCATCTTGTGGCACTCATACATCACAATAAAACATGAACAGTTTGTCTGAACCACTGCCACACATACATCCACTGTGACTGAAACAGGACTATAACACTTAGATG
Organism: Sparus aurata; assembly: GCF_900880675.1. Classification (NCBI taxonomy): domain Eukaryota; kingdom Metazoa; phylum Chordata; class Actinopteri; order Spariformes; family Sparidae; genus Sparus; species Sparus aurata. The sequence goes on along the minus strand of NC_044195.1, from coordinate 5,535,712 downwards.
AGTAATCTAGAACAACAAGGTTTGATTCAATTGTTCAGTGTATTAAATTAGAGCAATGGAAATTTAGAATGTGATTAGTAGGCACCAAGTCTCGATGAACTGAAACAAGTACAGTTATTGAACTAGGCTGGGTATAATATCTTGTGGAGACAGTATTTTGGTGAAACAGGGCTCCACAGTGTAACTACTTTGGGTGCACATGTGTCCAAAAACTTGTGTTGCACCAGTATGACTGAAATACAGAAAGTCTGAGTAGGCTCTACAGTGTAAAGTTGAAATATTATGTATCTGTCAATGAATATCTTTCATAATACCCCATTAATGCTTTAGGTTCATTTATTCATTTGAGTTTGTCAAGCCCTTTAAACATTTATACTCTAACAATTTACAATCCTGAAGCAGTTGGAGTTATAGCAGTTTCTTGTTGTGTGTGCTGTGAAACAAATGAGAAAAAACATTTATCTGCACTTTTATTTCTGTTTACGATCATTTACATAATGTGTTAAGAAATGTAATCAACAGTTACTACTGGGAGCTCTTAAATTATGCTGCTCGAAACCTCTTAAAATTGCTGTGAGGATCATTACATTTAGGTGTTAATTGAAATGAGTCTTTGATTAAGTATGAAAACCTGGTTGTCTTTCATAGTCCTCCAAATGTAAAATGTAAAAACTTAGCTGATTATTCTGCACTTTAAACAAAACTACTGTGTACACACAGCCCAAGAATGTGAGCTAATACTTTTATGCATTTAGGTGAACTTTAACTTAAGACCTACTGCCCTCTCACCCCTGCACATGTCATGCTGCCTGTCTGATTTTCATTTCATTTCGTCAGAATGAGGCCCTGAAATGATCATTATATGGCACGCACACACACTCACACACACACATACACATACACACACACACACACTCTCTACTGACCTCGATGACAGTCCACTGCTCCACGACGATGGTGTCATTGGCAGGAGGAGAGGTGCTTCTCTCCTCATACACAAACAGGCCCTCCAGTGATCTGGGCACCGGCTCGCCTAAACACATGTACAGAGTAAGTGTGTGTGAAAATGTCTATATCATCATGTTTGTGTCACGATATGGTTTACAGGAAAAATAATACAGAATAATCCACATGCATGGACCTTATATTGTCAGGTAGCAAATGATCAATACACATAAAATCTTTTTAGTGCTGGAGAGTCAATGAGAGCATGTCATTGGGCTGATAATGACCCAGTTATCAGAAATAGATTGCGCTCTGTTTAAGTTCCCATGTGTTCATGAGAGGAGAGGAGTGCAGTGTGGAGGGCTCTACTTTCTGCCTGCGTGTGAATGTCACAGTGCGTATATTTCCATTTATTCCAGGCCTCAGAGGTCTACAAGTGATGTGCATGTCTGCTATGCCGCAGAGGAACAGGAAGTGAGGTTGCTAAGGTCAGGAAGACAGCTCCAAATATAGACGAAGAGGGAGAGAGGAGGGACAGACTGCAGTCAAAACAGGAAGTGTCTGATTTTGTGTGTGCGCGTGAATCACTGTTTTATGAGAAAAGATAATAATGCAAAGGGTAGAGGAAGAAGAAGAACAGCTGACACCAGCTGCCCTTAAACCCACGACCCTTAGGCTGGTTTTGTTCTTCACTCCATTTATTGACAGGCTGATGCTATGGAAGATTTCAAATGCCTAAATAGTATTTCATTTTAATGCATGTTTAAAGATCAATGAAATCTTTTTATCTTTTATAACTGAATGAATTTTCTATTCTTACAATGTTTCATGCCAAATTCATCATGATATGGATAACAGAATGAAACACAATTCAGTTATTAAAGGTCTGTTCACCCCGCTGCCATCTGGCGAGGAATACAAAAGTATCTATTGTCGTACCAACAGACATATGAAGCAGCTTCATTCCTCAGGCTGTAAGACTCTTGTACTCATCCCAAACTAAAAACAGTATTGTTCTTGTGTAGCATAAAGGAACGACAACCTTCGGTTGCAGAATGACAATCTAATGAACCTTGAACCAAACTGTCCTTTATCCAAACATTTTTCTTTTAGCTGGGGTTGCTGTGGTGCTGAGGTTTTCCCACCGACTTATAAGCTCATAACAACAATGCTGTAGAACTCTGTGTGCATTTACTGTTAATGCAGATTTAACATTTTCAACTGCTGCAGCTTAAAATAAAAGCATGGTATTTTGTACTTGTTATAAGAAATGCGTTGCTCAGTGATTCTTCATCAAAAATGAGCCTACTGAACAAAACATTATTTTGTTCACATCTATATCATCGGCCATCTTCAGCATTTGTTGACAGTGGACCAATTTGAATATGTCAGGGAGTAGTTTATTCAGTCTGTGGGAGTAATGGAACAAGAAGGAGCTGTTAGATGAAGAGCTGCAGGTGCCAGGCTGCACACTCACCTTCGCAGTGGGGTAACCTAATTACCATTATCAGGTTCCCTGTTAGCATCGGCTTTACGTTTGAAATACTGCCAAATAGTCACTTTTGCTTTTACAACAAATCCTCCGTCACCCTCGTATTGATCAACTCTCCTCACTCTCACTCTAAGTGAAATGTGTCTCCTGCTACTCTGTGCTGTGACTCTGCAGGCACTGTAGCATCCGAAGTCCAACTAAGCACTGATTTAAAAAAGCAAACTGATGGAGGGGGCGGTGGTCAAGTAATGTCATTGTTGTCTGCCCAACCAGTTAAGACACGCAGAGCAGACCACAACCAAGTCAAGCTGCACAGAGCAGATCCAGACAGATAGGAGGTCAATGCATCTGGTCAAAGTTCAGTGGAATCAAGGGATTTCCCACAGGCACGTCTCTGTCACCTCATGTGTGCGGTGCCGTTTGGTTCCGCCCTCCACATGGCTTCAATAATCACAATGGGAGCGTTTCAGAGGCAGAACATCATGCGTGCCTCATGTTGTTAACTTGCTGATTGACAATGATTTAAGAGTCCAGCCTCAGCTAACATCAAACCAACCTTTAGGTGTGTCCCAGTACACAAAGGAGTCCACCAATGACCAGCCTTTGCGGTAGTAGGCTGCAGTCAGCTCAAGCCAATCAGCCTCCAGGGCGCTGACCACCTGGCCCTTCCTGGAAACACGCATGGAGAGCGCCCCCTGATGGTACTGACAAGCCAGGGAGTCCAGAGGAGCACAGCCAGGGGCCCAGGAGTGGAAGAAGACCAGCAACCGCAAGTCTGGAGGGAGGGAGGGAAGGAGGGAGAGAGGGAGGGGGGAGGGAAAGAGAGGGCGGATTATGAGAAATAAATGCACTTGTCAACAGGATTCAGTTTGACAGAAAGGCACCACATTAACCTACATTCATCACCGGTTACAACAGAGAGATAAAAGAAAGGAGTGCGATGTGAAGAGCAGTGAGTATCTCACCAGGACTGTAGGTGTTCTCCTCCAGCTCCCCGTCTCCCGGGGGTGTACCAGGAGGGGTGCGTGGAGGAGAGCGACAGCCCCTCTTTGGACTGTGCACCCTGCCGTTGGTGATCCCGCTAACCTGCTGGAGCACCGAGCCAATGAATCGAACGCCCCCCCGAGCACTGCTGTTCACCTGCCAGAGAGACAACCAGCCACACGGTCACCATGTAGCTCACAACACTCTCTTAACACCACACTAGTAGTGGTGGTTGGATAGTAATCAAAACCAGAAAGAACTAAATGTGTAACACGTCAGAAGTGTGAAATGGATCGCTTCCAGTGTTCTGGGTCTGTTTTGAACTGAATTTAGAGGCATTTTCAGTGAGAACATGTGCGATGTCTCAGTTTCCCAGAGAGAAAACAGCATCTCATAGCTCTGTAAATGTGCCACTTTACCCCACCACACTCTGACGGGATGCCTAAATCATTCAATAAACATACTACAAGGAGCTTTTAACTGGTTATGAAACAGCTTTAATTTAATTCCGATGCCTACATAAGCAAACATGACCATCAGTGAGAGTTATCCTCCACACATCAGATCAGATAGTCATATTAGCATTAAAATGTACGACCATGATTTACATGCCTGAAGCACTTCCAGATGACTTGATGAAAGAGTGGATTTTTTAGGCCTAAAAGGCTGAAAGTTTCTGGTATTTGTCATTAAAAAAAAAAATTATTCAGCGTTTCAAACATTTTAATCACGCTCCTGGTGCCGTGAAAGTATTTTCACACATTAGCTTTCTGTACCTGAAAAAGTGGAACTAATCTTTGGTATAAATACCTACTTAAGATGTTTAATCGCTGCCAGAAATAAAGCTGTTGCATGTAAATGGTTACAAGCCGAGCCTCCGACAAAGACTGACTGGCACGGCAACGTCTGCACTTCCTGCGAAGGATGAGGAGCTAAGGCGCGGCTCCCTCGTGTGTTTGTGTAGTTGTGGGGTTACTATCACTGACCCTGTCAATGAGGGCTCTGACTGTGTCGCCCGTCAGTGACTCTCCAGGTAATGGCCACTCCTCCACCCTCAACAGTGGCACGCTGTGACACATGGACGCCGTCTGCTTACTGAGAGCAAACACAGACACACAGAGACAAAAACGTCTATCAGACAGCCAGTGAGACAGATGTGCAGTAACAGTGTTTGACACAGGCTTTTTTTTCTTATTCAGGTCACCAAACTTATTGAACCTGTCCAGCTGGAGGGTTCATAGTTCACTTGTAATTGTCACAGAGCTGCAGACACCAACACATAAATCATTTATAGGCTCAGCAGGAGATGGCTACCAGCTCCTGTCTGGGCAATTACACAAAGGGTAAACAACCAGTTAGGTAATTGAAGTGATGACAGGTCGTACTCACAGTAAAGCCCTTTTAACATTCAGTGAGTTTTTGTAAAATAACAGAGCAGTCACATTAGTATTGCCCTCTAGTTCATCTTTGCATGAAAACACCATAATTAACATTACTCATTCTCTTCTACAGCCACAGTCATTTTATGAGATAAAAATCAGCATCATAGTTACAGTATCCCACGTATCAAACCTCAGAGATCAGACACACTTCGTCTCCATTGGCTGCCGTTGGACCCCTGTTGTCGGGTGGATTTCCAGCCAATAGAACTCATGGCAGTCACAGAGATCAAGCCAAACCAAAACACAGACTCCCCCTCCTCCAGGCACGCCATTCTGACCTCCTACTATGGCTCTTCGTTAAATATGCAACTAACGTCATCTATCATTCATCTCTTTACTTGACAGTATGGCTGGGAACATGTGGGCACAGTGGGAGGGCATGTGTGACAGTCACACACAGCTTGTCTACAGCAATCTTTACTGACCTATCAAAAGCACTTGATCAAGCTGATCGGAACATCCTCCTCAAACTGCAGCCTTTAGATGTAGATGATGTGGCGTTCCACTGGTGTCACAGGGGTGAATTTACCAGTCTATTGATATTATTATATCATACATAAATATATTTATTCCTCCTAATCACTACTTCAATGTCCATTTTTATGCCGATGATGCACTTGTGGATGCATTTTTCCCCAAACACATATGGATAACCATAACCTCCCTAGAAGTTCCTAACTTTGGCTTCATATTATCCTATGAAATTTGTATTATGGCCTGATAGCCCATAATAACAATTTCACATTATCAGGCTGATAAGGGGAAATGTCCCGTTATCACTCAATTAAGCATCCTTTATTTTGCTCTATTATTAATTTTGTGAAAAGTTTGATGACTTTGTACATGATCCCATAACTACTTAGATATTCCATATCTACACAAGTCTTGGCAAAACTATTGTCACTTGCTAAGAATCATTTAAATAGAGTGAAATGCAAGAGATCTGTTTGTACTCCATGGAGATAATAATACACATGTCTTTTTTCTTTTATGTCCAGACTTACGATGACGCTTTAAGAGGGCAAGATTTAAATGTTCAAGCTTCATTTTAGGGATAAGTTTAAAACCTGGGTCAGGATTTGTGTACCTGGGTCTGGGACGGGCAAGGATGGCACGGTAGAGCAGGCTGAAGGGCAGTGACCGTGTTCGGCCCACAGACAGGATGATGGGGTGCAGGGCGGACAGGACGTAGCCTTGTGTGTAGTAGGGCTGCAGGGCCTGGGGCAGCTCGGAGAGGGAAGCCACATACTGCACCGTCGGACGGCTTCCTGAATGGATGAGAAGTTGGAAAGAAACAAGTCAGTCACAAATGTATTTTCTGTTTTCAAATTCACTGGTTCCAGCTTCTAAAATGGGAACATTTGCTCCTGGTCTTTGTCATAAGTGTTAATAAAGTGAAAATAAATATGTTGGGGCTGTTGGCTGTACAAAACAATCAATCCTAAGACATGAGGATGGAAACTTTTCACCTTTATTTGACAAAAGTACTGAGATAATAAACAATTGATTGACACTGAAAATGATCCTTAGGTACAGCTTACCCTAGTCACCGTTTTATACTTGTAAAATGGTCTCGCTCCCTAATTATTAAGATTTGTCAATTGTAACACCTGGGTCATGTGATCAGCTATAGTGACATACAACACAAGTGACTGCAGGGACATTTATTTTAAGATTGTGCTACGCTAAGACCACAAATAACCGCACCATGTCTGATGTTTGTTTTTCATACACATTCTGAGTCTGAGCTGAAACATCCTGAGTCCAGCTGTGTGTGATGGCCTCAAACACTGATGTAAGGTCTGTGTGCGCCGAGACAGCCTGGAAAAGAACAACCACCGACCCAGGCATGCTGAGGGAAACACCACAGCCCCACGCTCTTACGTAAAGGTTATATATACAGTACACACACACACACACACACACACACACACACACACACACACACACAGTGTGCTGCACCTCCAGCTGTGATGTCTGATGTGGTGAGCCTGGTTTTCTGTCTGTTTCAAAGGTGTGGCTATAAGAAATATATCTATGTTAAGTTGCACTAAGTATAATCTCCATGCTGCTGGGATATAATTATCATAGTGTTGTATAACTAAGTGTTTTTTCATTAGTGGTTACTCTCATAATTATTGTTTGGATAAACTGTTTAGTCTATAACATGTCTAGCCTGGTTCCATGATCTCATCGCACATTTGTTGAAAGATTCAATGAAGTGAAAAAAAGGAGCATAGTGAGATATTATATATATATTATATATATATTATAATGTTAAGGAAGAAAATTGTTTGGAGGATATGTACTCCACTATACAACATGATGAATTCAGATGGCCATACCTCAGATTTTGTGAGCCCTGTTCACTTAAAATTTGAAAAGGGATGTATTTTATTTGTACTTATTTGTACGTCTTTTATGTTTGTTTAATATATCCATTTTAATATGCCTGGAGAACATTTTCATGTTTACCTTCTTCTAGTGCCTACTGTACGTTCCTGATGCATGACTGATATTTTTGATGTGCTGCTCATGTAGTTTTAGTCTCTGAGATGTCACTCTGTGACTTGATAGTTGCGTTGAGATGTTTCTCACCCTGAGTGGGTTGAATGGTTAAACACATCTGTCTTCAGTGAACCCATCAGCCTCCCAACTAACTCTGGGAATAGTCAGTATGTCACCAATCCTTTAGCACAGCCTATTTCACAAAGACATGAGCAGGCCTGAACAGCACCAATTGGTGGGTAGGCACCTGCAGTTTGTAGAGGGAGAGCATACACAAAGGTACATTTTGTGGCTGGAGTCAGCTTGCATCACTTGAAAATGTCCACAATCATCCTTGTACAGTGATAAAATCTGTGATCTTGACAGGGCTTCACCAAACTACTGTTGGGCTGCAAATAACGATTCCGTCAGTTATGGGTTATTCTGCCAGTGATTTTCAAGATTAACCCATTTATTAATCCAGCAAATGTTTCACATTTATAATTGAAATCACCTACACGATTAATCAATTATGAAAATAATTGGCACCTTGTTTTCTTTCAATCGCCTATCCGCTGCAGCTCAACATGACTGTCACTGTCACTGTGTCTATTCTGATGCAGATCTAAACGCAAATATAACACTTTTTTCAGAACAACGTATATGCACTTGTATGTTCTTACTAGGGCTGGGTATCCAGCTACCTCGCGATACGATACTATCACGATATTTTGCCCATGATAACGATAATATCACGATACAGCGATTCTGCGATAATCGATATATTGCAAGGAATTTCATCCACGATACATCATGATATCTGTGTCACTGAAGAAATTCTGAATTTATTGACTGCACTGAATCCATTTCACAGGAATTACAAAACATTGTAACACATCAGTTTCACATGAATGACAGCCGAGTAAACAAAGAGTATATTGCACAGTGTCTCTTCTTAACACACATACTGACTACAACTATCATTAAATATCCATATGTGTGGGTTTCAGAGCTACTTAAACCATTTTTTGAATTTTAATTTGGTTGTATACCTATGTTTGAATAAAGATAAAGCTGTCCTCCGAAGAGGGGTTGTGGTGGTGGGCCAAAAAAAAAAATGTTTTTTTATTTATTTATCTATTTTTTTACATTTTTAAATATCGATATTTGGCACCAGTGTATCGATAACGTACCTCAAGACGAAATATCGCGATATATCGTAGTATCGATATTTTGGCACACCCCTAGTTCTTACCCATAGAACCTTAATCATCGCACTGTTTCTTTCTTGTGACAAATGTACTTCTTGTAAGTCGCTTTGGACAGAAGTGTCTGCTAAATGCCCTAAATGTTCTTGTACATGTAATAAAAGATCGATTGATGATCAATTTCATCGTTAGTCACAGGCATACAGAGTCCAGTGAGTGCTGACGAGGTGTTTGTTGCTGGTTGAGTGTTGTTTTTCATGAAATCCTGGCTGGAAATCCCTGCGACCATCACCATACTTCCTGTGTCCACAAAGAGTGGCTGTTCACTGAGGGGCTTGGCTGTGTGCCCCATGCACACACACGCACACACACACACACACACACACACACACACACACACACACAAAGTCTACTTACTACACTAGTTTTAAACACACTAAATGTGCATTTTGGATGTAGATTAAGAGACAAAAAGAGAGAGAGAGAGAGAGAGAGAGAGAGAGAGAGAGAGAGCATTCCTCACTACAACCCCCCACATTCTCACGAACAAACAGCCCCAGAGATCGGGGAGACCAGTTCACAGCTGAGATCAGTGCAGCCTCTCAATGGGCTGTCTGGCTCCATTATGAGACTAAAGACCACCAGAACCTCAATGAGACCACTAAAGCAGGGGCCGGGCAAACACAGCTACAGTTTACAGGCATTCCTGTGGGTTTGAACTTCACTCCAAACGCTTGAGGTGAATTTAAATTTAACATGGGCTTACATGTCGCACATGGTGGACGCAGTTAATAATTTTCCTTTTTAGACACGCAACTTTCAGGACAACTTTCTCTCCTTCAGAGGACAGCCGGAGCATGTCAAGTCAAATATGGTTCACTGGTAGTGTCTGCAGAGTCACACCAAACACAAACACAGGCAACCATGCTGCAGTCAATGACTCCCAGGAGGACCATGATGTCACACATACATACACACACCTCTACCCAAGGCTTTTGTTGCAGCCTTTTGCTCTTCTCCTACCCTGCTTTCAGTCGTCACACCCCCTCCCATCCTGCTGCCACTCGCCCCATCAACCCGCACACTGGGGCCTCTGTTCAGTGCTGTGAGGGGGAATAAAAGAGGAGGAGGAGGAGGAGAGGAAGAAGGGAGGACCAGCAAAGAGGGTAAATAAGGGGGAGAAACACACAGAGGAGTAATGGAGAGGTGGGAATTGGCAAGATATGGGGCGGGGGGGGGGGGGGGCTCAAGAGGAGTTTAGCAACAACTGCGAGCACAGAGAGGGGTGACAGAGCTGAGAAAATGGGAGGCGGAGGACGGAGAGAGGGAGGGAGGAAGAGGGTTTGAAGCCAAACAGGGGTTACAAAATAGATTTTATGAGCCCATATGTGAATGAGAGAGCTGGAGAAGGTGTGAAAAGGAGAAAGCTGCCTGGAAACCAGGAGCAGAGACAACAAGAGTAACACGAGTGGGGAAAACAAGCTGCTCTGTGAGGCTGCACTCACACACCGCACTGCTTACAGCTAAAGGCTAACATCAGTATGCTAACGTGTTGATGTGGAGCAGGCACCATACAAGATGTCTTATTGTTAGGACCAGAATTAGCAATCAAGTTGGCCTCTGAGTTGCAGTTCCCCGTTAATTCCCCTTTACACTGGACACAAAACCTACCACCAGCCACTAACATCTGGCTCTTGTCTTCAGTGGTAATGTGTACGATCAGCATTCACTCCAGTGTCAAACAACTCTGCAGAAAACACTGGTGATTATCGGCTCCAGGCTGGCTCTGATTGGCTGTGGTCCAAACACAGCGAGAATGCGAGTGTCTGATTCATGTTATCAATACTTTTAAAAACAGGTGTCATCTGGATGTAGCCTGATGATGTGGTACAGTAAATCATCTGCGCATTCGTTATGACGAACATGACACACCGGGAAAAGAAGAAAGACGACGCATTTAAAAAATCTGCATATACCGGATAGTTTTGGTTTAAAATGTTATCAGCGAAATGGACTGAAGACTGAAGTCGACAAAATAAATGTAATTCAGTGAATTTTAAAGAATATATAGACATTTTGCACAAATAACTAATTTAGGCCATTTAAATAATGGCCGGCTAGCGGTGGGGTTTACCCTGAATGAACAGCTCCAAGATCTAAACTGAACCAAAGTCCACGGCAATCCATCCAATAGTTGTTAAGATAATTCAGTCAGGACCAAAGTAAGGCACAGACTGTAATCCAGGATACAGTTGTAACTGATGACTGAGTATGAGTTGCCAGGTTTGTACTGCCTTGCACTGCCCTTCACATCTCCTCTAAATTCAATAATCAAAATACTGACTTTAATCTGAAATAATCCATCATGGGCCATTCTGAGATTAGACAGAGATTACAGAAAATTGCACTCATCTCTGGAAATAATACTGTCAGGCAGATAGATACCCTTTCACAATCAGGGCAGTCAGTTTGTCTAGAAGGTTGCAGTTCCTACAACATTTACCTCACCCATCTTTTCATTCTTCCGTCTCTCATCCAACCAAGACAATTCAGGTCAAAACGTCTCTCCACCGCCAGCAAATCCCTTCCTATCCCTCCATTTATTAATCTAGTCCTGACCTGCAATCACTGTGCACCCTTCACATCATCCTCATACCCTTGATTCCCTTGATAGTCCAGTTCAAGTCTTTGCATGACACTGTTGCATGTGTAGGGAGGCCAAAGCTATTGTTCTGACAGGATGGCTTCTAGCCTCAGGCTGGCTAGTGGTAAGTCCTATGTTGCAAGAGGAATCAGGGCTTTACAGGAGCGTGCTATTTTTCTTTAGAGATGTTTAACTTGTAGGGCTACATGATATCCAAACGGACACTCACACACTGAGCCAGCTGCTTTTTTTAAGAGGCCTTAAAGTGAGAGTTAGGGTCTTTTGTGGAGTTGTATGAGGTACGTATTCCTAGTCAGTGTATTGCCTGCAGTAGATGACCGTCAGCTCTCACCCTTTGTTGAGAAGCAGCACATAGCACCAACAGGGAAGCAAAAGCTGTGGGATTCATCATCTGGGAAACATGAATGTCTGTCCAGAATAACATGGCAATCCATCAGTGTCGAGATATTTTTCCTGCACCTCTGTCCAAACTAAGACACCTCAATTAAAGAGAAACAGCTGGACTCTTCTGTGACATTCTTTTCTGGTCAGCAATCCACAAAACCTTTAAAGACACGGTCAAGATAATCCTCTGACTGTCAGCAGGTTAAACCTCTGTCCTGTCCCATCTGTTCTACATCTTAACCTATACTACTGCTGAACAATTAATCAAGCACGATTTGGCCGAGTGCGATATCCAAACCACAGGAGCTGCGTGTTTTTGACAAAGGTAAAACTGACTTCTGGTAGAGTGACTTCTTCAACTCACAGCACACACGCCGTTAACGGGACAGAGCTTTAAATGTAAGCAACACTATGAGCAGTTTGCAATGAGAGGATCAACCACTTTAGAGCCCCCTTCAGAATCCGTATCATTTCTCATTCTTTCATGTAGACAGACATCAGCACTCAGCCTGGGAAGGTACTATCCATTAGGTACTTTGATGTGCTGCCTCTGGCTCCTGGCCCCACGTCCAGTCTCCTCTCAGTCAGAATAAAACAAGGCCAAGATGACGTGGAGCTCTGCAGCTACTGGGTAATGCGAGATAGCCCACACGGGGGATGATGGGTTTGAGTATGTGACAGTAAGTCTGCATGTGTCCCAGAAACACAAAGCAAGGTCAGCAAAGGGTGGATTGGTATGATGATGATTCTTATAATAACATTAGAGGTCTTTTCCCCTGGTAACTGTGGACTGCAGAGAGCCACTTTGCAGGGATATGAAATCTGTGCAAAAAGAATTTTTCTGCCAGTGTGTTTCTGTAAATACATTTGGGTACTTTCTGTTGACAACTACGATGAACATGCAAACAGTTTATTTATTATCTTTTCATAATCTTTGAAAATCTCCATCATCATCATCATCATGAGACTATAAAACAGGGTTCGTACACATTTTTCAAGGTCAAATTCAAGCACTTTTAAGGGTCATTTTAAAGATTTTCCAGCACCTTATTGCTGGGGTAAAATACGTATCTACAAGAATATATAAACTCATTATTTTTTCTTCACTTTTTATCACAATTATGTACACTGTATTATGCTGTAAACATCTAAAATTATGTTTCATAATAGCAAAAACTTCAGAAATTAATTATCCAGTCTGATCCCAATTTTGTGAAAGACACAGAGTTATAATGTCAAGCACTTAAACTAAAATCCAAGCACTTTTCAGACCTTGAAAACACAACATTGAAATTCAAGTACTTTCAAGGATTTCAAGCACCCGTACGAACCCTGATAAAAGCAGGAACATCTGTAAAAGCCTCTTTCACTTCATATCATCTAAGCTGTTAATGACGTATGGAGCGTTTCTGCAGTATTCCCAGCTGTTTTCAATGGGAAGTAACTACAGCCTGTAGTTATTTCCTTGTGTTTCTTGGCCGAAACAAACCCCCCTTTGCTTGTTGCTTTTGCTTAGTAGGAAAAATATATATGGTACTACCTCATGAAGCTCATTGAGAGAATGCCAAGAGTGTGCAAAGCAGTAATAAAATAAAAGGGTGGCTATTTTGAAGAATCTAAAATATAAAACATGTTTTGAGTTATTTCACAACTGACTCCACTTCTAATTTCAAAACCTTTAGTGTACACTTTATGTTAAAACCTGGATCCAAAAATATGTAGGTGCTTAATATTTAGCTATTTTAGCTGTGTAATAAATAAATACAACCAAACATGTAATTCAATAACCCCTTTTGACTTGTACTCAACTGAAAACAGTACAAAGATAACATATTCGTGTGACGTTTAACCTACCCAAATTCATAGATTTTTGTAAATTGATGCCTATATATTTACATGTTTCAAACAGGTTGGTACAGGAGCAGCAAAAGACTGTGAAAGTCGTGGAGTGCTCCATAAACACCTGTCTGGAACATTCTGCAGGTAAACAGGTTGACTGGTAACAGGTGATAGTATCATGATTGTATATAAAAAAGGGAGATGCTCAGTTGTTCACAGTGAACACGGGCTGAGGTTCATGACTGTATAGTCTATAACACTACATGGTCATCGGCAGTAAACACAGATTGTTTGCAAATTACTGAATTCTGTTTTTATCTATGTTTTAGACAACGTTGCCAGGTTCTATGTTGTATTGACTGTAGGTTCAGTTACTAAATGGATTCAAATCAAATCCTTAAAATTAGATTGGACCACTGCATAGTCCTGCTAGTGGTCAAAAACTCCACAGATCACAGAACGATGAGGCTAATATTCCTATTGAGTTCCAACAGGAGTGCTGGCTGGGTTTGTAAGACGCACAGAGCTGGAGGTGCCAAAACGTGCCTGAACAAAAAACCATGACAGAAAAGCAGTCCAACAAGACGAGCAGCAAGAAGATATAAATGCCTCTCCAAACTGTACGCATCTGTTGCCCAGGTCCTCATCAGAATGGAATGTACTGACAGATGAGTATTTAATGCTTCAAACATATAAGCCTCAGAGCTGGAGACTACAGTCACACCTCCTCAGCCAGTTACTACTGCTTTCATCAACCTCGTGTGTTGTGTTCGCTCACAGTACACCTTTTTAGCCTTTGCCCTGAGCCTGCGATTTCCACGCTCATACTGTATGGATTTAGCCACCACATGTAAAATACTTCTTCAGTAATATTAAAACATTGCAGTTTATTATTACAGATCTTTTGCAGTTTTTCCCATAAAAAGACTGTTCTTATATTACCCCAAACATAATCTGCCGGATTAAGATTAACACCCATCAAGGTAGATTCAATCCTAACTTGGATAATTTGGGTTATTTGTAGTGGTTATTCATTTATGCCACCCTGGTCATTAAGGCTTTGTTCAGACTATCAGAAAAATCAATTTTTGGTCAATCCAGATTGTAGCCACGTTGATTTTAGGAGGTCTGGACAGCAAAAGAAACACATTAAATGAATTTCTGCATCGGATCCAAACAACATTTGAAGATGGTTTGAAATGCAATTAGAATTGGACTTCTACAGATGAGTATCGGTCTGGACACTCTGGCCACTCATATCAGATCTCAAAGTTTCTTTTGGGTTACTTACAGCAGGAAACACACTGTGACATCAAGTGCATCCGAGCGGCTGAGAAGAATCCTGGCTACTACTAGCACGGAATGACGACAACGCAGAGAACAACAGTCTATGGAGTCCCACTGAAATAAACTGTCTGCTCCATGATTTGACAGTGTGATTGTTTGGAGAGCTAGATTACTAATCATGCTTCTGTGTTGATGCATGGGTTGAAAGAGTGTACAGAGTTACACACTCCTACATCATTATCATTGCAAACCATGCAGATATGTTAGTTATGCCTGGATCCAAAAATCAGATCTGATGACTTGAAAATAATGCAGACACACTGAAAATAAGCTAGCAAGTTAAAATGAAGGTTAGAGCTAACACTGCGCAATCAGCAAGCTGTTGTGGAGCTCAACTAAAAGCTGTGTGACAACTCAACTGGCAAGATTATATAAGAAGCAGGTTAAACAAGTCTGGATGAGTGAGGAGACACGTTCAACACAGGTTTTCTATTCCTCAGTGAGAACTGGAGGTGAGATTTGAAGTTCCTGTCAACAGCAATATGCTACTTAATATTAGCCTCTAAGGCTAGAATGTTGTGGTCCCGCTCAGAAAGTGCTGAAGTAATCATTCAGAATCATTCATAAACCCTTCATATTACCAGACCGTCTGTGCCTAACAGCATGTTTTGAACAGGCACTGCACTAGTACAGTTTAATCTGGCTAGTAATGCTACTGAACTGCTTAATACTGTATGTCAGGTATTTTATTTCATTGATATAGTAAATCTGATTTTTTTTTAAAACGACGACAATCATGTCAAAGTTAAGACTGTATTGTTGGCAATTCTGGTAAAATAATTTGCTTTGATTTTAAAGGTAAATACCATGTTGACTTTAAAAAGAAATGTACTTTCACTTCACTCAGAAATTAATTTAGTGTTGATTTGAAGTTGATGGTGAGTCAATCCAGTCACTGGTTAGACACGACCACATGAACCATTATAGCCTGATGGTGTTGGTTAAATCATTTCACAGTTCATTATCCTTCTTTTTCAGTGCTGTTCAAACACTGGATATTTTTATTTTTCTTGGCTTGGCTCTGACGGGGAGGTGAGGACACCTCACGTTAATTTGGGAGTACATCAAATGTCCTCTCTGTCATCGAGGTGACTTCAAACTGGAAAACAAACCTGTGGAGAGTCATTTGAAGTACGAATGCAGTCTGTTCTATATCAGGTTTAAAGCTGGGAAAATGCACACTGAGTTGCACAGATTGACTTTTTGTGTTGTGTTTTTTTTTATCTGTCTTTTGGCAAGAAGAGAACTGACTGACTAAACCAAGACAAATATTACACCTATTTTGTTTTACCAAATCATAAAATGAGTTTACAGAAGAAACATTTATAATCATGAAAATAAGAAAGACAGACATGCCTGTGGTGATGCCAGCCATCACCAGACTGCGTATGACTACCAGAGGTTGGAACCACTCCAGTTTATCTTTAGCTGTGCCAATTATGGAGCCTTCACACTTTGAGAGTGATGCATACTCACACATCGCTCAGTGATGATCACACAAATCCAGGAAGGCAGAAAGCCTCCATATTAAGGTGGCATTTTTACCATTTACTCACACGGTAAGAATGCGTTTACAGTGTGGTTTTCTTTTCTGCCCTTCTTAATAAGCAGCGTAAGTGATGTAATCACATAAAATAGAGACATACAGCTGTATACTGAGTGAGTCAAGCCATGTTGTCACCATTGAGACGTTTGAAAAAGTCTCAACGTTTTAGAGGTTGTTCTGGCACTGGACACATCTTCTAGAAACAGCTGGACGCTGCAAAAAAAAAGCTCTCTGGCATAAATGTAATATTTTTGTGTTTAACAACAGTCAAACTTCCCCACAGATACAAATCACAAAGGGGACATCTGAGATGCTTTCTGACTGCTGGTGTAAACCACAGGTTGTCTACGGTGGATCTAGACACATCTATGACACACAGACACACAGACACACACACACACACACACACACACACACAGAGTCTGAAGTTCTGTATTTATAAGACCATCTGAGAACCCAGAACCCATGACTCCCTGCTGATGACAGGCACAAAGAATGAAAACTTTCCAGAACACAACTGCACGCAGCAGAGGAGCATTCGCCACTGTAACGGGTCATGAACCTTGTGCTGGTGGGTAACAGAGAAAACTCCTGTCAGTCAACAAGGAAGCTCTCTGGTAAAATGAAATATGCCTAATGAATTTGTCTAACTCACTGTTGTAGACTGATGTGCACTTCAACAGGGTTAGAGGACATATTCAATGACTTAGAGATCTGGAAAGTCCTTAAATAATGGGTATCCACATATACCAAGTCCAATCTCACACTTACCTAAATGTTGATTAAATGTGTATCTGAAACATTCAAATAGCAGTGGTAGCCTATAAATCTGACATACATTTTTTTCTCAAGCTAACTGCTCGAAATACTGAAGGCCCTGGTTGAAAAACATTATGATTATAAGCTGTAAATGATTGATACGATGTGAATGAAAGATTAACGGGAGAATGTGACTCTAGAACCTGACGTGAAGCGATCTGCTAGAGAAGAAATCTATCACTTGTCTTTCAATTCTGTCCCAATCGCAGCTTCAAAGTGGTGACACTGATCTTCAGGCAACTAAAGACACTGGCATTACAAAGCAGAAACAGAACAACTTACTCAAGAAATGATCAGTGACAGCCAACATGACCTGCCACTGTGGACTTCTGTCATTTTTGCCAGCAAAAGCAACAACACTCATCGCCAGCTATAAATGAGAAGCTGCCCCCTGGATGTTTTTCACACTGATCTTGGCTAATGTGTCTGAGTTTTGCCAATTTGTGCATTTTGCAACTGTCTTGCATAGTCCCCATATTGAACAAAGACTATTTGTTTCAGAAAATGACTTTGAAGTACAGTTAGGCAGGCTGCTAGGTCAGAGGCCACTGTGTTTCACATTTGTACAGGACAAACCACTGACATCGAGAGTGTTTCAAGACATGTTTGTAGCAATCAAAAAAGACATTTCTGATGAGACACTGGAACAATTTGCAGCCTTATTTGTGACAACAGAACCAGATAGGCTAAAATATGATATTTTCATAACACTAACCAAGTGGTTTTTGTGTCTAAACCTAACCAGACCATAACACAATGCTGCCATAACATAAAGTTGAATATTGAACATGAAGAAACATCAAGTGTCAATATGTTGAAGAAGGTTCTCAGTCATCCAGGTCATGGTAATTTTAAGTGCCATATCACAGGCAACTGGACATGTTTCAGTTTGTTGAAGAGGTTTCACCTCTCATCCAAGCGCATCCACTTGTGGGTCGTAGACCCAACCGGCCTTCATGTGAGTTGCTTTAGGGTGAGCCCAGGTGTGAATAGCTGTTAAGCTGTCTTGGGAAGGAACTCAGTACTTCATTGTAGGTGGGTGATAAGTAATGTCTTAGGTCAAGTGTCACCATATCGTTGGTTTACAGAAAAGAATATTACACTGGCGAATGGGTCGAATTTGTAATTCTTTGAAGATTTCACATAGTAAAGTGACAGAAAAATAATTAGCATTATTGTAATAATTGATTAATTTGAAAAAAAAAAGGGGAATATTTTCAAATTTCACTTTTGTGTCATATGAGGGAGCCATCATTCACCTCCAGTTCCCTGTGTTGTGTGTCTACAGTGCTACACGCTGCTCCACCCAGGATCCCACCTAATCTCTGCACCTCGTTCATCCATTTTGGCCTTTTTGACACGGATGTCACTGCATTTAAAAAGTGCAAGCTGCTGGTTTTGGTACAAACACACAGTTGGAGTTCTCTCAGGACTTGCGGGGTCGTCTATCCCCAGCGCTCCAGTCATTACTGACCACTGGTTTAGAGTGCTGTCTAGGCTTTCTTCCCCCGCATCTGGTTCATCCTGCTTCCTGAATGACTAAGGTATAAATAATCTGTGCAAGTTTGTGAAAACAACCTTTATGTGCCCAGTCTGTGTAGGTCCGTCCTGAGCTTTAGTCTTCTATGGCAGTTGATGAAATATCTTTGGGTCTGGAACTGTTGGTGTGACAATACAGGACTTCACTTTGTGTTCTAAAGAATTGTGATGTGCTTTTTTCTGTAGATTAGTGATAATGAAAATAATCATTAATTGCAGACCTGCTTGTATGATAGGATCACAGGCAGACGGGACCAGATCCATGCTGAATGTCTGACCGTCATGAAGTCATTAACAGGAGGGCTACAGACTTTACTTGTTGATCCCCTTAATTTGGAAAGCAGCACTTTCCTCCCTGATTCATTATCGTGCCGGCCTGCTGTTTGCATGTTAGGCTCCCATTCAGAACTTAATCAGCATTTCCTTCCAAATAGGTCACAGTCTGAGGACCAGATGAAGGGATTATCCTCGAAAAATGGCAACCGGTGGCCATCCGAGATTACCACACATGTTCAAATTAGACTCCATCTCACAGCAGGTGGATTTTTTCATGCCTACCACATGGGAAGGGGTTGTGTGTCAATGAGTGTGCGCCCATGTGTGTGCCAAGGGGAGAGGGGCTATTGGTGAAGGCAGGAAAAAAAACACATTGTGTGACCTATTTCTAGATAGGCTGAACGAGCAGCCCTGTTGCTAGGAAAAGTCCAGAGTTAGATGCTGTAACGTTGCACATGTGTAGTTAGCAACAACGTGAAAGCATCTAAAAACATGAACACATCATGCACACATTGAAAACAGCGTGATGGATACTGACTGCAATCTCACCACAGGAAAAGACACTAATGTGTGACACTACGTTCAAATAAAACTACCATAAACTGGCTGTCTGATATTTATGACCAAATAAACAGGGAGGAATGTTTCAGTCAAAGCAGGAACATGTAGGGGTACTTTTTGAAAACGTCTAAAACCAATCATATTATTCGGTTTTTAAAAAGGGGCCAACGGAGAGCCTTACATCCCATTTCTAGCATTCTATTACGGATTTTTTTTTTCAGTTGATAGCGATAAACAATAATGACTTGTTTCTCCTGGCCAATGCAGATACAATATTTGATATTTTCACATTTTTGCAATTAAAACAAAAGTTCAGAACCTGTAGCTTTATTCACACAGGAGGGTAAGAAAGGCGAACATGTAGTGAGCAAAGAGGGTTGATATTCCACAGCTCTAATAGCATTCGTTGTGTTAAAATGGAAAGACTTTTTTGCACATTTGCAATCGTGTCATCTGTGAAACTGTAAAAAAAAGAAAAAAAAACTTCTACACCGGCATCAGACCAGATGTTTGGCTCTACACAGGTGCAGCAGTTTGACTTTGTGCGCGACACTACTCCTGGTTTGTGTTGCTTTGTGGATGGCAAACCAATTTAAAAAAGGTACATACCACCCCTTAATGTATCTGTGTGTTAACGCTTTGCTTGAAAGAACATTTCAACAATACTGATATATAGCTAGCCGATTCTACACATTTCCTGTCTGTTACATATTGTGCATCCCTGTAATGTGTTCAGCTTCATTAAGTTTATGTTTTATGCTCTGAATAATTGATTAATACTAGCCATTTTCTTATTGATTTATCATTTAATGTATAACAAAATATTGAACAATACGACCATAATGTCCCACAACCCAAAGTGACGCCTTTAAATGAAAACAATCACGACCCAAAGTCTGTCCTAACAATGACATGAACCAGAGCATGAAGTCTTACACAGGAGAGGCTGGAACCATCCGTAATCCATTTCGATCATACAAGTTTCAGAAGTTTTCAGAGCCCATGGCAACAAGAACACTGCCGACAGATAAAAACTCAAAACTAGCGGATCACCTATCAAACACGACCGAGAAACTGTTGCCGATTACTTTTTAGTTGAATGATTAATCAATTCATCATTTCAGCTCCAGACGAGTTCCAACAGTCCAGCACCAAATCAGATCCCACTCATTCAAATCTAAACAGAGAGGCAGCTGGATAATGTGACATGTTGGTGCTCAACAGGCAGCCTACCTTCCAGACTGAAGTCCAGCAGCACATACTCGTACACAGTGTCCGTCTTGGTCTCCACTTGTGGTCTCTTCAAGGTGGAGTAGATCTTCCCGGGGCTGCAGTCCTCCGGGTCTTCCAGTTTCCGTAAGCCGCAGCCCATGGCCTCCGAGGCGGGGACAGCCGCTCGCTGAGCGCGGTGGGAGCACCGGGGGAGAACAGGGGGAGCACCGGGGGAGAACCGGGGGAGCCGCTCTGCCTGCCGCCGACAGACACAGACAGACCGAGCCTCTGTTGAGCCTTCAACTTTAACGGGACCGCTCCATCCCTCCTCCGTCCTCCCTGCTAATCCCTCTGAGAGCTGACAGATAAGCAGCGGCAGAGCTGGAAGAAGTGAAAGCCAGCCGTCTGTGAAGAGGAGAGCAGTGTGGAGGATTATTTCCTGAGGCGGCTGTTTCTTGAGAAAGTGTCCCGCTGATGTGTCCGCTGGTCAGAGGCGTGGAGAGGAGGAGCTGCCGCCCCTGGAACAAACTTTCCTCACCGTCAAGCTAGCACGGACATCACGACTTCCTCCCGATATTCCAAAATAAGATACTGACATATCAGCAATTTTATTGCAGAATATTCACTCCATAGTGAATTGTGTTCACTTTTTGAGTCTGTGATCGCGTTTTTTGTTTATTGTTTGAAGAATCATTATCTGTTTTTGAGCACTGTACAGATTTGTGACTTGCAGTCTAAAAGCCTGGGTTCTTACAGGGGGTTTCTCTTTGGAACTGAGATGATTTGTAAATTAATCAATTTAGGAATTAATCAACAGCCATTTAGATGACTGATTAAATTTTTGGAAATAGTTTTCATTCTTATTAAAAATGAAATATATCACGTAGACTGCATTTACTTAAGTACGCTATTTGAGTTACTTGTATTTTACTTTTCACCCAACTTTCTATTTCCATTCCTCGATATTTCAGGGTACATTTTACATTTTACTTGCACTAAAAACACATGGAAAGGATATCAAATATGATGTTTTGTTATACATTTAACTACCCAACAGTTCAAGTAGGCCTATAGCTAAAATGATTACTCAGTTAACCTATTAATTGAGTGGCAAACTTTGGTTTTGGTTCTTTTTGCCATTTTTCTTGCCAATTTTGTGGTTCAAGCTTCTCTAATTACAAATTATAATGACATGTTCACTATTTCTGGACAGTTTGTAGATCAAGAAAATGGTTGCACTTTATTTCTGTTAGTCACACAACTGACTGATATGTGTACACTAATTGTTTCCATAAGAGTGATACAAGTGTAGAAAAAGACTAAAGAAGCCTCAGACTGTGAGACTGGACAGCAAATGTTGGGTAATTTCACTTATTTCACATTTTTATTAGCCACTTGAGTGAATTGTCTTCCAATGAGCAATTGGTGAACGTTCTGATCCCATCAGCTGAGTCTGACCTATGGTTCCACGGTTACGGTTCCCACTTCAGTTAGCGCTTTTATTTTGAAGGGGTGTAAGCAGGCTGTGACGTCAGTCAAGGATTTCGATGTTGCTATGAAGTTTTCACGGTGAAAAGTTAGGAGACCGTATTATCTTGCAGTAATTAAATCCCATTTTGTCCCAGAGGAGATCAGTGAGGAATATGAAGCCTCTAAACTTGTACTACAGGCCTGAACAGACAGTCAGTGGAGGCAGTGGTGCATGGCGGGACGGCAGCGGCGGGAGGAACAGCCGCATGGGTCACTAAGAAGCTGCTGCTGCCAGTGGCGGTCCTAGCTTGTATGACGCCCTGGGCGAACCTCACGTTCAGTGCCCTCCCTCCCCTAAAAAAGGCACACAATAACTTTGTACCAAACTAATATTCACAGTATTATTGTACAAAATCAGTCTGTTGTTCCGAGCACCATCTTCTTAGCTGTGGTGTCTTTGGGTGCAGGCATCAAAACGAAGGACGGTAACAGACTGAATGAACTCATCAAGAAGGCAGGGTCTGTTGTTGGCACTGAGCTCGTCACCCTGGAGGAGGTGGTGGAGGACAGGATGCTGGCAAACCTGCTGGCAGTCATGGACATCGTCTGTCACCCCCTCCACAAAACTGTGGACGAGCTTATGGGCAGCTTCAGAAACAGACTCATTGAACCCTGCTGCCTAAAGTAACGGCACAGGAAATCATTCCCACCTGCTGCTTATTATTACTGTAAATACTGCAGCTTATCCTCTTGCACCTTAGGTTCCACTTACCTTTTCTCCTCAATACCTCAGTATTTTATTTTATTTTATTTTATAGCTACTACTAAAATATGCTATATATAATTTATGCATGTTGTTTTGTTGACTAAAAACTGGTAGCCCTGCACATGACTTTATTTTATCATTTATTATTTTATGTACAGTTCGGGGGTTCAGTGAGAAATTTTCAAGTTCCTTAATAATTGATCAGAGTCAGTCATGGACATCTCTAATCCACATAAAAAACCTTTCATTTATGTCTCCAAGACTGAGGGCAGCTTTGCATCTGAACACTCATTGAGAACAAAATGATGAACTCAAATCTCAGAATAGTCTTCCATTTAGTGCCTGTCTCCTCCCCTGCCCTGTACAGCTCATGCTGGACTCTAAGGATTTACTTTCTTGATTTGTGTTTTTTGCAACTCAAACCCTGACCACTGCCGTGTTCTAATGACTGTTCTGTTATCTAATGAATATGCAACAACATCTGGACCTGTGCTGAGGGGCCACAGAAAGTGTGGCACCAAACAGCACACACCTAATACTGCTGACCTCTGACCTCTGTCACTCACTGATTTCCATTTAAGACCATTAAGTGTGCAGGGCTGAAAACTGATGCCCAGCAGGCGGCCAAGCAGACACTCCATCTTAAGTCCCTCATTAGAGATGGAAAGATGCACATAAAAGTGTTCCCCCATCAACATGTTTAACAGCTAAAGCCAGATCCCCAAAGTTCATCACCAGACTTTATCCCTGCAGGTTTACATCGTAAAACCACGTACCTTTAATTGAGACCTGGTTGACCATCTATCAGATATACATATTTTCATTAACCATTATATATTTTTGTTGAACTTCCAATAGCAGATCCTTAGGCCAGTTGGGTGGAGCAGAAACAAGTGGCGAATATATATATTGACGTATCAGCTTTAACACAGTTGCTTGTGGATACAACAGAATGACCCTATCATTCACCTCACACCATGTTTTTGCTCTGTTTTTGGTCTCTACCAGCTCTTTAGGGAATATGTCTTCAAGCTACTAAATTCAACCAAATGACCAGAATGGCACTATGAGAGCATTGAGAGTTAAACAAAACAGTTAGGTTGCTGCTGAGCTGAAGAGCTGAAACTCATTATGAAGCTCTGTAGGTGGAGGGGAGCTGCAGATTCAGCTGATGTTTCTATGTACGTTTTTATAACTACGAGCGACCCTTTTGGCATTGTCAAATATGAACTGGATTTCAATAATATACGCATGTTTTTTCCAAAGTTATTTCAGGCAAATTTCAGTTTAAAGTTGCCAATAAAATTTTGTTTGTTTCTGAGTCAATAAAAATGTCCTCCAGTTTGCTCTTCTGTCCAAATAAGTGTAGATCTGGAGCCTGTGTTCTAAGTTACTTGAATAATTCTGCATCAATCTGACTACAACTGAATTTTTTTTTTTTAATTTCATCTCTAAATCATGAATGGTTTCTATTTCTCTGTTTGTCCAGCTGTCCAACACGTGAAATAAACAGACAAGGTTATCAATAAAATGTCCTTGTTATTATGACCGTGAAATATATATAAAAAAATCTAAAACTGCAATACAAACTTCACATGATTCTGAATCATCCGCATGTATTTCACACACATGCACACACACACGCACGCGGGCGCACACACACACACACACACACACACACACACACACACGCATTTAGTGTTACAAGACCTGAAGTGAGAGTGGCAGCTGAGGCTCTGAGCCAGTAACGCCAGCTGCATATCCTCATCAAAAAAACCACACACACACACACACACACACCATACAGCACTTGGATCCATTTCAGCTCTCTACTAATTGCTCATCTGGTCCCATTGTAGAGGACTTTGGAGAGGTAATTGTTCTTGAACCATTTCTGTTTCAGAGAACATGACACAGACCACATGTCCGTGATGTTATTGTATGCACAAGACATTCATTCATGTAGATGATAAAACCATTTATATTAGAAAGCTTTGGTTTATCATAAACCTCATTTCTCTGCATTTCTTGATAATTGGAACAGTGCCCGGTGTGTTTTCCTGTCTCATATTTTTAGCCAACTGCTGTGTTGTCTGAATGAATGAAAGGAAGGAGAGGAGGGAAAGACGCAGCTGGGTGGATGAGAGGAGTTATTAGAGGAAAGGAGGAAAGCGATGGAAATCATATATATCTATATCTGTATCCATATCTATCTATCTATCTATCTATCTATCTATCTATCTATCTATCTATCTATCTATATATATATGAGAAGCTCCACCGAAGTAGTTGAGAAACTGAATAGTGATACACACTTGAGGATTTTGCACTGGACACAAGGAGCATTATTCTCAGTACAGTAAACACAGTGACAGACACATGTCGGCCATCCACACAGTGCTCTGGGATGAAAGAATGCTTCAAAAATAACTCCAAATGGTTTAAACTCGACTGAGCCTCAGGCAGGAAACCACTATCATTCAGGAGCTCAACCCGGCCAAGAGGCGCTGGGAAGGAAACCTGGGGCCCTCCTTCACTAAACACAGACCTCAGTATGGGAAGGAACTGGCCAGTGTATACAGCAGTATATTAAACACTCATGATGACGTCTGACGTCCTCTGTCTTCCTCTCATAACATCGTGATTAGTTTAGAGATGATTCTCAGGAAGCTATTAACATCATATAAACTGATCGTTGCTTTGTTTTACTTATTTATTTTGGTCTATATGCTGCATAAACATTATATGACAATGTATTTTTTGTTGAAATTGTTTACAGAAGCATATTTCTATTTGTGTAATGACAAGTCAACCATGAGATCAGGTAAAGTTAAAACAAGTAGGATAAAGGATAGGCCATTTCACTGAGATATTTTGACTTGTCACAGAAGGAAAAGTGAAAGATGGCTGAATTCCATTCAGCGGGCTCAGTTTCTGGGTCCTGGAGTTGTTCATACTGGTTCACTATCACACAGTCATGATTTAAGTGGATGCTTCTAGAACCGAGCCATCAATAAAGGGGCACTATGTAGTTTTGGATTCAGATTCAATTTCAGAATTGTAATTAGAATTAATACTACAAAGTAAGAAATATTTAAATTTTCACAAGTGAATAAACAAGCTGTTCTCAGAGGAAAATCATAAAAAAAAAACTCTGTTTGAAGCTAGGAAGGTGGCAGGGTCCACCACATATAAACAAAGTCAAACCGTATAAAATTGTGTTGTCCTTTAAGGTCAGTTTGTTTTTTTAAGTTTATTCAGTCATGAAGACAGAGAGTTTGTGTATTTTGTTTGTTCTGGCAGAAATAAAATCAGTCAGTGAAGATCTTTTTATTTGCTGATTAGAATGTATTCCCCAAAACTACAGAGTGCACCTTTAATGTTATTTGTGACACATGTGCTTTTCATTCTCTGACAAATTAAAATTTCTGCTGTGAAAAGGGCCCACGATGACATCCACTGCTTTCAGAGATACCTTTCGATTGACAAAGAAAAGAACTGAAGGTCCGGATTCTGTTCGGACGTGTCTTCAGGGTCCAATGCGAATGGTGTCCTTGATTTTTCTATTGGGATCGATAAACAGTCTCATTCAGTCATATGACCCAAGTTCCATACCCATAATCACACCAAGTAAACGAACTCTGGTCAACAATGTACATATGAGCAGGTTTTTGTGACATCAACTAGCGCTAGGCCACTTATAGTGAGAATGGACTTGTGTTTTTAAATCGTATGAATAACAATATGCATATGTATAGATTCAGATTCTTTATTTAAGAGTACAAGAAACAGCATAAAGAGGGGGGAAACACCATCTCAGCTTCATACATCATACACTATGCAACATGCACAAAATGTGTGCTTTGAGCTAATAGCCGTGCATTCAATTTGCGCAACTTGCAATAAACTGCAACTACTTACAAGATCTTTTTCTTTCAAGCGTTTCCCAACAAACAGCCTCATATAGTCTCTACACACCGACAGAGTGTAATATTAGTTAACTGCTCGACATATACAGCCTCATAAACGAACAAGGGATGATTCATCGCATGGACTCAAATAGGTTTGTGTGTTGATTTTTGTGGTGATGACGCCATCTAGTGTTGACCAGCACCATAGCTGAGGAGGATGCGCTGAGGTTGAACGTGCTTTTTGCTGCGGTCTCACACGGATTCTGAACATGTTTTATCTTGACACGTCATTGCTGGATTGTAACCAAGCCTAGTCAGTCACTACTCACTAACAAAATTGAGTACAAACTTCATACAAACTTGAACCAATTCTTGATACATACTTGTATCCCACTAATAATACCAACACTTATATAAAAAAAAATGTATGAAAACAAAATACACAACTATTAAGTAGTAGTTCACTTCAACAATCCATTACAAACAATTGTGAGAGTTCATATCAGGAGGAAATCAACAATCTTGCAGAGTGGCTCACATTGAACAATCTATTGCCATCAACCAGAACGTCACCACCTACAGAGCATCAGTGGAGTGAGATGTCCGCACAGAGCTCAAATGATACTACAAGTCAGCACCCACCCAGTCAAAGGCTGTTCAACCTGCTGCCATCTGACAACAGATACAGAAGTATCCACTGCTGTACCACCAGACTACAGAGCAGGCCCTCATCTTCAACACTCCACCATAACAAATGTTTTTTTGTGTGTGTATTTTACAGTTTTTCTCAATTGTTAAAACACTAAAACCCATTGGCTGAACAAAGTTTGCAGTTGCCTGAACTCATTTAGCTAATTGTGCAGTCTGTTGTTAATACCTTCCACCATTTCACATGGCAAAACACAATTTGCAGATCTCACTTAGACTTTTCAGCAGAACTCTAAACACATTCTCATTCTCAAAACACATTCTGCACTCTAATGCACATGTCATCCATACTGGTAAACGCAAGTGGCAACAATCAAATACAAATAGAGAACACATATCATTGATTAAACACGACCACGCAAAATTGATTTCACTTGTTTCAAATCATGTAACACAACCAATATAAGCCAGTTCAGAGCCCCGTTGCCTCAGGAGGGAAAATATTGCTTGTGATGTGGACGAAGTGCTCTGGCCTGACCCAGCCCAAAGACAAGAAGAAGCACATTGATCACGTTTGCTCCTCTGATTTTTGTATTGTATACTGTAGTACAGTGCATTGCAGGCTGCATACTGTAAACTAAACACATTGTCGGGGCCTGAACATTGTGCTTTGCATTTGTTGACTCCTAATAGATTTTGACTGGTTACAGGTTCATATCTACAAAGAACAAGAATTACAGTATCACAGAAACAAAGGACAAGTTTGTGAGATGCAGGGTACAGTACTGTAATACAGTTTTTCTCAATTGTTTACACACAAAAACTGGTACTTGAGACAAAATGACCACAACATGTAACTCATGCACCAACCCCCTGAACCAATTCTGCTAAACTACAAGCACAATTCCTGCTTTACACTCAAATTGCAGTTCTAAAACACACTTTTTTCAAAACACTACACACAATTCTCTGCATTTGGCACAATTTTCATAAAGAAAATCTCTTGTTTTCACAAGGAACACACTATCATTTAAAATTCTAAAGTTAATTGTCCTACTATGCATACTCACTCATCACATGGGCAAACACCTGGACACCCTACACAACACACTCATTCCACCAGATCAGCTCAGGTACGTTGACATTTGGGACAACGCAAGTTTCCACTGGACTGTGCTGGTTCATAACTGGTTCACTGCCCACCCACACTTTATAGTTGTTTATCTCCCTTCATATTCTCCTTTCCTCAATCCTATTGAGAATTGTTTTTCTGCCTGGAGATAGAAAGTGTATGACCGAAATCCAGAAATGTGTATACCCCTTCTCCAAGCTATGGAAGATACATGTGGATATATAGCAGTTGGTGCTTTTCATGGCTGGATTCACCATGCTAGGTGATGTTTCTCTTGCTGCTTGGCCAGGGAAAACATTGCTTGTGATGTGGATGAGGTGCTGTGGCCAGACCGAAACAGAGGAGATCATGCTGCACAGTTTTTTTTGTTGTTGTTGTTGTTTTTACTGTAACTGTGTACAGTAAATTCTTCTGTTGTTTTGTAGGTAGACCGTATATTGTTGTTTATGCAACTTTGTGTTGGTTGGGATGAACACTGTGTACATTGTTTTGTGGGAAAAATAAAATATATCTGTTACCGTGTATTTGTATGTCCTGAGTATAAAAACAATATTCTCAAAAATGTTACAGCACACTTATGTATGTACTGACTGTAGTAAGTGTAACTGAACAAAAAAGGCCTAAGTCAATATGTTGAATGAAGAAGAAGTGTTTTCCATTCATCATAGTGTTTTACACTGAGCACATCAGTGTTCAACTATAAATGTCTATTCATTTGATAGTTTGTGTGTGTCATTTGAAAACAAAACACCATTTTGAGAAGAAATAACATTGTTTTGAATGTAAAGTTTAATTTTGCAGGAGAATTGAGGGGTTTTGCCCATTGTGTGTGTGTTTTTTGGTTTGTGTGTAGAGTTCTGAGAGTATGAGGCATGCTTTCAGAAAATGTGTGTAAACAATCGAGAAAAACTGTAATAGGGGTACAAGGAGGAGGAGGAGCAAAAGAAATTGCAAAGAGCAAAGCAGAGTATAATTTCTGATCAATTTTGAGCTACTATGATAGAACATGTTTTCATTCATCAAAAGACAATGACGGAAAAATATGAAATATTGTTCCTCCTCCTCCTTGTACCCCTATTTTTACAGTACTGTACCCTGCATCTCACAAACTTGTCCTTTGTTTCTGTGATACTGTAATTCTTGTTCTTTGTAGATATGAACCTGCTACCAGTCAAAATCTATTGAGCAGTCAGTACTGTAAACAAATGGAAAGCACAATGTTCAGGGCCCGACAATTTGTTTGTTGTACAGTATGCAGCCTACAATGCACTGTACTACAGTATACACTACAAAAATCAAAGGAGCAAACATGTGATCAATGTGCTTCTTCTTGTCTTTGGGCTGGGTCAGGCCAGAGCACTTTGTCCACATCACAAGCAATATTTTCCCTTCTGAGGCAACGGGGGGAAGAAGCCTCTTGTGTGCCGTATCCAGCCCTGACATGGTTCCTCACCTGTATTACCACAGGCTAAATCCATGGCTTGCAGAAGATTGACCTGTTTGCTCTCTGAACGGGCTTATATTGGTTGTGTCACATGATTTGAAACAAGTGAAATCAATTTTGAGTGGTCGTGTTTAATCAATATGTGTTCTCTATTTGTATTTGATTGTTGCCACTTGTGTTTACTAGTATGGATGACATGTGCATTAGAGTGCAGAATGTGTTTTGAGGATCAGAATGTGTTTAGAGTTCTGCTGAAAAGTCTAAGTGAGATCTGCAAATTGTGTTTTACCATGTGAAATGGTTGAAGGTATTGACAACAGACTGCACAATTAGCTAAATGAGTTCAGGCAACTGCAAACTTTGTTCAGCCAGTGGGTTTTAGTGTTTTAACAATTGAGAAAAAACTGTAAAAATGTATTTCTCCCTGAGAACTATATGTTTTGAACAACATGTTTTCTATTTTTCGGTGTATTGTTTACTGACTGCTTGAGAGTGTGTATCATTTTGATCGCTTTGTTTATGATTTGAGAGCAGTGTTTGGTTTTGAGCACAAGTAAATCTGTTTTGAGGCGAAAGTTTCATTTTGCACGAGGAGTCAGAGGTTTTGTAAATAGTGCTTGAGGCTGAGGATTTGTGTTTAATGTTTTCAGAAAATGGAGCAAGGTTTCAGAAATTGTGTTTTAGCAATTGAGAAAAACTGTAATCTCAAAACAAATTTCATATTTTTCCGTCATTGTCTTTTGATGAATGAAAACATGTTCTATCATAGTAGCTCAAAATTGATCAGAAATTATACTCTGCTTTGCTCTTTGCAATTGTGTTTTAGCAATTGAGAAAAACTGTAATTGCATTTAGTACGAAGTAGTACTGACATATATTGGAAGTATACAATTTTTAATTCAGGACATTGTAATGGAGTGTGTCTATAGTGTGTTTGCTACTTTTTAAGTAAAGAATCTGAATACTGCCGGCACTTAGGCACATCTAAATACATTTAAAATGAATTCAAATTTAAACCGCAAGGTAGCTGTATGAAAATGTCTGAAAGCTTTTGGTATTATAATAAGCTCTGGACACAACAATGAAGTGTTTGTTTCATCCTGTTTGTTTCATCCTGTGTGCCACTGAAAGGCCAGTTTAGTGAACAAGAAGTGCTTAGAGTGCAGGTATGAGATGCTGACATCACCTCCAACCAGGACAGAGAGAGGAGAGAGAGAGAGAGGGAGAGGAGAGGGAGAGAGAGGACAGAGAGAGAGAGAGAGAGAGAGAGATGAGAGTGTAGGAGATGAAGGAGATAGATCGGATGAGAAGATACTAGGCGAGATCGGAGAGTCGCTAGATAGAGGAGATGCGAGAGATGCATGCAGAGAGGAGAGATAGAGAGAGGAGGAGAGGAGAGAGAGAGCGAGAGAGAGAGAAACACCTTAGAAATGTTAGAAGATATGTCAGTTGAATGAACCACACCTGTTCTTCTTTATATGCAAATATTCCCAAGGCAGTTTCCTGACACTCCACTACACACCTACCTGGCAGCACATACACACATTTGCATAAATAAACACGGAATGCATGCAAATATAAGTGTATATGTATAAGTGTGTGAGTGGGTGCTGATGATCTGTGGTGGGTCTGCATAGACACGTGCAAATAGTGAGAAAAAAAATCTCCATTTGGAGATACATTGGCTGCAAACTTCAGAAGAAAGCAACACTAGGAACGACTCTGAAGAAACCACAGTGTGAACTTAGTTGATAATCACTGGCATGCTGAATGTAGTGATTGCACGGCTTAACATTCACTCAGCTGGTGTAAATGTATGGGAAACAAAGGGATTAAGGTTGATTAGCCACCCAGGTAGCAGATTACTGGGGCTTGTTTTACAGATAAATGTTTTTATAGCTGTCTTCATGAGTAATGGTAGAGTAAGCAAAGGGAAACCCTAATACCCCTAATATGTTTAAAATGGTCCAACAAAATCACAAAAGTAAACTGAGGCACAGGGAGTCGAAAACAACAATGTTTACACGACACAGAGATGGAGTTAGTAGAATAGGATGAGCTGTTCCTCTGAGAAGCTTTGTCAAGGTCCCGAGGAGACGACAAGACAAAGTGAGAACAACATGCGCCTGTCTACTGACCACACTAAACATTTTACACATTTGCACACACACGTGCACGTATGCCCACACACTACATAAGACCTCCAAAAGGCCTTTGCTCTGACTTCTCACACCGTGGTGGCAGCGTAGCATGAAGGCACGAGTTTCAGCAGAGAGACACTTGGAGATAGACTCACATTCCTTTTTCACCCTTTGCTGAATCTCTGCCTGGGAGCAAACAACACTCTTATTTTGTCTAAGAAGTAGCTCTTGTATTCAACTGTCACCTCATCTCAAAAGCTGTTGTCAGTTTGCAGCAAGGCCAAGTGAGCTGGCATTCAAATCTGATGACAACCCCAGAATAAAACTCACATTCAACTTCATTTTCAACCTGGTTTAGGGTAAACTTGGCCTCTTGTCAGGCAGGAACACACTGGTCACAGATATCAACATGAATCAGTAGTCAAGGACTAAAAAGAAATATAAATGATGTTTCCATCTTGTTCCTGGCCCCATGATTCCTTGCGTGATTTATGAGTGCGGTGTTGTATTGGGAAAGAACTAATGTACATCTGTTACATCTTAAACAGGATAACGTGATCATACCTCTGCCTTATACTCATGAGGGGTGGGAGGAAGACCTGAAGGAGTGGTCTCAAATAACGTAAGCATAAGCATACTTAGCTACTTTGTTAATTTCGTTGCTTCTGAACAACAGCTCTGTCATAAATCATGTTTTATGTAAGTTGGTGGGACAGAACGTTGTCTGATCAAAACAGACAAAGACTCAAATAAGAATCTCAGAGCCCTATGTCAAGCGCAAGTAGTCTTAGTCACAGACTGTGTGCCTGTCGAAGAGGGTGCACATTTATCAACATTATTTGGCCTGCTGCCTTCAGATGGCTGTAGGGATTTAGTAAACTGAGGGAGAAACTTTTCTTACAGTACGAAGCAGCTCATGACAACAGGTGCAGTAATAATAAATGCAGATGACTCTACTAGTGTTCCTGCTATCATCATATACATCATTTTAAAAAATCCAATTTAAACTCAACCATTGATTGGAGCGAATTGAATTAATTTACATTTTAAGCATTATTACACAATTACTGCACGTTTTCTCTAAGTCTTTTTACTTGCTGTTTTTAATAAAATCCCCAGACTGCAGAGTGATGATGAACCACAAACAGGTTTACATCTGGGACAAGACTCAATGTCCACCCTACTATACCAACAACTCACTTTGTGCCACCTCATTTAAATGAACCTGCTGACTGTACACAGTGCACTCCACAGTAGAAATCAAAATACTAAACAGATAGGAAAAGCCACTTTCAAGGTCAGGAAAACTATACAATGGATGGACTTAAATAGGGTCCTTGAAGTCCTACATCACCAGATCACCTGGCAAATTCAGCCATTCAGCATTGTTTCCAATGTTGCCCAGTGGCCACTTGGCCACCTGTATATCAGCGAAAAAAGTCCCCTGCAGCCCAAAAACATTTTACCCAGAGATCACAATTATAAAAGACAGGACACATTGACCTGAAGGTTCAAGATCAGTTATGACCCTTGCTATTATTCATTTTTGGTTCATGAAGCATTTTTCGAGCAGAGGAGAGCAATTTAAATTGTGAAGTCATTGTACGGTAAAGTTTAGGGCTGGTCCCAAAACTTTAGACTACTGGGCATATTCCATGGGCTGCGTAACCAGGAAGTAAACCTGGAAGCTATAGAAACTTTTGCAAACATTCGTGTTCAATTCTCATTAGACTGAATAGTTTCCATCTTTGAGTCCGGTATCTAATTTTATTATTATCGCTGCATTTCTTCATATTATCTGTTATAAAGACACTGTATGTAATTTCTGCTGGTAGGATTCTCTCAATTAAAACAATGCAATCATCATGGAAGTTGCTATCTTCATTATTAAACAATCTCTATTGCAGTTGCAAATCTATTTCACAGTGACTCAGAGATTCAAAATCCATCCAAAAATGTCCTTCTGGTCAGGTCGCAGTGGCAGTAGGCTAACCAGTGTGTTCCATTTCCACATTCTTCTCCCCAGCAATGCTCTCCAGCTCCTCCTGGGTGAGGCGGAGGCCTAAGAACCGAGGTGGAGTCCATTAATTCCTGATTATGGACACCTCGAATGGCATTATCCCGCTTATGGTCACCATGGTCACTTGCCAAAGAAAAGAAATTAAGACCATTAATTCATATTTTCATGCATTTTACAATCAAAATATAAAGTTTTTCAGAATCAGAATCAGAATCAGAAATACTTTAATAATCCCAGGGGGAAGCCATAATGAAGTTTCCCTGGTAACGCCTGAGGGTTTGACTAATACCTGGAACAATCATTACCCTTCCGTAAGCTTCTTATGCAACGGAAACATTGTTCACTCCTCCAGTAAATAGGATGGACCATAGATACGACTTGGCAACGGTAGATATTGTAGTCCGCTCAGCGATGAGCCAGAAAGCTAACGCTATGCTAGCAAGTTTCAAAGTCAATGACATTGTGTATGGTTGACAAACACGAACTCCCCTGCATGGGCTTGGAATGAAGATTCGTCTACTATTGTACAGAAATATTTCAAGAGAGGAGTTATCTAAGTCAGAGTCCTGCACGGGTGAAAAATAATGTACTGTGTCAGACACAGATGCGGATCGGGTCGGATGCCTGGAGAGGTGGGTCGGGTTTTACGACTGCCATTTTCAAGGTGTCACTTATCATCAGTCATTATTAGCGACACAAATGATAAGCATTTATATTTCATATGAGCTCATTCATGCATGCTTGTGCCCTCCCTGAACTCCCATTCCCCACGCTGGCTTATTTTCACTTTTAAAAATTGCGGGGCGTCCTTCTGGCGTCGGTATCAACTTATAGCGGGTCGGCTCGGGTACAGAATGTCATTTGTGCTACTGTTGGAAAACGGGTCGGATGCGGTTTTAAGTATGGCGGGTTCGGGTGGGTGCGGGTTTGCAAAATGAGACCCGTGCAGGACTCTGATCTAAGTGACCATTTTAATCCTAATTATCAAGCTAAATATCCAAC
Organism: Sparus aurata; assembly: GCF_900880675.1. Taxonomy (NCBI): domain Eukaryota; kingdom Metazoa; phylum Chordata; class Actinopteri; order Spariformes; family Sparidae; genus Sparus; species Sparus aurata. The sequence continues at coordinate 5,500,432 of NC_044195.1, read as the reverse complement.
ATGCTAGTTAACGTCAAAGACTGCGGTGGAAGACAACGGTAAAGTATTTCCTTTCTCTAACACTGGATTTATTTATGCCTGAATTTTTAAGGTGTGGTGGCTTTTATTTTACCGTGGCCACAGTCAATTGCATTTAGGGGAAACCCTGCAGTATGCTTAAAAACAACAAGACTAACTAGCTAACCAGTCATGTCATTGTCCCCAAATCAATATCAAGATTTTCACGAACAAATGATCGGCCGTGTGTAACGTTACTGTGGCCGCAGCCTGAAGTAGAGAGTTGAACAGTGAACGGGATGTGAGATTTTTCGTGTATCAGTAAGTTTTGAAGGGAAGTGTACTTTCTGCAGCTTGTGTGTTACAGTCGCCATCCTGCGGTGTTTAGAGGATAAGACACTGAAGGACTGATGGACTGCACTCAGTGTTTGAAATGAAATATTATATATAGAGTATATAAATACAGTATTTCATCTTATTTTCTATCTGCTTAAGCATTTTAAGACAACTCAGGTTAGCAGATGTTTCTTCCACTAGCCGCCGTCCTGCCAGTGAGAACTGTCGATTTCCGACAAGGTGGAACTCTCCCAAAGCTTAGTTCCATATAAAAATGGATAATTAATTGTTTTGTCGTTAGCGATAAACAATATTGACCTTGAAGTTGAAAAAGGAGCCTCATATAAGAAGCAATACTAAAATCAAAAGCCGGGAAGTCACTTAAGATATTGCGTGGAAAGTTGTTGCCGGAAGACAGTAGTGGTCCACCTTAACTGTCCCAATCATAAGCCTTCTCCAAGTCCCCCAAAAATCTATAATTCATAACTCCCATAACCTGAGAAAGCTTGCATAGGTAAGGAGCTGGTCCACCATCGAAGATGGAACCCACATTATTCCTCCTAAATCTAAGGTGTGATGATGTTTCTTACCATACTCTATGTTTTTCTTGTCAATAAAAAAATCTAAATACAATCTGAGGTTCGACAATTGGTTGGGGCCTCCTCCCAGCTCTCAGGAATAAACTTTACCCATAGCCCTTTGCAGAGAAGGTTTGATTGATTGAAATCTTTATTTCAAACATGTACAAAAACAAACACCAAACCAACCAAAGAATAGGGCATAAGAAAACAGGCAATTCTAATTACAAGTTCGTAAAGGACTATGTCTGCGATCTCTTCTTTCCTCAAGTCTTCAGCCTCTGCCTCCTCCATAGAGGACATGTGAGTTTGGTTCAGGAATTTCTCAGTGTGTTCTATCCACCTCCCGGCAATATTCCCAGTCTGGGTCAGCAGTTCCTCCCCTGAACACAACCTGAGCCAAGCCCTGCTTACCCTCGCTGAGTCACTGGCTGGCTTGCCAGAACTTCCTGGCCAACCAAAAATCCTTCTCCATATCCTCCCCAAACTTCTCCCACACCCAGGTTTTGCCTCAGCAACCAACCAAGATGGTGGGATCCCTGGGCCAACTCAATCAAAAGGGCTCCTTCTGTAGCCTGATGGTGCTAGCAAGATCTTAAGTTGCCATCATGACAGGCGTTGATGACCTTCTGACCACAGCTCATAGCAGCCACCTCTACAATGGAGACTTTTAACATGGCGAACTCTGATTCGATGTCCCCAGCCTCCACTGGGATGAACGAGAGATTCTGATGGAGGTGGGAGTTGAAACCTTGACAAACAGGGGGCCTCCTCTAACAGATAGTGAAAGGAATAACTGGAAGTCTTGCCAATACATTTTAGCAGTAGCAGTAGTAGAGAAAATAATAATAACAAATATACCTACATAATAAATGTTTGCTCAGTGGAAGACTGGCCATCAGGGAGTTTGGAACTTTTCCCTGTAGGCTGGTCTTGTGATGTCTTTTCCCAACCCTAGCATTATAACCCATATATATAACAGCAGATAGCAGTTCCTAATATAACTGAGGCTGAAAGTTTCTAGCACGTAGGCAGTTATCTTGCACTTTTTGCTGAAACATGGATTAAAAGAAAAAAATCCAAAGCTTGCGATGCAGTGCACCAAAAAATAGAGTCTTTACCAGCTGTCACCGCAAAGTGTGCTAAAATAACAGATTTATTCAAGTCTGCAGGTGATAATAGGGACTTTAAGCAGTGATGATAGAGGGACACCTACAGCATCGACCGAAGATTCCAACGAGTTGCCTTAATGGTGGGAAAAAAATATCACTAAGCAACATTTACCTCTTACAACACCTACTTCTGTGACTACCTTCTAACACTTTTTGAACCCAAGTAGCGTCGCGATAGAAGCGTGCATGCGTATTGTTTTTTCTTAAATTTTAGCCATCCCTTAAACCGTCACTGCTTAAACCTAATGAGGACAGCGGTGGCATAAATTTCAAGGAGCATGTGTAGTGAGCAGTTAGTAGGTGCTTTGTCATGCTTACATATTATGTACTGTGAACAAGCTGAATGAATAAACTAAAGAACAAAATGTTTCTGTTAACCTTGATGTTTCACTGTGGGAGTCCTGCTTCTAACTAGTCAAAGTTAAACCATAGTGTAAACTTCACTCAGAGAAGAACACTATAAATTGTTTGAAAAAATGGTCAGCAACTTCAACTGTGAATGTGATCAGCAAATATGTTGTGTCAGTTAGGATTTTGTGTATACTGGCGGTGCTTGACAGCATATTCCTGGGCTGCTTATGTTGTCAATACACCTCCGCATTTACTGTACAGCCTGTGCGTAATGCAACGAGGCATGGCAAAAAAGTGTCATCTTCACATTCTATTTTTGGCCATTATGAGAAAATACATGGCAGATTCTTTCTTTCAGCATATGAACACTGGTTTCACAAATACTAACAGCGAGGTGTGATCGGTGAGCTTCATGCACTAATAGGCCTCACCAGCTGACCACATTCCACAGCAGTGTGGCTCAAGGTCCACACACACACACACACACACACACACACACACACACACACACACACACACACACACACACACGGTCGGGAACACCTTCAAAAAGTAATTCATGGGATTCAGGGAGTCTTAGCCAAGTCTCAACTACCTTCAAAGTGTTTCCACTATATGAAAAGGGTGCTCAAGTTTCATTGGGGATTAAGGACATATGCTTTCTGGACTCATATTTGCCTTCATCCAAGACCAGGATAAAAGTCTGTTATTTCAAATGGGGATAATAAAGAGGAACATTTTTTTTCTGTATGATCTTTTTACACTAATATGTTTTGCATGATAGTGTATTAGACAGTGGGTGGGAACCTCTGACATATCCCCACACACTATCAAATGAGCCCGTGCTCCACACAGCCATTTGGACACCCCAAATGGCTGATAAACTGGACATTGGAGGGTAGTGCATTTAAAAAAGAAGATTGTTTAAATTGATTCCTCATTTAAGCTTTTGAACTTCCCTGCTTGTGTGCTAACACATGATGATCTCATGTCTCAATGAACTCAATTGCAGTTGGTGGTTTTAGTTTGCCATCAGTTCATCGTCTTTTCCGAAAATGATGCACTAAAGGTCACTTACGCATTTGTTATCCTTTTGACACATACATTTGAATATTGTATTTATTCTTACCAGTCATAATTTATATATTTTTTTATAGTTTAGCTTCTCCACAGTGATTCCATGTACTCCGTAGAAACTGTTGAGGTAGGTCCACCACCTGATTAAGAATTGCATTAAAGAAGCTGTATGTCTTCAAGGCAACCAGGGTTTAAGTGTCTCTGTGTGCAACAATCCAGCCTACTGACGTGTCCTTGAGCAAGACACTTAATCCCTGCAGCTCCATGGGTGCTGCTGCCTCCCTGACCCTGATCCCTGACCTCTTTGGAAGGGGTGACAGATAGAAAAGGCAATTTTTCTACAGCGATTAATAATTTATCACACTTTTATTATACCTCTACACAGCCCACCAATATTTACTGGTCTGCCTGTCACTCTGAACCAACTCCAACTGGACAATAAGAAGAGGTCAGAGGTTCAGGTGTGTGCCTCAGACATCTACATTCACATGGATCCCAAAGATATAAAGACAGTCTCACAACTAGAAAGACTTCCTTGTATATTTCTTGCAACGTTTGATGCTTTGTGTAACGCTTTGTGTCCTTTCATTCTTTATTAAAATAGTTACTTTATCTTGTTGTTCACCTCCAGTAGTTTCATTCACACCTTGTTGCAGTGAAGTACAGGTGCACTCCAGGACCAGGCAACATCACGGTTGGGTGTGGTTACAGCAACAAAGTGCATTTTTAACCACACCTATCAATGATGGTGGATTTGATTAGAGGTGGACGTGATTTAGAGATAATGTTGTCCTTCGCAGAGACAAACTATCATTGGCCCAGAACAAGCCACAATTCCACTGCACAAAACTATCAAGAATATTCAGATTTCCATAAATTAATGAGATAAAAAAACATACAAAATCTGGCTGATCCATCTACAATACTACTGAGGATGACTTGATACAGGATAAATGCACTTCTGTAGGATAAATTAAATATATCATAGAGTTCAAAGTGCTGAGTTCAGTACTGTGTGTGGAACTATTTAGATTTGTGTCCATATATCTTTTGATGGTTGCGTAAATGTGTTACATAAACATGTACGAACAGTGTTTTTTTCTTCTTCACTTGTATCTATTTTTTGGGGGGCTTTTGTGCCTTTATTTTATAAAACAGCCAAAGGACTGGACAGGAAATGACATGCAGCAGGTAACCACAGGGTGAAATGGAACTCGGCTGCAGTGAGGACACAGCCTCCGCACACGGGATGCCTGCTCTACCAACTGATCCACCAGAGAACCCTTTTCACTTTTATTTAAATGACTTCTTGTTTGGCTGTTTTTGTTGCATAATGGGGCTGCACCTAACAGACTCGTCAAGTTTCTTCATGTGTGCGCATTTTAAAATTGCCATCGTGTTAGTAATGCTATTTTTCACTGAATGTACTCTAATAACATTTTTTTCCCTGTAACTTACATGGGGTACAAGTGTTCTGTCACTGCCCATGTCTTTCTATCAGTCATATATTTTTAAGACACAACGACAACAGTGAGCACTACTTTGGACTCACTTGGGAAAGAACCAAATCCAACAAAACCCATTAGTGCTGCTGTTCCCTGAGGTTTGTTCTGTGCTTGCCTCCTGTGCTCTCAGTGGTCCATGGTCCTCAGAGGCTATAAGGAGACTCTCTCTCAGTCCCTGGCCTCGACAGCCCACCTATCAGGGCCTCTGACTGCGTCCAAATCTCCCAGCGGGAGAGCTCGTTGGCCGCGGCGCCTGTCAATCATGATTTCCGGCAGCATGTGGGAGGAGCCCGGCGGAGTGATGAAGGGAGGGGTGGCGGGCTAGAGGCGGAACGACTGTCAATTGTGTTCCCTATTCTCGTCAAAAGTGGGCTGTTGTTGCTGTGAGTGGACCCGACGGGACCGTGGCGGCTGTGTGCAGTCAGAGCGATGAGCTCCGCGGGGACAGCTGGACGGATCTGCGCTTCTCCTGACGCCGACAGCAGCGCAAGTTCGCTCCTCTCTGCACTTTGACATCGATGTGTTTTGGGGAGAAGGAGCAGGGTTTCGGGTAGCCCCGTAGACACCGCTGGATTGTTTTCAAACAGTTTTCTTATTGACACCACCTCGCTGTCATCAGTTCTCGTTACGCACCGAGGCTTGGAGGGGTTTTCACGCTCAAACTGAGCCTTCCCCGCCTCGAGGACGAGCGACGCTGGGAGCGGTGAAGACTTGTTGCGCGCATCCGGGGAGCGCACCAGTCCAGTCCTCATCCAAGTCCACACTGAAGGCAACCTGCCTGCGTGTGATGCTCTGATTTCCACCGTGAGCCCTTCAGTGGAGCGGAGGTGGACTGAAGAGACCAGCTCACACTCACTGCCTGAAGTCAGCTCGGTGACGATGACAGTCTGTTCATAATTAACGAAATTGGGCTGATTAGTTTTCTCCAGTGTGACAGAACTGCTGAGCGGCTGATGCCCGAGGAAAGCAAGAACCCGTTCTCCTTTAAATGGCATCAGCACACTGCCAAGTGAAACTTTATTCGGGTCAGATCCGACGAGTTCATTAATCTCCCTCTGCTGGTGTTTCCAAACCGAGTCCTTCTTCTCGTCGACATGTCTGAGCGTGATGGATATGGAGACGGCGACGGAGCGCCGGACTGCATCCCGCCGAGAACGTCCCGCGGCCGGCGGAGCGGTGTCATCCTTCCCGGGGGCGGCCAGGACTCCGACACCGTCCTCCTGGAGTCAGTGAAGGCAGCACCCCGCCGGAGCAGCATCATTAAGGTACGGAGGTCCAGTCCTGACACGGCACTGTGTTCTTGCTCAACTCTACCTGTGAATATGAACGTGTGTGGAAACGCCAACAGCTTATTGGATCAGTTATGTCAAGACAAAACAATACCTTGAGACACTGCCAACATATAGGACTCATGAATCAGATCTTCATTGACTGATTTTTCTTAAAATTCCTAAACAAACTTAACAAACAAACTCTTTGTTTTCTTGACTGAATAAACAGATCTGGCCTTAAAGGACAACAAAGTTTAAACTTTGTTTATATGTGGCGGACCCTGCCACCTTTCTAGCTTCAAACAGTCTTCTGGGGACTTTATTGTCTTCTTCTGCTTCTTCTTGTTTGTGAAGTTATGGGAAAATAAATAATTATGAGTTTGTGTTATTACCTCCATTACTATTGTGAATACTGCAAATCTGAGTTAAAATGTCTTCTCAAAATGACATAGTGCCTCTTTTAGATGATTCAATGAGTAGAAAGTATCTGGGGGGAACACTAATAAGGGAAGCTGGAGTGAAAGATGGAGAAGTAATCAGAAATGTTGCACTGACAAGGGACAGGTGAGCTGAGATGCTGGTGATGCTTGTCCAAATCAGTCTACACCGTTCCTCCTCTCCGAGGCTGTGTGGGTTTTGATACGGATGTGACAGCAGAGCATCTTGTAGCACGTGTCTGCTGATAATATCTCATTTCGCCTCCTTTAAGGTGCGTCACACATGTGTAATTTCACATTCCTTTGACATGCTTTCAAAGTAGCCACACCACATTCTCAGATGGTAGGATAACTGTGCAAGGTGAAAAAAAGAACCTTTTGACCTGAGAGACACTGCTTCTGAGTGACAGTAGACACTGCTGTGTAGAGCTTCATAGTAACATGGAATTAAAATCTCCTTCAGGATTAGTTTTACCCTACAGGACTGGGCTTTGATACATTTTTTATGGATTAAGCACCATGGGAAGAAAGTCTCTAGGAACAATGATTGTGTGGGAATATTACAGTGCTCTCCCGCAGACACCCTCACTCTGTAAATGGATTTCACGAGGGCATTCTTTTATCTTTAAAGCATACAGAAAATAGCTTAGATCTAAACTTTAATACAGTGGTGTAAGTCCACAAATGCTTTAGTGTAGTAAAAGTGCCTGTACATCAATATAAAAAGTGTTGCATTTAAAGACCTATTTCAGTAAAAGTAGATCAGCAAAATGCACAACATGGCACCAAAATGTCCCGTCACTGATATGTTATTATTCTATATATGACACGATTACATCGTGAATACTGATGCATTAATGTGTATAGGCAGCATTTTAATGAAGCAGATAAAGGTGGAGCTAGTTCTAATGACTTGATATACTGTCCGGCAGTTAAGCTCAGGAGCTCCCAACTTTAGAGTCACAAGATACATCAGAGGGGTCACAACATGATTAGTGGGGTTAGAGAGAAGGGAAACAAAGTTCTGCTTCAAGTGTATTTATTTATCTGTGGAATATTGGATCATCTTAGCTCACTGGGCAAACGTTATTCACAATGACATCGTCTGAAGGTTCAGAGGGGAGTTGTCTCTCATAGACGTCTGAACGTTTTCAAAGGGCCCCAACTACACACAGCTTTTTAGTGAGTGGCCCCAAGCCAAAAAACTTGGGAACCTCTGGTTTAAGTTTTAACTGTGTAATAAGCTTCTCACATGTTTTGGGTAACATCTTCAGCTGGAGGCAAATAGTAACTCCAGCTGCTGTGTAAATGTAGAGGAATGAAAAGTACAATATGTCCCTCTGAAATGTAATTGAGTAGAAAAACTAGCAAAAGTACCACAACACTTTACTAAAAACTACTCGAACGAACTTTCATTTTATGTTGCCTCTGACCCCGGTGTGTTTTTGTGCCACACCACCAGACTACAGAGCAGCTTCTTTCCTCAGGCTGTGAGACTCCTCAGTTCACAAATAGTTAACATTTTATGATTTATCTGACCTGGTGACAGGTATTAAGAATAACTATAATAACTTTACAGAAATAGTCAGTCTCCTCTCTGCTGGGCTCCCTTTCCCATGTAGGTCATAAAGAGGCATCAGTATAAAATTGAGACTGTTTCATCGCCACATTAAAGTTCCTTGTTGTATGCAAAAGTACAGTACTTGAGTAAATATACTCAGTTACTATCCACCACTGCTGGAAAGACCCCTCACCTACTACCCGACTGACGTCATGGTGACATTGTGCCTTTCCACCCTCACCTGTGCTCAGGTTGCAGGTCAACGAGTCCCATGAAGGAGCAGGGTGGGAAGTGAGGATCATGTTTGGGGATCGTTACCTTTTAATGGTCAGAGGCGCTTCCCCTCCGGTTATGTGTCACCTGCGCAGCGAGGCGAGGTCATTCAGCTGAGCAGAAATCAGGCAGAACACAGGATTTCTTGCAGTTGAAGACAGCTGAAGGAGGAATAGATTGACGCTTTGGTTGCAACTGAGGTGTATGACCTTCTCAGCCCGCCTCATATGTGATGCTGATATCAGGCTCCATATTTCATGTCAGCCATCAAGTGACGGGGAAGGTTATAGTTTTTACCAGGCTCTTGTCCGTACTGTATACGGGTCACGAGTCACCCCAGTGAGCCCCATCTGGAAGATCCAGCTGAACAGAGAGTCCTTTGACTGCTGCTGGGGAGGAAGTAGATGAGAGGATGGACAGATGAGACGAGTGATTTCAGTGACAGGCACGGTCAGCTGTGACAGCGAGGGCTGGGTATCAAACCTTCAGAAGGACTGAAAACTGTCTGAATATTGATGACTGACTGAAACCTGGCACCAATTCGCTAAGATTTCTAGTTAAAGTGAGAGCCACAATGAGTAGTTAAAGGGCAACTCCACCAATTTTGAACCTCAAAGTGTATTTACAGGTCTTGGGAAGTACTACTGCGTATGTGAAAAAGTAGCGTAAAGCCTTTTGTGGTTCCAAAGATAGCTGAATGTCACTCCAAGTTGGCCAAGTTGCACTATGGGTAATGTAGGTGTTAGAAGAGGTACAAGAATGTGTGGAATTTAAAAAAATGGGTTTGTCAAATTATCAAATTTGATAATTTGTTTTAAACTGTCTATGAATATCTGAATGTTTTAAAAGAAAAAGCATTTTGAAATAGAATAGTCAAAATGATTTGTGATCCATGTTTAGCATGGAAGTAGAGATAAATGAATAGTTAACATGGATCCTGGATTAGCACTTAGAAAATGTATTTTTCATTTCGCTGCATCTTTAAGTTTGTTTTTCACTCTAAAAATCAGTCAGAAGCCAAAACAGAACAGCGCCCCCCAGAGAACACTCAAAAAGGGCGCTGTCAACACAGAAAAATAAATGAACTTTTTATTTTGACCACATAAGTCGCCCATGTATACCCTGTCCGGATTTCTTAACAAAAATAATTTAGATTTCACTTCGATTTGAATTAAATACAGTGCAAATCGAAGCTCAGTGGAGGGAGAGATGGTTCGATACTCAAGTAGAAGATTTTTTTTCCACACATTTGCAGACGTTCTTCATTTGAGGGGATTTTTTTGGAGGTTACTAGTTGTAATGAACGGAGGGGGCGAGGTTAGCTCCTGCACCGCTCACATTACTACAACAACACGCGCTCACGTGTGTCCGATACACCCACACATACCATGTCACCTTCTGCACACACGCACGCACACACCCCTGTTTGTTCAGCTCACCCCATCAAACACACACGCAAGCAATTAAGGCAGTCCTTGTTAGGTCTGCAAGCTCCGAACTGTTGCAGGGATGTAGTAATTACATCCTCAGCGCAAGAGCCTCTATGGGTAATGACTGAGATAATTCACATCGTTGTTGTCGTCGACGAAGTTCGTCAGTGTCATCGTCAGCATCATTAGTTTGATAGACAGTAAATTAATTAGTATCTATTTTCATAGCTGATTAATTGTATCAGTCAATTTTCAAGAGAAAAAGCCGAACATTCTCTAGTTCCAGCTTCTCAAAGGAGCTTTTCTTCGTTCTAGATGACAGAAAATGTTATATTTGATGGTTTTGTCTGTTAAATAGACACACAATTAATCAATTAATCGTTAACTGTCAACATTTTTTGAAAAATGCAGTTCCCCGGAGCTAAAAGTGATGTCTTCAAATTGTCCAGCCAACAGTCCAAAACCTAAAGACGCCTCATTTGATGTCATAAATGACAAAAATAAATAATAGTTATCCTCACATTTAAGAAGCTGCAACCAGCAAATTAACAATTCGTCTTAAAAAATGACTGAAACAGTTAGTTGATTATCGAAATAATTCACAGCCATTTTCCTGTTGGTTGATTTGTCGACAGATTGTTGCAGCTTTATTCACAAAGTAAGAAAAAAATACATTTTTATTGCATTTTTGCCTTCATTGTGCTGTTGATAGTACAGAGGAAGACAGGAAATGAGGGGAGAGAGATATGGTATGAAAGTGCGGTTTTTCCTAGCTCATGAAAAGTTTGCGTTTTGGAGATAAATGGCTTTACCAGGATTGCTAGCTTACATCATTGTCCACACACACACACACACACACACACACACACACACACACACACACACACACACGCACGCACGCACACGCGCACGCACACACACACGAGTCTCCTGAATGGTTTAGCAGTACGACAGCTTACGTGTCATTAGATAAATTAGAAACTTGTCACATATCAACATTGGCCACCACATATTGATTTTCTATTTTTGGAGCTGCGTGTCCCGTGTTCACTCACTCAAGACAGCCAGTGAATAGCATGATGTTATATACTCCGACACAGTGGATGGCGTGGTAGTTTTTAGTCCACGGGTAAAACCAACGAAGAAGAGGAGGAGGACTATTTAATGCAGTTGGCTTGACTGTAACTTCCTCTGCAAAGAAGACAGCTGGCCTCAGATCAAGCCCCCACACAGAGCGCCAGGCCTTGAAGCCAGTATTTGTTGTGGCCAAACCGTGTAGTTACATCGTCAGGTGATGCACAGGGGACTTTTTCCCAAATGCTAACATTGTGAAAGACACTGTAAAATGGTAATAAAAGCCTCACAAGCCCTGCAAAATGACTTGTTTTACTGTCAAAATTTGAGCAATTCGGTCCAATACTATTAGAGAGGTGTAGAAGAGCCGATTGAATAATTTTTATCCCCATTCAAGTTAGTAAAGGGGTAAAACTTCACATTAACCACCGATCACAGTGGCAGTTTGTGCGAGGAGGAAAACAGTCAGAGAGCTGAAGTAAGCTGAAATCCCTGTGTAGATGGGAAGAAAACCCTGTGCCATAGCTGTCAGGTTTATTCAGAACTGATTTAAACTGTCCGGTTTGTGGCTGGACTTTGCTTACCACAGTGGTCCTTTGGAAATTAGGTTAACTTTATTTCCAAATCTTGTGTCTTTGACTTGTGATCAAAGAGCCACATTTCTTTCTGTGTAATTACTCATCGTTAGTTATGATGATTCATTTGGGAGGGCTTCGTGTCCATTCATCCCTTGAAAATGCTCCAACAGCCAGTCACCTCTTGACCCTTGATGCCAGAAATAACTCACCCTTCTTCTCTAGTTTAATAGGACAATAATTATGTGTACATGACTGTAGAGAAAAGCCTTCTGGTACTCCTTAAGGATTCAGGACCACAGAGAACAGTTAAGCCAGAGTGGGAAAAGCAAAACAGAATGGTGTGCGATAGAAAGACCAGCTTATCATGACTTCAAACTATCATTGTCTCTGGAGCTAACAGAAATGAAGTTGTAAAATTTGGTGAAACCTAGAGTATCTCTCTAATAGAGTAGTTTAATTCTATTGTACGTGCAGAAAAGACTTTAATGCAATAACATTTCCTTCAGAAATATGCCAAAACGTAATTAAAATCTGTAACTGTTTGACATCTCCTCCCCCATCGTCCAGGCTCGTCTTCATTCATGCATTGTTATTCAGGCCATAGTCACCCAGATGAGCCGGTGCAGCTGCCAGAGCGATGCTTCATCACGTATTAAGAGTGAGTTAAAGGGACATTAATCTCAATCAAGTTAAACACATTAGGATCAGGCTGTTATATTAATTTTCCCCAGCAAACCATCAGCAATTAGCTTACAGCATTACTGTGGAACAGGCCAGAAGGCTAACCCAGCGCTCCGCGGTAGACACGGCGGTCAGGCCTGGGAGAGTGGTGCGGGATTAACAGTCGAGGCTGTATACAAGTGAATGAAAACACACACACACACACACACACACACACACACACACACAGACACACAGACAGTCACACAGGTTTTCCAGGATGAGGCTCAGGGGAAGGCATGGTTGGACGTCTCTCTGACAGGCCTGTGTGTTGCCTGACTGCTCACTGTTAGAGCGCTGAAGGACACTGTCTCTCTCCATCTCCCTGGCTGTTGTGTTTGGAGAGCAGAGCCTTGATGTCTCGGAGTTTGACCGCCAGACTGTGTTTAGTATTACTGCAGGGCCTCCGGTCGTCACCAAATTTCTGAGATGGAATTTCTTGGAATATCCAAATCCTTTTCCAAAAAAGGAGTGTCCATGACATGTACAGGACTTTTTTGTTCCATTGTTTGAAATGTTGAGGGCATTAGGGTTGTAACAGCACTTTTTAAAAAAATGCATTTTTAACAACCTTAGTTTAAGTTAAAGTTTGTTCCGCCCTAATGTCCACCTTGCCCCACTTGTAAATGTGTAGAGGCTGCTTAAACAGTAGAGAGGAGTATTTTGACCGCTTACATTTTTTATTCGTTCCGGTAATCGAGACAAACACATACACAAAGTGGCAATTTTCCTATGATGTTGCTCGGGCGGGAAGGTCATATGGTGGGGTAATGTTGTTAATGTAATTCATCAGCAACTGAAAAGACAATGGATCATGAAGATTTGGAGGGACATCAGGCTATCTTTTAAAGCAACATTATCTGGAAATTGGCATTTTGTATGAATTGGTGCCCCCACAGTTTCTGTAGTTCAAGAGATAGGCGGTTGTTTTACCTTGAAATAAGTCCCTCCAGAGTTTCACTCTTCAATGTTTCACTACATTTATTGGACTTGCAACCTGAAACACAGCAGTACAACATTTCTGCTTCCCGCACTGACTGTGATGTCAGTGGAAAACGGCTGCTGTGTGAATATGGTCTATTGACAGACTCTCTCGCCATAAGGTGACAGTCAGATGTATTCTTTGTGCATGACTGCATGTAACGAACCATGACTTCCATGCCGTAACAGTTCTGGCAAGTACCATCACACCCTTACAGGCCACTACATAGTGATTGACTTTCACAGATTCTGTACTCTAAATAATTAAAGTTATAGTGAAGAATATAGTAGTTAGTTATGTAGATGTAACAGCTGCTGGTTTTCAGCTGTATTGTAAAGGTCAGTTATCCCATTATAAATCATTAAGAGTTGAGAAACCTCTTAATAATGTACAAAAGTTAAAACATTTCAAGTGCACAGATGTGCCTGCCAGTCATGGAAAAGTCATGGAATTTCATAACAGGGCCACAGTGGGATCCCTGTTTATGTTTGATATGGGTAGCTGAGTTTATTTTTGTCCTTGCTCAGACAGAGTGCCATGTAGGTTTCTGTCCCACTCTGCCTCCGTCTCCTCTCATATCTGCACTCCTTGCTCTGTGCCTGAAACATTGTGTTTTCTTTTGTCTCTCTCATTTTCAGCCACTGTTTTTCCTCCCTCTTTCATTCAGTGCCACTTTGATGTGTTCTGTTGTTTTCCCGGCATTGTTGTTCTCACTTTGTTCCCTTCGCTTTAACTCTCTGTCCCCCTCCTGCTGTGCTGAGAAGTGAACAATGATTTGTATACAACGTACTCCTGGAAACTGGTCAAGAGTAAAGACAATGTATTCCCACTGTGTGTGTGTGTTTGTGTGTGCGCACATGCAAAGCAATTAGGGCCACTGAGGGCCTTCTGTCTCCCAGTATCATTCTGTTACTGGTGCCACATCTCTCCGGGAACACACACCACCTCATCACAGCTGCTGGTCAGGAGATGATGTGTGTGACCGCAAGAGAGACGAGCACACGGAGCTCTGAACCACCTCACAGTCATGACAACAACACCACAAGTGTAGCCAGAAGAATGTCCATGAGCTTGGACATGCAGAATTCATTATTCAGGTATTCATTGATAGCTATGTATTGGCTGTTTACTGTCAGTTGTATGTCTTCCTGCTCCCTCGCCTTTAGTGTCAGCACCACATAAAGGGAGCCCCTTTAAGACGTTCACCTTGCTCAATAAAAGTGTTTGAAATTTTACATGTTAGTCGTGGCATGTATGTAAACCACCTGCCAAGCAACCAACTTACTGTTTAGCGCCCGCCTACCTTGAAACGGGATAAAATGATTTAATCGTGCGGCTCTTGTAGACTTTACAAATTTAATTGGACCAAATGGCTCAAATTCTGACTGTTTAATACCCAAGTACTTGTCCTGCTCTTCTTCATTGGTTTCACCGGCGGACTAAAAACCACACTCCATGGATGTAATTACATGAGAATGGGATGATCAGCTCCAAAAACAGAAAAACAATATGTGTCGGCAAATGTTGACAATTTATTTATTGTGTGGGAAACACTGAAGTAAATTGCTGATGCCATGTGTGACGAGGTGGGTGGGGCTTAATGATGATCTGTCAGTAAAATTATATCGCTGATTTGGAAAAAAAAAGTTGAATTTGGATTTTATCTTTCTGGGCAGGGTTTCAATTTACTTGGCAGGCTGTTAAAGTAGAGCCTGTGTATGGGAAACAATGTTGTTTAGAGGTCATTTAAGAAAAAGTGTCACCATTACAATTTGTTCACCAGAGAGCACAACCAAGGGGATTCTCCCACAGTAAGATGTCTTTAAAAGAACACATCTAAGGAAGAGTTGTGTATAGTTGTGACATCACAACCTAAATAATCTGCTACAGATTCAATGACTGGAAAGGTCTGTAGACGTAGTCATGGAAACACTAGATTTTGTTTAAACTTCTATATTGTGCTCGGTTGTCATGATATCAGTCTGCATGATGGAAGGAGGTTGAACATTGAAAATGTTGTACCTACTGTTGCTTGTCAGTAGCCCTTTTTAGATAGAAAAGGCAGCACATTTGCTCCAAGGTAAAGGCGGCAATGTGCCGGCCTGTCTTTCTAAAACGGAGGCGTAATATTCCTCCTTTGCCAAAAGCTGCCTCTGAGGTAGGCGTAAACATGTGATGTGACGTGAAGCTCGAAGTTGGGCTGTGAACGGTGACATAGAATTTGTCTTCAAAATAAAAGCTTTACATTACACCCCGTTGGAGTTTAGAACTGGGTTCTTAGCGGGGGGGCTTTTAATTTGAAAGTAGCGACCCTTAGCTTTCCGACACAACATCAAGCTAACACAACCAAACAGCTCCAGAGACCAAGGAGACGCTGCATCTCCTGGATCTCAGCAGCTGTCCAGTTGCTCATCTTAATGTCTGCAGATGAAGTGATGGACTGACTGCTGTGATCAACTGTTTCCTGGTTTTAAAACTCCCCGGCTGTGGGTCGCACAATAGTGCAGGTCATTGACACCTCCGCCCACCTCACGCAGAGGCCGGCACATTTCCGCCTCGTTTTTAGATAGCAGGCGAGGCGGAAAATCGGCGGACCACAACAGACCCCCAATTTGCCGCCCTCTGTCTAAAACTTTGGCGGCTTGGTGCTCTGTCTAAAAACGGCTATTGTCTACTGCTCAGAGAGGTTGATTGGGTTTGTTGTGTTCACCTGTCCTCGTTGACAATTAAACTTCCATCTCAATTCATCACTTCAGCAGATGATACATTCATGTTCAGGGTGGATCAACTAATGGCATTTTCATTGCAGTAAAATGTGGTGAAACTATTTCATAAATGTGCCCGTGCAGTGCTGTGTTTTGAAGAAGTTGAAGGTTATGGATGCATCTTTCAATCATAAAGCCTCAGATACAAACCTCCCTGTGGTGTCCTTGGCGGATCATGCACTCCGTGGCAAAAGTGTTTACAAGGTTGCAACATTATTCAGTGTAAGAAGACTGACCTTTTATTTGTCTTTCTTTCATTTCAAAGATGAAACACATAAACAGCTGTAAAGTTTCTCTGTGAACATCTTGCTCTTCCTAAGACCCTGACAGGCTTCAAAATGACACCCACCTGCAGAAAAATACTCAAAATGAATTTGCTTCATTATAACCATTTCTCACCAAGTGACAACCATACCCTCGACTTAAGTTTAATTTAAAACCAAGAAATTGCAAAAGAAGACATGCAGAACAGGTGGCGTTAGGTCAGTGGAAGGTGACATTATGTAAGCATTTATGCCTCCGCTGGCTTTGCACCTACACAGAAATAGTGTGAAATGTTTGAACAGTGTGATTACTGGTTACACATCACCTGGCTTTAATCTTAAAAGCCAATCCAAGCGCTGTAGGAAATCTTATCAGTGTTAAGTTATTTTATTTTTTTTATTTATTTATTTTATCAGTTTGGAAAAATAACAGTTTTTAACTTTTGTGTAGATTTCTCTGACCTGCACACAGAATCTGTCACTTCATGTATGTTACTAATTTCCAATGAAATCTTTGACAGCAGATTATAGTAATATTTACAGCATCCAGTTCTCTTTATTTAACCCTCTGTGGTAATAGTGCGTACCAACACAGTGTGGTATACATTGTGAAGTGTTATGGGCAGCAGCCCCCCTTAACATGCTAAAGAAGAGCACAGATCCAAGATGAAACTTGGCAGAAATCAAAAGATAACAAATGAAATTGAAACAGGTCCTACTGTAGAGAAAATATTCTCAAGAAGAGGTACTGAGGAAAGGCCTAATTTGTGCTTTGATCCAGTATCATAAAAAACATTTTATTTCCTGTGCCGTCACTTCAGATTGATGGTATGTGTGCTCAAAACATGCTCTGTGCTTTGTCTAGAAGCAAGGCATCACAGTGCTGCTTTTAATAATCCGTACAATCTCTGATATGAGCATACTGATTTTTAACTTCCCGTGGGAAGAATGAACATATAAGAGTCCATTCTTGATTAAAAGTTCTATTCTCGCTGTCTATTTTCTCCGGCTGCTCTCTCTGGTCTGTGTGTATCTGTGCGACTCCAGTGACAATGCCTAATGCAAGACACAGATTTGATTGGCTGAGTCATCCAATTGGAATGATAGTTTCCTGGGCCACTAGTGCTGTAAAAGACAGAAATGCTGCTCTGGTTAAAATAGAAACCATCTGTTAAAATATAATAATTCTCAATAACTGAT
Organism: Sparus aurata; assembly: GCF_900880675.1. NCBI lineage: Eukaryota > Metazoa > Chordata > Actinopteri > Spariformes > Sparidae > Sparus > Sparus aurata. The sequence goes on along the minus strand of NC_044195.1, from coordinate 5,482,862 downwards.
CAGTTATAGCTCTGGGTCTGGACGTGGGCAGTGTCTGTCTGCGGGGGGTTGAGAAGGATGGCAGGTTAACAAGGGGGATGGCATCCGTCCTCATCCCCTCCTCAAAATGGTCAAAGAGACGCATGAGCAGCTTTTGTGAAGACATTCACAAGAAAGCTAAGTGAGTTGTTGTAACTGTTTTTTTTTATATGGAAGTCTACTGTCATGGTGTTTGAGACTGTACAAGGCGACGGTAGAACAGTGTAAACACTTCACTTAAACTTTATAATGCGGCATCACGAAACCACCACTAAAGCATCACTTCTGGGCTCTTATTGTTTTGTTTGGCAGTCTTCTAAGGTCTTGCAGGAAAAAAACATGGCCTGTAATCGTAGTTGGACTTTTAACAGTTTTACCAGATTACAAGCAGGCCATGTGTGCAAGACTTCTAAGTTTTTCTCGGAGGGTGTACGCCAGAATAAGTGTGAAAGGTAGAATAAGAAAGGGACATAGACACCTGATACATGTTAGAGTGTTCATGTCGGTTATTAGAGTTAATGTGAATGATGCAGGATTTAAAGGGTGACCTTCACTCCGGAGATGGCAAGGTCTCCAGTGCTGGAATTAAAACACCAGAGCATGAAGAGGATTTTAGATTCGAATAACTGCAAACACAAACTAGTCTAAAGCCGAGCGGCTGCTTGGATGACTGTGGCATGGACTGGTGAGAGAACGAGAGAGGAGTGCAAGCTGTTTGTGTCTACAAATCACTCCCTGTTCAAGCCTCTCTGCCTCCCTCTCACCCTGCATACACACGGACAAACACATTTCTCAGCTGCACAGCTGTCTTGGCTTTCCATCACCATCAGTGACTTGGAGTTCTCAAAAAGGTGGAGATGATTCTGGAAGCAGGAAGGGAGCTTCTCCAGAGTGCAGGGGACACAGACAGATAAAAAGTGAGAGTGCTTCGACAGGTTGTTGAGGAGTTGAAACGCAGACTTGACGTGAGGGCAAACAGTGAAAAAAAGATGCAGCAGAAGGAAGAGAAAAGAGTCATTCAGGCCGATGCAGTTTGTGTGTGTGTGTGTGTGTGTGTGTGTGTGTGTGTGTCAGCTCAGCAGTGCGTGGTGTTAACCTCAGGGTGGATAGATCGGGGAAAACTCTAGAGACTGCATGACGGGTTGTTTTGCTGTTTTGGGCTTCAGCCTAGAGGGCAACACACACACACACACACACACACACACACGCGCAGAGGTCCTGAGTGATGTAACAGAGGCTGCTTTCACACCGGGTTTGCTAGTTTGAATCCCACTCCTGATAGCCCAGTGGTCTGTTTTCACACACTGTGGTACTTTGTGTGTGACTTTCCTCTACACACTGCAGGTGTTGCCCTATGTGGCAGGGAACATGTTGGTGCTGTTCAGGCCTGCTCACACTCGAAAGTGGCACAATGAAATGTATTCTAATGTCTTTGTAAAACAGGCGTACCTTGAGGCTTGGTACCATAGTGACTATTCACAGGGTTAGTCGGTGAACTACTATAACAACCAGAGACAGAAAAGGTCAAAAAGTCTGAGAGCACTTCTGTTTTGCATTTGTTTTAAGTGTAGCACTACTTATATAATTACAAATGATAATATCAGCATTACAACTTAAGTGAATAGTGGAATATTTAAAAAAAAATTACATGAATTTTCAGAATATCTTTGTATTTGGTATGTCCACTAGATTGAATGACAGCATACACCCGAGCTGGCATGGAACCCACAAATTTGTGCCTGATGACTCATGTTATCCCAGCATGATCTGACAGTGTTAAACAAAGCGTCTTGTGACGTCACTGAATGCCTGGTTCTCTCAGTCTTCACCTGCTCCCATAAATGTTCAGTGGAGTTGACGTCAGGTGACAGTCAATGACAGTCAGGAATCCTTGGTCTTCTTTGGTCTTCAAGTACTTCTTACAAAGCTCGGAGGTGTGTTTGGGTTCATTAACCTGCAGCATGGAACTCAAAAATACTGAATCAAGTGTATCCAAAGTACGATCAGGCAGACCCAAAGTGACCATACCATCAGAAGATCAGAATTCCTTTTTACGTCCTGCAAACAGGGAAATATGTGTCAGAGTCAGCAAAAGTACTGTCAAAAGAAGGCTGTCTTGTTGTGGCTTCAGAGTAACAGTTTCCAAACCACTTCTCGGGAGGGTAAATGAGACCAAACACATGAGATAGACTGCTGTTTATGACCAGTGTGAAATCAGAAGTCAACAGTGAGTTCTTTTAACTTACTAACATAGTGGAGTCAACATGGGTACATTTATTACTGAAGTTATAGAAGTAACAGAGTTATTTAAACCCAAACCATGATGTTTTCCTTACCCCAACCCTGTAGTTTACTTTCCTTATCCTAACCATACAGGGGCCGTGCAACGAAGGTCCAGTACACCAGTCACTGGTACGCTGCAGCAGTCATGTTGTTTTTGGGAGTTGCTGCTAATTGATTTATTGATTTATAAATCATTTTTCATTTATCGTTTATTTTGGTATGAGGGTGTGTTGATGATTAGCGAGAACGATCGCAAGTGTGGAATATTGTAGTGCCAGTCAGTCACAATACCAAGTCATTGCTTCAAAAAGTAATCCCTTTTTTTCTGAAAAATGTTGCCACGTTGTGTGTCTGGGCTGTTATGTGGCTAAGGCCTTCAAATAAACTGGAAAGAAGTAAAATAAACCAAAAATCCCCAAAACAAAAACAACAACTAATGAGTGTCTTCCACGAGCCGACAACAAAGAAACATTATGTTTAGCATCATGTCGGGCAGTGAGGCATTTTATCTCTCCTGTTGTATTTGGCTAGCGGTGCAGGAATGTCGCTAATGATGTTATCATGATTAGCAGTCTTGGATTTTTGTCATATGGAGATCACAGACCAGCTCATTCATGCAGACTCTTGAGACTTCTACTCCTAGATTCAAGACCCAGATTCAGAAACTACCAGTGAGAAAGCATATTTATTTTGTCCCTAAAGCAATTCCATGCTCTTATCTCCATGTTTTCTGCAGCAGTGCTACATAATTACACTCTGACTATGAGTGTGTCCACTCCAGCTGACTCGTGGTTTTTAAAGCCAATGGGTGTGTCCTGATTTACCAGAAAGTTGAACCAATCCATGCGAGTTTTGTGTGTGTGTGTGTGTGTGTCTGTATTTATGTACTTCAAACATATTTTGTTGTAGTTTATTAGACTAAACAGACTTAAGGTAGTTACAAGCTTTTGTGTGTTAGTGTGTGCATGTATATATATTTGTGTGTGTGTGTGTGTGTGTGTGTGTGTGTGTGTGTTAGTAAAGGGCATGTTTCAGCTCTTTCAGAGCAGAGGAATGCTGTGTGGCTGCCAGACTCGGCTGCTGTGACTTCACTGGGACCAGCGGAGATCCCGGGCACCACACACACCTGCTGCTATGGCAACCAAATACAGGACCCATGACAACCACCTCCCTTCCCGTCTCTCGTCCCCGCCCTCATCCCTTCCCTTCCCATCCCAACCCAACTCCCTCCTATCCATGCTGTGTGTGTATGTGTGTTTAAACATTCCTGATTCTTTGACTTGCTTGTCAGATTTTAATATGGGTGACTGCAAAGGTCCTATGGACATTATTTCAATTGTGTGTGTGTGTGTGTGTGTGTGTGTGTGTTTTCTGCAAATTAAATGTTGAGTTAGGGGGAGCTATGAGAGTGAACCAAAACAATAAAATAGTGGGCTATTAATGGATGGGGTAAAAGTCGAATAATAATTCTCTGTTGGTTTGTCACTATGGGTGAGCTCTGTCACAACTAGTCATGTGACTGATTATTAGAATATGAATATAACACGCAGCTTGTTTAGGTTTATTGTTTGGCAGTGAACCCTGGTGGTGATAGGGATTATGATGGGAGCAAAGGAGGAAGTCAGGTGAGATTGTTAAAACAGCCCGCCAAAATCTTTCAGTGAAGTGGGAGCCTTTCATTGCTTTATTTGTTCTGGACAGACGATGGGTGACATGAAATGGGGAGAGAGAGGGAGAGTGGGGATGAGGGCCACAGGGTGGATTCAATCCGTGGGCAACTGTTGTAGAACTGCACGCTCCACCAACTGGTGCCCTCTTTTCTATATATTCAACAAAATAGTTTTTGAATGGAGAATCCTGATTCATATCGTGATTCCCCATGTCCAGAGAAATTTGCTGTGGACATTTTGTGACATTGTGTGAGTCGCCTGTTCACACATATCGCTCGAAACAGAAGATCATCCATGTCAAATGTGTCGCACCTACTTGAAAAACTAGCCCCATTTACTCTGCCCATTCACTTTGGGAATCATGTGCTGATTCTCCACATTGCCATCTGTATGAAAATTACAAAGCAACGTTACATGACCAAACAAAGGTAATGTGGTAACTGATAGTGTCTTTTGTAACTGCCATACATGGAAAAGTGTCTGTCGTCCGACCCTTTGTCACATTTCTGCCCGAGAAAAAAACAGCGTCTGCCCCTGGCAGCAGAGCCAGGCAGCTCCCGCAGTTGAATGTTGGTGATGATGTGACCTTTTTTTAGAGCAAAAAAAGTTAACTCACCATGCCTCCGCTCTTTGCACTTTTGTGTTGTTGTAGTTACTGTCTCTGGCAACCTGTTTTGAGGAAAAAAATCTCCTCGACAATTAGCCCTCCTGACTGAGACTTTAGTGAACTTTCCCCCAGAAAACAGCATCCCTCCCCACAAGTGAGGGCCAGACAGGGTCCAGCATTTACACAGCAAAAAACGAAGCTTTGACACTTCCAACGATGCATGGTTGGTCAGACTGTTAAAGTTATGATGTGTACCCTCACGCCTCTTTGGGTTCTGCTGCCTGGTTCAGTGTGAACAAAAAAAGATGGCGTGAAGGTGAACCTTCACTGAGCCGATAATGCAGAGTGTCTGTGTGAAAAGGGCTACTGTTTGGCTGAGGCGAGGGGTGGGTTCTGCTTAGAGCAGGCAGGAGGACTCATTCTAAATAATGACTGTTTTTGCACTGATATCTAGGGCTGTGATCAACCAAAGTCAGCTAAAGTTAAAAATTAAGATGAAGACTAGTAGTCTATTTGCTTTAGATGAAATCGTTTTTTGACTTTATTATTTTGCATTGAAATTAATTAATTAAAATGAATGAATTAATAAACACACTCAAGTTTGGCTCTGACAGCATTTTGCATCACGTGCATCTGCGCAATATCAAGGCCCATTATTTCCGAAATATACTATGTCAGCTAGTGATATCAGCACAAGAACTGTTATATTGGAATACTTGACCAATTGTTTTTGTCATGTTATAATAATTGACAGACACTATCATTTCGCTCTGTGTGTCTTCGCACAGAGCAAGGCTGAACACAGGAGCTCAGCTCCATGGCTGAGACACGAACTATTAACCTAAAACTTTTACTCTTAAACACAAAAGGCTTGTCCACTTTAAGCAAAAATAATTGTTCATATACTTAAAACGGACGGAGCAACCTAACGCAGACAAGTCAGCTTACCATTTTGAGGTGATATGCCATGTCTGTAGTCGAGCTGTGATATACAAACTGTTGCTTGCAAACTTTGCATTCGACTGTTTTTCCATTTTTATAAAATGCTGCCACACTGCTGATGTCTTTGACATGGTAGAATAGGAAGGACTGTAAATGAAATGCTTAAAAATAAATAAATATTTAACAAACCACCGGACTGAGGCCTTCTAGTACCTTCTTCAATCTGTTTGTCTGTAGTGGGTTGGGCTAATCCAAAATGGTGAAAACAAGGGGGTGCTCTGAAGACATGGTTGATGGTTCAGGGAAAAATCCCCTCGCTCATACTCGTACTGATGCTCACACGTTTCCATGGTTACCAAACAATTATTACGCCTGGACCACACCGCCCACCTCCACCTGTGCGTGAATGCTACTTCACTGAACTGCTGCAGCTTCCACGTGTGTGGTGTTCACACGGACACCATGGTTGCTGTGGTGGAAGCTCTATCTTTCTACATTGAGCTTGCCTTTGATGATTTCCATCAATGAAAAGCCTCTTTAACAAATGATCCTGTCCACAGAACCACTGGGGGGCTTTTTACTGATATAAGCATTGAAACAATAGTGAAAGGTGTAATGCTGCTGGTAAGATGTCAATATGACTAGCAACAGATCATTTTTAATTTCGATTTCTGTTCCATGTTGTGTGTAAAGGGGGGCACACACATAACGATAATCGGGCTGATTTTGCTCCAGTTTTACCCCTTCCTGACCACGGAAGATTATCTTCTGTCTTATAAGATTATATACGATTATCCTGTGGTCTGTAGTGTGTTAAGAGTCAGTTTGTCCTGATAATTTGCTCGGAAACGGGTCGCGGCCGACAATCGTAAATGTTAAATTTGTTCAATATTTACGACGAAAAATCTTCGTGTGTTTCCCCTGATTTTTCGGACAGCAATAGTCCGAGGACCACCATCATTCCCTCTTATATGTCTTCCACGTCTTTCATGTTTTAAAACTTTTATTTACTCTTTGTCTATATAGAGTCTATGCTCTTTTCCGTTTATGAAGAGCCCGGTGACGCTGGGGTTGTTGCCATTGGTTACTGTAGATCACGTTTGATCACGCGATATTTCTGGCTCGGAGGACTAGATTCTAGATCGGCCGTGAGACAGATAATCTTTATGTGTGTGGTGTCCTGTGCTGAGAATATCAGAGCACACCACACACAGTATGATCAAAGCTGATTTTTTAATCATCATGTGTGGGGACTCTACAGATAAAAAATCTCTTAAGATTTATAAAATCCTTATGTGTGTACCCCCCCTTTAGATTGACATCTTAATGATGAAATACACTGGAAAATTCTGTTGACAGAAACAGAGTGACTTTCCCTGTTTTCATTCTTGATGCTGATCTAATTGGCTGTTGAGAGTAGAGGTTCATTTTCATTGTTCTGACCAGGGCCTAAGGGGGAACCCTGGCGCAAACATGAAAATGAGACTCCCCTCTTCTAGTCTCCAAAGCACCATCAGCAGCAAAGTATTTTAAAAGTTTTTTAAAATCAAAACTACACACAAACAGAAGAGATGGCAGTCTGGCCGGATGCAGAACTGGGAGGAGCTGGCTTTTAGAATGCAGCTTGGAGGTTGGAACCAGTCAGCTCCCTGGGACAAGCTATACACGCCGCCATCATTCACTCAATCAGCCAAACGCAGCTGCAGCCTATCACACACTCACACAGTCGGGTAACAGAGAGATCACAGAGAATTTAAACACATTCTGTGATATAAATGTTTATAAAACTTACAGGGTCCTAACCCTGAAGCTTCATATACATCGATAAGTTACTGGTAGGTGAAGTCAATGAAAGTGATCAGCTTGTTTCAGTGCAATGTTTTGACTAGAAAACCCGGGCTCCTGATATTCATGTTGATGCCACTTGATGTATACCACCAACCCCAACACCGTTACAGATCAAGTCCACCCTCTAGTGGCAGTGGCAGTGCCCCCCCAGCAGGACAGTGTACTCCGTCACTGCAAAAACTACTCAGAGATGGCCTGAGGAACCTGAGAAAGAGATCAATGCGTCAACCTGGCCTTCAAATATCCCAGATCTGGATCTGATCATGCATCCGTGAAATGTGCCAGAACATGTCCGATCCATGGAGGCCCCACTGTGGATCAGACTTGGCTCTAACCTGTCGAGGCACGGACACAGGACCTCTTGAGGGGTCTTGTGGTGCCTGGCACATGGATGTTAGCAGTGGATCTTTTGCGTCCTGAGGGTTGTTTTGGTTGATCAGTAGACATGACAATCATATAAATCTAAATTTCTAACACTCACAAGAAAGAAACACAAGAAAGTCAATGTTGGACTATTTCCTGTACCCTGTTTGAGTGAGTGTAATGGGTACTAAATCCATGCTGAAATCATGTATCAACTAAAACATATTCTGTTAGACTCCAGGTTAATTGGATTCTATCACTAGACACCATTACTGGGTTAATAACTCCTCTGCTTCCTTTTGAGCTATATTCTTAAACATTACCCACCTACACACCACATCCGTTCTTCTGTGTGTCACTCCCACTAGTTTAAAGCAACTCCACACACAACCACACACACCACACACACACATGCACACAGAGTGAGGTGAGAAAGGTGTTGAGTGTCTCAGGTTGTTGTTCTTGGCAGTTGTCACTAACGGGATTACTGGACTAATCATCTTTCTGTTTGAGTCCTTTCAGGTTAAACCACTGTTAGCTTTACTCAGAATCGGCCCCTTCTTTTTCTGCTTTCGTCTCAGTTGCTGAAATCATCAAGTGTCTCTGTAAGGCCAGACAGTCTGTATCGATATCAAGAGGTATGGTAAACTCCATCTTAAAGATGCCCAGTGGAGTTACTGTTCATATTCACTGATACTCACAAAAACATATTGCGTGTTTCTTTGGGATCTAATAACAAACATGTCGAAAGCATTTCCATCTTCATTAAAAATGTAAAAATAAAAAAACATTTTTATTAGTACAGTGCTACATTTCCTATAGCATTCCATCCACCGGCTGTCGGTCAGTAGAACAGAATAAGCATGGTGGCAGGAGGGATGTGTATTGCATCACCCCACATGTGCACGTACATGCACAATACAAACGAAGCAGGAACGTACTTGGAAAAAACACTGCTCCATTGTGCTTCTTGTGTTTGAAAACTTGACAGGGTACATTTAAAGGTCCACTTGTTGATTTTTGAGTCTCATTCCCAACTCGTCAAAATATTCTCCACCCTGGGACGGTCACCATCCCAAAGCGCCAGTGTTTGAGACAGAAAAATCTACTTTCTTACAAAGTGGACCTTCTTTAATGAGTATAATGGCTTAGGAACACTTTTGACTGGTAAACAGCACCATCACTTTGCAGTTAGAACCAAAATATGAAGGAATGTCTTCCTGTTTACACAGAATCAAGTTCACTGGCATATAGCGTGAGCGATAAATGGTCAAACCAAAGCAGTAAAATTCACCACAAACTCTTTGCTTTGAAAATAGATACGGTACAGAAACAAGAGATACACTTTACTGTGTGTTTAAAACATAATAAGACTGAAGTCACTTTCAGTGCAAGATATGTTTTGTCGTATACAGGAGGTCCTGTTCTTACGAGGATACTCTGGGCTCACTCTGTATCTGTAGCTGTTCTCACTATTTACCCCATGTAACACCTTTTAAATTGAGATTTATATTATATTATATATGATATTATAGGGCATTTGCCATGCCGGACAATATTATTGCTTTTAGAATTGGATCTAACTGTGCTGTTTGAGGTTATATCACAATTGCATTTAATTATTAATCCTATAA